>NW_017804032.1:386331-421358 GCF_001625305.1 Branchiostoma belcheri | reverse complement strand
ATATATATATGAACGTCTTTGAGTAAGAATTAACAGAGCAGACCATATGTGAAGGTAAACATTATGCATTTGCTTAATAGCAAATGTTACCTTTCTAGTTTCATTTCGTATCTAACTGTATCGATCACTAACTGTATTGGTCTCTGTCATGGTCACTAATTAATAACATCATTGACCACTAACTGTATTGATCCCTAATTACATGTATATTGATCACTAACTGTATTGTTCACTAACTGTATTGATCACTAGCTGTTTTGATCACTAACTGTATTGATCACTAGCTGTTCTAATCACTGTTCTGATTTACTTCTATTCCCTACAGAATGCCGGGCATGGACGTCCGTGGCCGTGGTGATTGCGTGTCTGATCGGGCTGGGCCTCCTGGTGGGAGTCATCATGTGCTGCCGGAAGACTCACACTCTTTCCAAGGAACAGCGAGCCAAGAAATCCAAACTCCCGAGTATTCTGGTGAGTCTACTTGGTATTCTGTTGTACCCATCGCCATATATTTCCATGTATCTGTAGGCTTTACTGTGGGATTCGTATATTTCGTTCAGTAGCAATCGTATATGCTGTAGGATTTGCAGTTGCGAATTGGTTGTAAAGTCAGAATGCTGTACTAGATGAGGAATGTTGCCTTTCACATCGCCACAAGCAAACATTAAATCCTGTATAAGAGTGGAGATTTTGTACATTTTAACTGTGGAAAAATACTGCGATTGCTTCTATTTGTAACACGCTGCGTATGTCATTTGTGATAATATAATGACTAACCAATTGGAACATTTTGTTGTTTCCGGGTACGGAAGTAATGCTTAGCTATGGATTTGTGTAACACTATCCGTTTGTCCGGAAAGAGTAGGCTGACAGCACGTGGGTGGGAAAGATTGACAGTTCAAAAGGTCACACAGAGGAAATGGAGTGAACGTGAAGGTCTCAGAATTTGGCCGTAAGCCAGTAGGAATATGCATGGTAGTCGACTTGGGGGAATTCCTGGAACCGAGGATTGCATGCTTCCCGGAAGTGCCGGAAGTCTGAAACCTTCTTGTTTGTTTACAGGAGGAGGTAGTGAAGGGAAGCGGGGACGGCTCCTATTGGCCGGTGTCAGACAGGCCACGCCCTGAGGTCTATGACGTCGTACCGACGCCTGATGAGCTCTCCAAGTTGACGGACACGTCATCGGAGGGGAGCAACAGCACCTCCGAGGAAGTCTTCACCCCCGGTACCCCACCCTTCTCAGACGTGTCGTTCCGGCCCGTGCAGGGGGCGTCCGGAGGGGAGCAGCAGACGGCCCAGCAGGACCAGCAGACCAAAGACGAGCGGTACAAGGTGATCTGGGACCTGCCGATGGGGATGGGGAACAGGCGGCCTCATCACGACTCCTCCTCCACCTACGTGTCGTCCATCACCGACACCACGTCCTACACGTCCGAGCTCGACTCGCCGCAGCCGGAGAAGGCAGCCAAGGTGGCCCCGTGGAGCGGCAGCGGCAACGCCGGCAGCGACAACAGCTACGTCCCGCAGTCGCAGCTCAGCCAGCTCCAGCCAGCACCCCTCATCGTCGCCCTGCCAGAACCACCCAACAACAGCAACGACAGCAACGGCGCGCCAGCCGCACAGGAGAAGCAAGACTTCAGGAAATACTCCGGCCCGAAGTCTCCATCCAAGATGACGGCCGACCAGTTTCACGCCAAGTCCAAGAAGATGCCAAAATGTGCCCCGAAGACGCTATCAGAAGAGATCAGCGACTATGTGTCGGTTGGGTAGAACAGGGTCAAGTTTGTGGTAAGTGCACTGTGGGTATACAAAGACATATCAACTTTGTGTCAAATGCATAGATCTATATTGAAAGAGAAAAAAGGAGAATATTTTTACTTTCTGGAAAACAAAAACGGATGCTGCATTGTACTTAAAGAACAAGAAGGATAAAAGTGTATGACACAACGGGTCAGTATCTTAGAAATAGTGTTGGTATTTGGTTTGAGGCTGTAAAAGACTGGGTAATTTGCTAGAAGGAAGCGGAATTATGGTAATAATAAGAAAAACCCACATTGTACTTAGAGATTGCTAACAACAGTGAAGTTTGTGGATGTAATATAACGATAATGACACAATTTGTATTTATTGTTGTTTTCCTCCCAAATGCCTCTATAATTTGTTTGGAAATAGAATTTCCTTTTTCGTGGAAAATGATTTAGATTTTTCTCAATGGATCAGACTTTTTTTCTTTCCACTGATTCCTTCCATCCAAATCATGATGATTTCTTTTCATCCTCCACAATTGCAATACTGAATGGATTATATTCAATAGACAAAACAGAAGATATTTATTCCTGAGCTTCTCTTGTGCATGTTTTACTAACATGCAGTTTTCAAAGCAGGAAGAGCCAAAATATCACTGCCTATATAGTACAAAAGAATATATATATACGGACTAGAGATGCCAGAAGAAGTACTTTTTGATTACGTAGATGTCTTGTAAAATGTTAATGACGTTTATATAATAATATGCAGTATTTGGTGTCTCAGTTTGTGAAATATTCAACAGATTGTTGTTGAAAATATTGGTATCTGTGTTTTATGGTCATATTGGCTGTTGTTCAACAACTTTGACTGTTGGTGTAAGTTATGTAAATGTTTGGATTTTGTGTACTTTGGAGCACTCGATGTTCCATGGGTGTAATGTTATAATTGCATCGTTCTTACTTTGGGGAAGAACAAGATATACATACATGAGATGTTTTGTAGAATATTGCAGACATATGGGTGTAACTTCTCAAAGATAGACTCATAGTAGAGGCGATGCCGACTATGTAGCAAATGGAGTAAAACATCGTTGTTATGAAAAAGACCCTCTTCTAATGATAAGGCCATGTTGATTTGATTATATCGATGACATCTGCGCGCGAAAGAATTTTCGTCCGTTTCCAAAGAAAAGTTTTTGACAATACTGTAAATCGTACAATGCAAAAATTGCCCCCCAGAAAATTGGAAAAGGGTACTAATGTTATAGAATGCCGTTATGAAGGTAACTTTATGCCAAACTTTTAATTATGCACGTCCGCATCAGTTTTGGGGTTCCCAGAGGATGTCATCCGTATAATCAAATTAACATGGCCTATTACATGATGATTATGATAATGAAGATGATTGGTTTATTGAGTGCTCAGGCAATCCCACATTGGCAGTCAACTGACTGAATTGGTGTCAGTCTTTACAGATCGGATATTATAAGGAGCCCATATTTTCAATTTAACAAAAAAAACAAAGTTCCCAAGCTAACTTTAAATATCATGTCCTGAAAAAATTCTTATTCATTTTGGCGCAAACCTTCCTTCACTGTGCTTATGATTTTTATGATCTTTGGTGAACAAAATTATTGAAATGCAAGCGGCCATCTACTATGATCTATATGCCTGCATATCGTAAGCCATAGATGATTGTTATAGCTTAAAGGCTCGTCTGGGTAGAAATCATTCTAAACCGATGTTGAACTGTAATTTCCAACACGAAAACAGCTTACCCAAATTTCCTTCGACTTAAGATCCATTGCTAACCAATTTGCATAACGTGACATCAAAAAAAAAGAGGTGGATTGCTCATTCTTTGAGTTGGACAGACGAAAATTTGGGTCCATATTTTTGTGTTTGAAATTACAGTGCAAACCTTGCTTCAGGATACAGATGTTTTCACCCCTGGTTGCTTTGATCATAGAAGCAGAAGATTTCAAATCATTGTTACCAAAACAACAAGGTTACACACCAGATTGATTGCAAATTTTTAATGTTGCTTACGTGAGAAATAATCTCGTATAGATTCGATGTCGTTATATTCGGAACTTGTATGGGTAACTCTTGAAAAATCTGTTACAAAATGTTGCAGATTTGATACGAAATGTAGCGGTGTTGTCTGCTGTAAAATGTAAAGTACTCGTACTAACATTGACGCACGGCTTATGTAAAAGGTCGCCCTTTCCGTTTTGGCTTGTCAAAGGCGTAAAGGAATTCTTCTGAGAACTGTTGGCACTTACCGCTGGCACGTAGACAACATTTTAAACGACGGTGTGTTTTTCGTAAAAAGGGTTAGTGACTGCCAAGAATTTAAGCGTCAAGAAATCTGCAAGATGCCATTCTGTACCTCAGTACTTATACGGAAATATGTGACAGTGAAAACTATATAAAGATTGCCTTTTTAAATACGTGGCCTGGGACGACGTTTGCAATTTGAAGAGCAGAAATTGGGTATTCACATATTTTGATACAACCAGCTGATTTTAACTTTTACCGGTCTGTGCCCGATAAAAACGAAGTGTATATGTATATGATAACAGGTATAAGGATGGTTCTAAGAGCCTATTAATATGCGTTATAATTGTATAAAAGACTGTGGTTTAATTGATATGTATGAAAGTATATTTAAGGTTTCGTGTAATTTGATCACGGCCAAATAAAGGGAATTCATGGCACTGAGCGCTGTCCAAAGTCGTTTGTTCCTTATGATCTTTTACGAAAATCTCTTGAGTTGTCTCAAAGCCTCTCGGTGCTGCTTCATAATTCTTCTGGCGTCTCCTTGTCGGGATGAGTAAACAAGAAGATTGAGTAAGGGTGTATGGGGTCTTGCTTATGTAATGTAGCCTCTCAATGCAGGCTTCTGTGGGCGTTTAAAAGTGTTTCATGTGAGTTGTGCCGTAGCTTTTGCTGAGAAGGCCAGCTATTTAGTAATCCAACGCATTGCCCCCAAAGGCGCCCTTGTATCTGCATGTTAATGTCCAGGCAGATGTCGTGGGAAAACGTGACTTTTTCTGACTAATGTTTTTTTTTCTGACACCTACCTTAGATTTAAGTCATAAACCTCTTGAAAACCTTCTTCGGATTGTTGTTAAAATCATCCAATGCAATTTCAGGGTTACAAAACTGGATTTCCGGTCAGTTCAAGGTTAATTTCCCGGTCAGTCCTTGTATGTAGTAATTTGAGCCAACCCTATCCAATAGCATACTGATATCTGTGAGGCAAAAATGTGATCTCACTGACGAAAAACGGTTACTTGTTTTGTAACGTAGGTTGGTTCTAGCCAATTATGGGCGGTGCCCAAATATAAAGAGACGTCACATGCTTGTAGCTTGTTTTGGATTTATTTCAAATGCTTCAAGTATGAAATGATGACGAAAATGTGCCACGAAATGGCAGTAAATGTCAATATCAGACAGATTTCCGGATGTATTTTTTTGTTTTGGCAGCCTGAAATTGCAACGAATGCCTTAAATAGTGGCAACATCATTTAAGGTTCTCCCCGTGATCCAGTCTGTATATGGATAGCTGTCGTAGAAGCCTGGCAGCAAGAGAATATCACGTCTTTCCACCCAACCTCTGCTTGGAGATTATCCACAAGCCAAACAACGGCTCTCGGTGGCAAATGTGCTGATGTTGACACATTGGCGCACCAAATCCGTAGTGTGTTTTTAGCATACAGACAAATTAGCCTTAGAGGCTCGGTGGGCGTCACTCCACCGTACAGGTGGGGAAGTCGTGTAAAGTACCTTTCCCAAGGGCACATCGTCGGGCCACGGTGAGTATCGAACCAGGTTCCGAGTCCAATGAGCCCGGGTTCAACGCTCTAACCGTTGCGCCACCGACGCCACATCCACGAGCCAGCCTACCGAGAATTACCCTCCGCTCCGATGCATTTGTCTGGGCGGTGAGATAAGCCTGCCCTGCCACTCTGTAACATAGCATGCAGATATTCCCAGACAAATTTACAGCACTCCGACCCCCGCGCTTACGGATAATCGTCTAGCGGGCTGCCTGCAATCTCACCCACTCATTAACATCACAAGCGGCGCTGTAACCTTATTTTTCCGTATTATCTCGCTTTCCATGATCTCACGACCGTTCTGTGTGCAGGTGTATTCATGTGCAGAAATTGGGAGCATTAGAGAGGTCCTATTTTTAGGTCCATGCAAGATTAAGCCAGTCCCCATTCAGGGGTAATCACGTTATGTACAAGCCAGTCACACGCTTTTGTGCCTCTTTGAAAAGATTTACCTGTCGACGTTACAAAGTTAACTGAGTCTACGCCGTGTTAGGGATTCATACATGTTTACGTGGCCATACAGGGACAAGGTCAAAAGTGCGCATTCTTTCCCCTCGGCAAAATAATGACAAGGTGTCGGGTTGTAGATCTTGGGGAAAAGGTTCACGTAGAAGGCAAGTTGTATTTACAAACTTAAGCACAAAGTAGCTGAAGCATTTCAGTGAAATGAATGGTGTGAGCGCGCAAAGAGCATTATTCTCATCTATTATACAAGATCGAATCAGAAAGTTGTAGACTCCACCGGCAATAGAGGGCTTTAGCTCCCATTCCCACAAAAAATCAAGTATAAAACCTTTGGTCACGTTCACTGGACATTACTGTCGGCATTTTCGGCGTGATGCCTTTTAAAATATCAGTAGGAGAGAGGCGAGAAAAACATGAGTGAAGAAGAATCCTGTTCTGTAATGTAACCCGACATCAAAGGATGTTACGTTCGCTACAGTATCAGTTACCATGGTGACAGACGTTTGGTCCAGGTCATTGACCTTATGTACTTGGAGAAGAAGAAGACGAAACAGAGCAAAAACAATATATTTTCCTTCTGCGAAGATAAACATAACAATATGTTAGATGGTTCTTTCAAGTGTGACAAATGGCGCTCGGACAGCTAGAAAAATTTATTATCATCCCTTGTCAACATCTTTGATGTGACCGTGTATGCTATTTTGGTCAAATTACCATTACCGTACAAAAGAGCCCACTTGCGGATATTACTAGAACTACCAACTTTTATCTATCCCTGTGAAGTGAATCCAAGTATATACCTGTGCTGTTTCGAATATTCTTATCGTAGCTATGTGCACTGATTTCGCAACATATGTGCACCGATATTTTAACGTACCCTGTAATATTTCATCTGTTTTCATCGTGTTTTATGTACATTTACAGACATATACCATGTAGTCTCCATATACAACCATTTCATCAAATTACAGTGTAAAATATTCACATTAAATGCAGCATTGGACTTCAAAATATACGTGCACGCTATTAAAGCTTGATCAATGTTAACACTGAATTGACAAAATATGTACAGGGTGTCTCTTGTCACTACACAAAATTCTATATTTAAGGACACCTTAAAGCTCATTTTCTTACTTTTCTTCACTCTAGTGAACTGTATGTAATTAAAGGTTAAATTTCTTGTAGTACATCTATATGTTATATCTGCAATGTTGATGATTGTTTGAAGAATAAGAAGTGTTACACCGTGGTGCAGTAATACACAGATGAGAACAGAGGTTCTGCCTGCTCGATGGTGCCGCGGGTGCGGAAGGCGGTAGTGTCGGAGCTGGCGCTGGGGGAGTTCTTCAGCGGGCGACGGGCGAAGTTCCCGCTCTTGGTCCGGCGGATGACGTTGGCGGCCATGTTGGTGGGCAGTCTGCGCAGGGCCTTTCGGAACTTGTCGGACATGACGTTGTAGAGGATGGGGTTGATGGTGGCGCTGACGTAGACCAGGACAAACGACGTGATCATGATGCAGTTGTTGATCGTGGTAGTCTTCTGCGTCCAAATCTGCGTTTGATTTGAAATTGATGTACAAAAGAGGTTAAAGCATATTTGTACACACAAGAAATAAACTTTCCTGAAAGTTCATCTGTGTTTGGTAGTTACATGTTTAAAGTTAAAACGTTTGATCCAACACAAGAGGCTATTTACATCAGGGCCCATCACCCTTCACTTAACCGCGACGGGGGCCGACATCGTCTACAAGACACTTTTGACCCAGTGTTGACGTCACACTTAATTCAAAGAAGCCACGTGACAAGCCTCACTGGGTCACTGAGGAAGACCAGAGTGACCGGTCGAAAGTTCTAGGTGAGATAATCGTTTCGTGTTGGATCAAAAGTTTTAACTTTAAACAACAAGCATACTTTATAAAGTGTTGTTTTTTTTTGGGGGGGGTAGTCTTCTATATCCTTATCCACATATATGTAGCGCTTTACAAAAGAGAGAATGTATTGTAACAGACAGAAATGTTTAACGTACATAATGTCAACACGCCGTTTACGTTTATATCTCTGTAGTCATTCATTCGTAATTGTTTCTAATACTGACCTGTATGTTGGAGAAGGTTAGTTGTGCCACGTGATGAGGCAGCCAGCATATCACAAACGCGACCACCACCACTCCTGTGGACAGATAATATAGCTAGGATGCAGTTCAATTCGATCTCGCTAGGTGGCATAACCGAACCTACCAGTGACGATCTTTACAATGAATGCCTTTATCTCGTAGTCTCAATTGTTTATATCATTCATGAAGTAGTATAGTCTCTACACATGATTTGTGGCAGCTACTAAGAGGGTGAACTGAAGTAAACGGGGCCAGATACTGTAAAAAAAAAAGAAGGCACCGCTTTCGAGGCGTCGCCAAAAAAAACGCTCACCCAGCATCTTCACCACCTGCTCCTTGCTTTTCTCCTTCACCCGCAAGGAGGAGCTGCATGCCTGTGCGGTCCTGGTGCGCAGGTGCCGGGCGATGAGGCTGTACATCACGCTCATCAGGACCACCGGGCCGAAGAAGAACACCGTAGAGGAGGCGGTGGCCACGAGGAGCAGACCGGATAGCTTGGAGTCCTCCAGCACTGTGCAAGCCTGGTGAGAAAGGAAAGCATTCAACCTATTGTACCCCGAACCGTGGCCGTGAATATGCCTGAATGGGTTAGGGTTAGGATCGGGTACAGTTCTGGATAGAACGAAGATTTGCCCCTACGTACTGTTCTTGGTACGCGTGGACTATCCATAACCGTGTCTGAGCATAGTTATGGATAAAGCATGCGCGCACATGCAGCCCAATAGTACAAAAGTAGTAATCTCCAAGCCTAATATTCCTAGCATAATAGTCCACCTGAGTTGGTAAATTATACGAAGAGAGAGAAACTTTTCTCAAACTTGTAAAAATTGACTGAGTGGACAATTCTTCCGAATTCGACCGGTCCACACCAGCTATCTGACGACCAAACTCCTGTAGCACGTTTTTTTTTCGGGACGGTGGGCGGCACCGACTTCTGGTGAACTTTGACCCAGAGCTGACGTCTATGCAGAAAAATCACGTGTATACAGCCCTTGGGTCAGATACCTGATGAAGATTGAGATATTGGGTCAAAAATTCCGATGAATCCATTTTTTTTTTCAGTTGGAGAGCGGTTTATTTCTCATTTTGTATGAAATTCATATTCGATCAAATACCTGGACAGGCCCGCTATTCCCTCGCCGTTGCTCCAAGCCGAATATGAAGAGCACGGGAACTGTGACCACAAACGCTCCTCCCCAAATCGTCAAGATCAACTTCTTCACGCGGGACTTCCGGATAACTCTCTTAGCGGTGAAAGGATGGCAGATAGCTAAATATCTGAAACGGAAATGAAAGGTCAATACTAATGCCTTCGCACAGCCATTAGTAACATGTGGTGTTCTGATTTGATTTTACCCGAAAGCAACTTTTGGAGGATTGAATCAAAATGCGTTTATGATAGCGGTCTGACGCACGTCAAATTTGATAAAATGTGAGGATCGTAAGTTTTATGAGAAAATACGACATGACTATTGAAGGGTTCCCTCCCATTAGACGGGCCTTGACCCAATGTTTATTTTTTCGATCAACGCATCCTTAATTTATGATATTTGATTTTATGATTTCTTTATATTTACATTTATCATAAGAAAAAGACGAGACTAAAGTAAAAAACTTCTGAAAGAAACATTTATTTTCTAAAAAAAATCAAACATATTGATATAACAGCAACAAAGTGAAAACATGTGCAGGGTTTGGATACAAGCTAAGCTGGATTTCTTTGCATGGTGATAGATAACCCTCTTACATCAGGATTTCTGGTGTATATCCCTTCATATTTCCGTTGACATTTACGTAATCTTACAATGTTTGTCCTTACGGTGTCCCGCGGCACTCGACTTGTTAAAACACCAGCAAGGAGTTTTTAGAAATTGCACTTCTGACGAAATCCAGTCGTGGCCTTACTTATTTTTCTTTTCATTTTTTCTTTGCATAAGCTAGATTACCAATGCCCAAGACTAGAAAGATGCGTCATGAAAGGATTCAGCTTCTTTGTAGAAAGATTGAATCCATCTTTAAGAGGTTTTGAAAGGAAGATGCCGCGTCACATGTTTGACTTTGGTTTTGTACATCAAAAATTGAAGCTGATACACTCTGACGTTCAGTCATTTCTTTGAGTGATTTTCTGAGCCTTCTTATCGATCATTTCTAAGTTGAGTAGCTTTCCGGGATCAAGACAGTATCACCATGTGTCCCTCTCTTAGCCTTTTAGGATTAATTCGACTTGGCTGTTTGTACCTCACTAGGGGTTAATGACATTTGGGGATCTCGTGTTTTTGATCTCTAAACCCGGTGTCACCCAGGCAGGAAATAGCCTTTTAGGATTTGGCAGGGAAGTAGCCTCTTAAACCTAGCCCTATTTGGAATAGAACTAGATGGGCACGATTCGGGATACAATACGAGTTCTATTCAAAATGACAGTTTGGACAGCATGGCAGTGTTCTGCCATGTGCGATTTTGAGGGATCTCTCGAAAACTGACCTCTCGATGGTAAATGCTGTGATGTGGAGGATGGAGGTGTAGGTGAAGGTCTCCTTCAGGTAGTAGAGCAGGCGGCAGACCACAGGTCCCAACTCCCACGGCTGGAACTCCCACAGCCGGTACAACTCCACCGGCAGGACCACGAACGTCATCAAGTCAGCAACCGCCAAACTGCAGCAATTTGTGATTTAGATAAAATTGAGGATGACCGTCATTTTGTAGTTGATATTGTACATTATATAGAAATGAGAGGGATTCCCTCTATACTTATATACACTTATTTTATTGTTGTTACTCTCTTTATGTAGTTTGCCATACATTGTACCATGTGCAATTGTCGTGCAATAAAGTTCTTCTTCTTCATTTATAATAGATAAGTTCCCCAGCTTTAGAAGTTTTAGATGAAACAGAAAAATTCTTATTCCTTATGAAACTTGATGCTAAACCATGTATCATTAGCTCCATATGTTCATTAGCTCCAAGTGTTATTGCTGTATTCTTTTTCCCTGTTTATTCATGACCTGAACTTATATTAGGTTGTAAGAGCATAAACGTACAGTAAAGGTCTTTCTTTCCTTATATAATTATAAACACGTCTAATCTCCAGGCAGATTCTGTGCGGCAATGGGAGTCTATGTTGGCCGCCGGCGCCTGTGACCATCGGTGTAACCACTCGCATCACGGTTACAGGCGGCCAACATAGACTCCCCTTGGCCCATAGAATCTGCTTGGAGATCAAAACACGCCATTCAGTGTGAAGATGTTCTGCAGAAGGTGTATTCATAACCGTCGTAGAACGACGTACGAAATTTTCGAGCAGGCTGTGGCAAAATCAACCACCGACAAAGACCGAAGACAGCTTTTCCCTGAATAAGACAGCCGGATTTTGTACGATATATACATGAGTATTTATAGGTCGGTAATGTATAAGGGACGATAGTTTTGCATTACTTTCCCAAGCAACATTCTGTATCATATCAATTGCACTTTATGTATTTTAGAGCCGCGCCATTCATGTCCTGTGGGATCTCCAGTAATCTTTGACAAGAGTAATCTTTAAAAGAATTGACTAGACGTAAAATAAGAATCCCCTATAAAGCAAGGTAATATACTATATCCTAGGGGGTGCTTTTACCGAATTATAAGACGAATTTATCAAGATTTTATTCATCTGCTCTACAATTCTGTAAATGTATATCGGTATAACAAAAATATCAGTATAAAATACATTCTCTACGTGACGTTTCGGGTCTATCTCTTATTGAAATCTTAATTGGGTTCGAGGCCGCAGGTTATCAGTGACGAGTGTATGGCAAAAGAGATAGGACGGGTTATAAAGGTTATTGGACGTGTAATATCTCTTTAGGACGACAATCACATCACTGCAGGCTTCCGCATGTCATCATTGTAGATCGTTAGTCTACTAAACTCTTAAAGGGGAAAGGAGATGGGAAGGTAATGTTTTTATTTTATATGTTTATTATAGATAATGCATGGCAACGAACAAGCGAACATATAAATTGACTCTGAAAGCAAAAACATGGTTGAGGTGTTTTTAAAAATAGTATGATAATATCATATTTTCAAGAATAATAGTAGCATCGACATGACCTGATAGAAAAACAGCCGGGAGGTGCATAGATACATGCATACACAGAGAGGACTTTCTGACTCGAGTACGAGTGCTCGGCCAAGAGGTACCGTCGATAACATGCAAAAAAAAAACAAAGGCACAAACAATCAAACAACATGGTAGGTGAATACGTTGTTACCTTGCTAGATTAATAAATAAATCCAAACAAACACTTATAACAAACTAACCACATAGTGGACAGTGAAGTTGTTACCTTGCTAGATAGAGGTTGGTTGTCGTTCTCAAATCTCAGTTGATTTTGGTGCATACGTATAGAGGCAGAAACAAAGTTATTACCTTGCTAGATAGAAGTTGGTAGTAGTTCTCATGCCCCGATCCAGCACTATCACCAGAACAGTCAGGATGTTCCCAGTCACGCCCACGACAAACAACAACCCGCATAACACCGTCACCGGGACTAAGATAGCGTCAGGAAACAACTGCGTGGGGACGTCAGCCGCCAGGGACGTCGGCGGCAGCTCGGTGCGAACCTCCGGGAGGTGGAGACTCTCGTTGTACCGTTCGAGCAGCGGCAACAGGATCTGCAGCAGGCTCAACGTGTCGTTGGAGTAGAACATTGTGTCACTTTCTGTCGCGAGAGCGTACTCATGGATTCTTAATTCTCTTTTTTAAGAATTTTATCCCCATTTCCAGCTAAATGTTCAACTGTTGTGGGTTCGTATGATTTAACATTGACTGAATCCGCTGCGTAGAGTCACGGCCATCGCTGCGGGTATGGTTGTTGATGTGGTGAAGGTGCACGTACGTACAGTGTTTCTCTCTCTCTCTCCCCCTCACACGGCGAAATGCCAGATGTGCGCTCACTGATAATGAAATTCCCTTCGTCCGTGGTCACGAGTTGGGATAATATATCAACATATTCAACTCAGCGCGTCACATCGATGGTTGGTAATAATGTGGTGACGTGGTTGTGTTGACGTTCATACATCTCATGGCGGCATCGCAGTGCAGCAGAATTTTCTCCGCTTCAATTTCGGTTTTCGTGGATAGTTTTCTGGTTAAAATTTATCCACAGCATCTGTTCAGTGTCAACGTTTTGAAGCACCCTCTAGATATGCTGGACACACCCTAAAACACAAGGCAGCGGAATCAAAATAAGAAAACACGTCACGAACACGTCAAAGACATGGAGACTGAAGACTTTGGTTTGCGTTAGATATCACTGCCCATTTGGGCTAATAATGCTGTTGACATACATAGTCACCAAGTGTAACCACAGTCATTAGAGAGGGGGCAAGGCCATGTCTCAATTTGCGTAGGGATGAACGTACTCAGTAGATACGACCCAAAAGCTGATAATGTTGCGAGTTCTATTTGTCAGACAGATCCTGTTAATGAACCAACATTTCCATGTCAGTGCCAGATAACAAATGACAAGGACAGTAGCGACGACCTAGATGGTTAATCTCCTTGTATCCCTTTCCCATTGAGGCAGTGATCATTCATTTTTTGAGCGACCAAAATCACGTCTAGTTGTTCAAACAAGGTTCCTTATTAAAGACGTGGCTTTTGTGGTGTTTCAAATCAAACATTAACATCATTGATCGATCATCAAGTCATAGAAAATAAAAATCCATTTTTGATGGCACAATAGTCTTCATCCAAGCAATGGAAAATGCGTTATGGTATCCAGAACCGTGCCTATCTAGTTCTATGCCTGAATGGGTCGGGTAGGATCAGGCACGATTCTGGATAGTCTACGCGTATCCAAGAACGTAGACTTGCCCCAGGCACGGTTCTGGATAGTCTACGTGTATCCAAGAACGTAGACTTGCCCCAGGCACGGTTCTGGATAGTCTACGTGTATCCAAGAACGTAGACTTGCCCCAGGCACGGTTCTGGATAGTCTACGTATATCCAAGAATGTAGACTTGCCCCAGGCACGGTTCTGGATAGTCTACGTGTATCCAAGAATGTAGACTTGCCCCAGGCACGGTTCTGGATAGTCTACGTGTATCCAAGAATGTAGACTTGCCCCAGACACGGTTCTGGATGCGCATGGACGGTTCTGGATACAACTAGGCGTCAATAAGGAATGTGATCACAAACCCACGGGATGAGATCCTGGTTGACATTTTTGGTCAACCATTGAAGAATTCCTGATGGACTATTGTGTGCGCTTTCAATAGCTAGCATGATGTGTGCCTTTCAAACACCCACCTACAATTTCTGCACAGGATCTACCAATTGACCGATGTTTCCAAGCTCTATTACAGGGTGTAAGTCTTTTGTGAGGGAATTCAAAGAGATATTCTTTCAGATTTTCATAGTATACGACCTCTTTGTGACATGCTTTATCTTTTACAAGCAACATGGACGTCATCTATGGCTATCTTGAAAGCATCTGATGAGTGTAACGCTCTTGACTAAGTAACACGCTATACAGAGTAACTGGCCTGTCATAAACTATATAAATGTGACGAATTGAAGCTAGTCTCTTTCATACTCTATGGATTACTTAAAAAACACATTTGATAGAAAGTGGTGAAACAGGCTTAAACGTTTGCCGTCCATAGAGGTACCATTTGCAAACAAATCTAAAAAAAGGTTAAGAACAAGTCGCAAACGTCCTTGGCGTATGAAAGGATCTTGCTGCTCAAAAAGGAAAACAAACTGTTGTTGAGATAATGAACAGATGCTATACAGGGTGCACAGGTGCACAGTGAGTCAACTAATGGATTATTAAAGGACAGGCCGCCGTAACCAAGCTTGTCAGAAGGTTGTTTATTTTCAGACTCGTCAGACAATGGATCATAATTGCCTGAAAATCTTTACACAACTTTCCTCACTCCATCCAGGTGTAAAATGAGTTCATTGACTTTGGTTGGGGAGGTAAAATGCAGTGATATGACCGAAAGAATTGGATACAACTTTATTGCACGAAAATTGCACATGGTAAATGTATGGCATAGTAAAAAAAAAAGGAAATGTGCTGAATAAGGCCTAACGTAGAATAAAACCTAATATATCCTAATAACCCAAGCAACAAGTGCTAGCACAAATCTTTGATAAAGTGGAGCTAATCACGAGTTTTGGCAATTTTTCTAATAACAAAGCAGTCTTTTATTTTTATATATTGAACAAATGGATTCCACCTATTGCTCTTCTTGTCTCTGAAAGGGTTTGTGACCTTTAATCTTTAGGAGTAATCAGATGGAGGATTTTGCTCTGAAAGCACATGTGCACAGCCATAACATCTGAGGCACATGCAACTAATCTTATTACACGAATTAAAGACCGTCCAACACTGCCAACGACCTTCGGCCGAAGCTTGTTTATCTTCAGAAGGTCGTCGACTGAATGTATTAGTATTCATTTTCCCTAAGAGATTTCCGTTCGGGATACTTGGACACTTTGTGCGCGTGTGCACTTCATTACTACATAAACTTTCATACAATTCATATACAAATGTTATTATTCCTAGAGTTTTAAAAAGATGCATACAGTATAAATACATAGAAATTATTGTACCTGTACATACGTGTACACTAGGCATAATTCAATGTATTCATAATTCTATGTTCACATTATATCTGTTAACGTTATAACATAGGTAGGAATGGGACCCCCTTCCAAAACCTCACACAAGACACATGTAATATCAACAACCCATGACCCTCTATGGGCCCTAAGACTAGTAAGAGGCTCTGAAGTCTTTACTCTTTTAGAGTCATCAGACGACGGAGGATTTTCCCCTGAAAGTGCAGTCACAACATCTGAGGCACATGCGATTATATTATTGTATTATGATCTTTACAAGAAGCGAAGCAGACGTCAGCTAATGAGCAATCTATCGATCAGATAAGTCTGCCCTACAAGTCAATCAGACATTCATTTGGAAAATCCTTAGAACGAACATCGTTACGTGGTTTAAAATAGATACAGCGTCATCGAATATGACCGTAGAGATACAGAGTATATATGGATCGGTGTTGCCTTTGCTTTCGTTCAATTTGGCTGGATCAAATCAGGCCTTTGATTTCAGGCCATTGGATTTGACCAAAATCCAGTATAAATCCAACTTAACAAACCCGAATGCAAACGAAGCTTTTTATGAGACTAAGCAAGACACTTAAAAGTCAAAATAACCCTTTTCAAAGGAAGTATCAAAGTTATTATTAATGTTCTTCTTATGATAGATTTCCCTGTCCAAAACATCATCTATTCAACATCTTAACGAATGTTTTCTGTGAACGTCGGAATAATTGTGAGCTTGTTGAAAGCAAACTTGCCATGCCTGCCTCTGAGTCACGAGAATAGAAAGTTGAGTAGTTTGTTTGCGTCTGAGAGAAATGTCACCCTGTCACTTGTACTTGACTTCACTGACGCAGTTCCAGACGTTGAGCACTCCAGATCCAGCCTACCTGATAACCTGTGCAATCTGAGTACTTCAGGTAAAAGCAAAAACAAACGGAAAGTGATTTGAAGACACGTAGGGCGTCTTTTCTAATGGTCTGTTTTCACAACTTCGATTCAGTTTGGGGTCCTCACAGGTTTGAAAGGTGAAAACTTCCATTCAGACGTCTCTAAACTTTCTGAACATGACGTATAATAATGTCTCAAACTCACGAAGGTGAGGGTAGTTCAGTAAAGGTTGCACAGACTCATTTACCATTGAGTCACAAGAAGTGACTTAAGTGATGGACCGAGGACTATATATAGCTTTCAGGAAGGCCGAACTGGCGGGCGAAATGCTCCCTATAGTCACGGTGGAGGAACGCAGTAACTCAAGAATAGCATGTAACATCCGTGTCCATAATATCACCAGGGTCCATAATATCGCCACCTTGAGAAATAGTGTGCTTTAAGATATTTTTACTGCAACATACTTTTGGTATGCACTCCTGCACATCTCAAATGTATATACCTAGGGTATGTTGCAGTAAAAATATCTTTAAGCACACTTTTTCTCAAGGTGGCGATATTATGGACCCTGGTGATATTTTGGACACAGATGTTACGTCCGTGAAAATGGAATATGTACAGAATCAGCCAGACATTCACAATAGTGAACAAAACAATAAATTTTCCTTAACTCTTAAAATGGAACCAGACAGAGCCCACACACGTCTGTATATGTCAACAAGAATAGAACATCTATCTTGTAGTGGTCTCTACATGTTTGTATCTCAGAAGATCCATCTAGGAGATACCTCTGTCCTTTTCTGACCTTATATAAAAGACCTGTCCTCCGCTAAAAGCAACATATCTAGGTCTTTTAGCTGAGCTGGCTTTAGAATACCGTCCAGGGCAGTGTTATTCTTCTTTGTCCCTTCGCGTTTCTGGCTACATCATCTTGTGTGTCTTCCTATTTTCTTTATAGATCCATCAGACGTAAGGCGTCTTGCTGTATGTGCATCTACATGTATTCAGTGACCTTTGGTGCGACATGGTTCTATCTCGGCTTTTCTAAGGCGCACAGACCATCGCACATCCGCTGAACTGACGGCGGCAAATGTGTTTTCAGGAGCGAAGAGACGTGTTGGAATTCCCACGGGGCGTCGCGTACTTCCTTTATAGGAGCATGTGTCGCCTTAAGGTGAAGAAATGTGTTTGTGGGATGAGGAGCGTCAATCTTCAATGGGCGCACTCTGTCAGTCATGTCTGGTTTATTTCAAGCAAGAGAAATAGCTAACACTAGTAAACGTAGATGTTCTCTTTCCGTGCACTATTTGAAGAGTGAGGACAACAACAACACTAAAAAGGTAACATATGCATCTTCCCATGCATATGCATATTCCAAGAATTAGCTGTATTCTGACAGTTATAAGATTATTTGATATTTCATATCTTCAAAAGTTGAATGAACCGGTTAACCATAGAAAACCCTCCATGGCAAAGAAGTTTATACTCAAGAATAAAGCATATTTGTAAAGTGGATACAGTTCTAAATTACTTACCACATATCAAGCTATAAGTATACACAGCGTGTGTATCTTCAACTGACGTTTTCAATTATCCTGTGAGTCTGATACACCGTCAGTCAACCTTAAAGGAATGGTAGATTGGAAGTTTTGCAAATGTCGACTTATTCCCCTCTCGAAGCCCGTCAGTCTTATCTCATAAATGTCACCAAGACTCTTTCAAAAGCTTCTTATCTTAAAAGCTGAAGCAGCACGTCACAAGTGTGAGCCGCGAGGCTTTGTAGTACAGACCAGCCTTGCTCCCCTTATCATTTTTTAAGGCGCACGGTGTATTAGTGGCGAGGACAGAGTGATTTCCCACAGGTATGGGTAGGATTGGGGAGATTAGTCATTACTTTCGGTCTCCATCTTCACCAAGTATGACAGGGAAGGAAAGGAGGAGACGAGTAGACGTCAAGACGACGGAACTGGAGCTAATATCTAATTTTTTTGTCTTCTAAAAATAAGACTAGAAGCTGGAAAGATTAATCGCACTCTTTCAGTCGGTACGTCAACTTCATAACTATGGCAAGTCTTCGAATACTGATTTTCAGTAATTCATATGCTAGATTTTTTTCATATTCCATCATGTAATCACAAGACTTTGTGAGGACACACTCAATTTTTTTCAACTTATATTGATGCCACCACCAACACAGAGGACAACACAATACTCATTTTCACCTGGGCGAAGTGAGGAAAGTCGTGTAAAGTGCCTCTCTTAATGGCAGAAGATCGGTGGTATGTCAGGACACGAACCCGGGACCTCTAGTTCCGAGTCGAGTACTCTTACTAACATTACGCCACACGACCCAACAATTTATGTTAATAGATTTTTTTGTTGATGACATCGGCTGCGTTTACTCAAAAAACACTGGCTAGTGGTCTGTATATCTGGCAAGTTGAGACCACGAATCTGTACAAGTGCTGGTATCTTGTGTACTAAAAATTAGATATCAGATATCATATTGGATGTGTACTAAAGCAATCAAACGACCACCCGTTACACCCCCCTCCCACAAAAAGCTAAATTATATGCACGTAATTTCATTTCATTTTAGTGTCATCCAAATTATGCCACTAAAATGCGCCGTCGCCTAATAGCGCCTAATCATTTTAGTGTCAACATAGTACAGTACTAACAACAATACCTACAAAGAAGCAAACATCAAAATGCCTACCTTCTTCGTACTGCATCCGACGACACTGCTGGAAGGACGATTTGATTACAGAACTGCGAAAGCAATCGTGCTTTACACAGAACTTTCTACCTCACGCAGGAGCATGTTCCGCAAACATAGCGAGGATACGCATATATCGAATCAGGATCCTCTATATGCGAGTCACAAAAAAGCTAATGCATGCGAAACGCACGTCTATGCCAAAATGCGCATCACATATTTGCACACAGGAACATCTAGTGACATTCCAGTATCCAATCTATACTAATATTCTCCGTCTACACTACGTCTTAATCATGGGCGACATTACTCAAATTACGCGAGCTAATAGAATTTGCCAACTTCCTCGCTGTGCACATGATTCGTCCCTGTTATCAAATAACATAATTCCATCGTATGGCGAAAGTAGGTTGGACCCCGAATGCGGATTAACATCAGATCTGCAAAATATCGAATATCTCACGCCCTTTATTACCTATAACAAAAGCGCAGGTGGGGGATAAGCCCTTTATGAATAATTTGTGTGATGTGAACTCTTCTTTTCTAGTAACCCGAGGAAAACCGAAAGCCTAAAAGTCGAAGGTGCGTCGTTGTACATCCCTTCAATTTCCTCTCTGATATCACGTTTCTTTTAAATAGAGAATATATATGGTACGGCTCGCTGCAAGTAGTCTGATTAGGCCACAGCAAGTAAATTTTATGGATGGCATCCTCTGCAGACTCAAAATCTAATGCGATAGGGCGAAAAAAAAAACAAGGCGAGCCAAATAAACAAGATTCCTACATTTTCAAATTATGACATCATAAACCTTGTCGAACAAGAAATGTTACCTATGTTGTGCTAAGTTTACTGCTAACTGTTACAACATCCATTTCTCACTGAAACAACTTTGAAAAATAAAATTTTCAATTATTGTACAAATGGTTTTTGATTCAGTGGGAACATTACATATACACAGCCACCATTACATTTTAAGGAATGAAACACATCACTGCATCAAAGTAAAACATTAAATCAGAGCCTTGTCTTGTCTCCTCTCTTCATTATCTGCCATCCAAGTTCCGGCATGGCATCAGACATCTTTGCCCATTTTCGGCATGTTGACCACTTTCAAAGAACAACAAATTTCTTGTTTTTTTTCCCCAAAATCAGGCGAAAAATCAATGCGCGCGCTGATGTCATCCATAAAAATTACTTGCTGTGTCCTTAGTTTTGAGTTACCAAACACAGTGGTTTAGACGCCATCTTGTCTATGAACGCTGGAAAACGACCAACGGGTCAAGTTGGGTCAGGAATTTGATACAAGCAGTTAAGCAGTTCTTAATTACAATCGTTTGTTGTGGTCCACTGGCATTATCAGTCTTAGTCATGAACATTTCGCCTTAACATTAATTTCAAATTGATAAGAAAAAAGGTAAAAAGAATAGATTTAATGAATTTATTACGTACAATACGATATATTTATAGTATATTTTGCATTATGATAGAACACATTTTCTCTTATGACACAAAAATACTTGAAAAAGTGCATTGTTTATATGTAACGCAATTCAATGAAAATCAATATGATACAAATGCGATAGTAGTAGACTAATTAGATCATATCTACAACATGACGAACATGCATATGTCTCCTGGACGTATTAGAAGTCTTAATTGTGAGACTATTTACAATAGCATGATTCCATAAATTGATTATGCTTACAAATTGTCATAGTTTTGTAAGAGACGTGTCAAAATATTCTGATTCAACAATAAAAATCCTAAAACAATTTCATTCGAATATATAATTTTCAAAACATGTACTGCACTACATATATGTAACATCAACTAACATAACGCCAAGTTGAAAGTTCAAGTTTATAGGATTCGGTTACGAAATTGTTTATACAAGTTTCTACTATCTCTTTTTACAGGTGGAAACACCATTTTATAAGATTCTGATATGTACAAATATCAAAATTAACATTTGTATTTGTTTTTATTGTCTAACGTGTGATACATAGGAAAAATGATTTAGCTGCATATTAAAGACTGGAATGTCTATGAAGTATCAGTGTCAATACTGCCCTTCGAACCCGAACTTGCAGAACTTGTCCAAGATGGCGGATACGCAATGTCTGACTGTTCCCTGGTGTCCTCCAGCTTTGGAGTGGAGCTCAGTTGTGTATCGTCACTATCAATGATGACTGTCAGACTACACCAAAAAGTTTAGTTAAGGCAGGAAGAACAACTTAATTACGAAATAGCTGAATAACACTGCAAAATGCTAATATTGGGATCATTGTAATCCAGGTGGCATTCTACGTTTTTACTACAAATTTCCTGTCTTGACGGAGTTGCTAAGTGCCTGGAAATGGACCATTAAGCCCGTCGCCTAATAGAGCATAACCACTACGAAAACAGTGGGGGGGGGGTTGTCCTTGAATAAACTCCACCATGTACAACATTCCAAGCGCGGTTAAGCAAATCCTACTGAAATTCTGTCATTAAAATCTTTAGCGGAATGTCGACGTCATCGGCTGAATAAATCACTATATATTTTTGACGAGACACGATAAGAATAAAAATAGTTTAGGTAAACGATTTTCCTAATCTATACGTTGTTGCAACGCTCGGCTGTCGTACAGAAGTCTACACAAATTTTCTTTACGTTCTGCCATATTGCATAAAAGACCTCCAAACTTGACCAAGTTGGGAGTTGAACTTTGACCTAGACCACAATGCATCACTTGAGTCTTTCTTACCTCTCAAGAAGAGATTTGCTGACTTCTGCTTCCAGTTCTATTTCCTTCTGGCTCCTCGCTAACTCGTGCATCCTGTTGGATGTTTTTAGGTAAAAACATCACTGAACGTGTCTCAAGAGTTTTAATTAGTTACAGTAAATATCTAAATAACAATAATGTCATATAATGCTAATAAAATATAACTAGGATAACTAAGTCGACTTGATGTCAGTTTCAAAACATATCAGGTATATGCAGGACTTTTTGATACGTATTAAAACACATGTAATAGATTTGAAAGTTTTAGAAGCCTCACCGTTGTTGTAGAGCTTTCTTATCTTCCAATTGTCTCCTCGTCTGTTTTTCCTTTTCCTCTTCAGTAACAGAGCGTGTTGATGTGTTACTTCTGTCTGATGACTTTCTTAGACTGGCACAGTCATCGGCTTGCTGAGCACGTGAAAACATTTTAAAACGCAAAACGTTTTATTGTACGAAAAATTAGTTATCATGGAAGTATCGTTCAAAATGTCTGGGCACAAAGTAGGATTTGAGAAAAGATACAAAAGAGTAAATGACACAGAAGTAAATGAAAGCAAAAATCTAAAACAGGTATCCATAGACAACTGCTGCAATTAAACGTTTCCTCCAAGGTTGAGTAGTATTTTTAACAAACTAGCCTGGGGGTAAGGTAAAAAAACACATGCAATGGAAATCAGCTTTTACCTATTTGAGATCCAGTGGTAGTAGTAACTCTATTACCAGGATTTTCAAAACAAATCCCCCAAAGATATCTGTCTCCTGATAGACTATTATATACTAGTATGTGGAAAACTTCATTGGGCAATTCCTCAGTTCGCAATAGAAAGAAACTTACTTACTTAAATGGCTTTTGGGATTACCCTTACTTAATCAATCCCGGAAAGAAATCAAAACACGGTTCTATAACAAAATAGGTAAAAAATTACATGTAAATCATTCCAAGGCCATTCTTGAAAATCTTACCTGAGGGACCCGTCTTATATTCTGGCAGGTCAAGATACATGAACACAAAAGAAGAAAATGCATTTTCTTCATTCCAAGGCACTCAAGTTAATAAGCCTTTAGTTTCTTTGTTAACACTTGGAAAAGTTTACTTTAAAATGGATTATGTCACACGGTCTTTTAGGGGCTGTAGGAGCAGTGGTCAGTCTACAGTTCCCTCTCCTTCAACTGCCTTTTACCTTCCCAAACAGGTACCTATTTTACACATAAGCAGAGTGAGGAACTTCATGGCAACTGCCTTTTCCAAGCACACAATGTTTATTGAGGAATATCGGAAAAAGAACCCATGACTACCATATAGATAATAGTCTGACCACTAAGCCATTGCCGCCTCTTTGGCCTATACCATTAGCGTTTGCCTGACCAACGTCTACAGCTGGTGGAAGATATACATGTATGTAATATAAACACCTTATTAAGCTCTTTCAGACAGGAGGCTGTTTGACTGATCCAGACATCAATAAGTCGAAGTGTCTCTTTGATCTCGGTCTGGTACTCCACACACCTCCTGCGGGCGAGAAATTAACAACATCATGTCAGGACTTCAAGAGCACAACAGTAGTATCCTCTCTATATATAGCTATAGTCTCCACCAGACTCCTTTGCAGGCTGAATAAATTGTAGAAATGCAGGCAAATTAGACCCTCTATGGCCGGCTAACTCCCCTGGTCAGTTACATTTCTTTTCATGCCGATTTCTACTATTTATTCAGCCTGCAAAGGATACTTACTATAGATAGATACTTAAAAAAAAGTAGAATTTAGCCGACTAGGGACCAGGGAAGTTTTACCACCGTAGAGTCCATGAAATGAAATACGTACGAACGGTGGACCCACTACCCTGGCCCTACCCTATTTCTGCCGAAATCTAACATTCTAACCCCATATAGAAAGGCCCGGTGGACGCTATCACAACAGCGCGTCAACAGCGTTCTGGCTAGTGTAATAAAAGTGTACGCTGTGTTTTGGGCCCCTTAGCATGACACACTGGCTCACACCTACACTTGTCAATACGCGTGTTGAGTTTTTAAACGTGCAGTAATGTTGATCAAGTTCACACATGAGGCTTATGCCACTGAAGGAAATATAATTCAACCCGAAACAGCAATGCCCAAACGCTGATAAAACCTCTGAAGGCTAACACTTGATTTAATACAACTAGGTCACAAAATGGACAGTGTGTTGTTGCTTACTTCATGATGGTGGATGTTTTCGTCCATACTTGCTGGAATATTGACGAACACTCCTTCAGATAAACGGAGCGTGCTTTCTCACCCTCCACACGAATTCTTTCCCTGTCAACGCGTGCATAAAAAAACTTTCATAAACATATGAATTCGATTTCTTAATCTTTTGCCTGAACATGGGACAAAATGACTAACATAGGATCACCCATAAGGCCTTTTATCGAATTTGGCCCTCGTCTCAGCAATAGTAACTTGCCTGCTAAAAATCGTGAACATCCATCAACAGCATCTCGAGTCTAACTAGATATTTTCTCACCTTGTCACATGTGTCTTTTGTAAGTGATGTATGATTTCATTGTAATAAAGAAATTTCTAAAAAATATCGAGTCTAACAGACGAACCAAGTAAGATCAAAAGGTCCCCTACAGCGACGTACGAACCCACCATGAAGGCAGTTTTTAAACTTGACCTTCCTCTTTATTATCCTCACAAACCTACTAAATTTTATCACGATCCATCCACAGAATCTCGAGTTATCCTGTTCACACAAAAAACTTACAGGATGGAAACTTCTGTGTATATATAAAGACATATTTTCCCACCTTGCCAGACTATGGATTTTTTCATCATGATAGGCCAGTCCTGAAAATAGGTAATTTGATATGTAGTTAGTAAGTACAATGTAAGTAGGACAAGTCATCACAATACGGAATTCATATTAGATACTTTCGTGACATGTGGGGAATTAACCAGTCTCAGGGTGGTGCATGGACAACTTACTGGCTTCTTTTCTTTGCCGTTGGAATTCCTGGTGGATCTTGGAGATTTCCTCTTCAATGTGATGTATCCTAGACGAGCTGGAACGTTTTCAAACGATTAACAGAAATGAATGCCACTCCACTCAAAGTTAGGTAGAAAGGTATCTATTGGGAAGACTGGTATTACATAGTTAGGTTTGGTGTTACAAGTTAGATAGAAAGGTAACACTGATGTTACATATGTCAATTCGCAACACTGGTTTTAAATCAATGTATTTCAGTTTGCAAAGTTACACTTGTACATTCATAAACCAAATCCCTGGCCCTAGGTAACAGGTGTGTTTAGATAGACGTAGATAGCAATTAGATAGCAATTAATTAGAAAAGATAGCAATTGTACAGAACACAGTCCAGTTTTATTAAATACACTAGTGCTCTGCTGCGGATGCACTGTTACCATGAGAGATTACCTAATATGAATCTGGAGAAAACATTATCCAGTAGCTATCAGAAAACTGCGCGTAGTAGAAAAAAAAGCCTGCTGGGTCTGCGATGCGCAACTATTTATCGCCTGTTGATTACTAGTACACCTCTCAATACGGCGGAAATTGGATCCTTTTAGAAATACTCGTGACGACAGTAAAGAACACTTTCAGGGCTGAAGATGTGTCACTAGGTATTGCTGATGTCTACCTGCACCTAACCTGCACCGGTCCATATACTGGGTTTACATACAAATGTATGCGTGTGTGGATTTTTATTAGCTGAATTGACTTCATATAGGTCTGTGGAGTTTAAAAGAAATAATGGCAATGGTTTCTGAAGAGTTTTAGTGTGATCTACACAATTACGAGTGGTGCAGGTAAACTGTGCCTGGTGCAGGTCATTTTTAGTGTTACTTGCAGAAGTGCAGGCATACAGAAAACAACTATTTCGAGGCCTGACTTCCTATACAACTCACGTGGTGTCCATGTCTGCCAGTGTGTCGGTGCTGGGGAGAGGGAGTCTGAAAGCTTCGTCACCTTCCAGTCGGCCTTCAAGCAGCATCATGATGTCAGTCATGTCCGCAAACTCTTTTTCCAGCTGAAAATCATACTTTATACATTTAGCATGAAAATCCATCTACATGTAAGTTGGTAAATCACTTGACACAATTAGAAAGCCCCCCCCCCTCCCAAATGCCTAAAAAGTCCACAAAACAGGAGACTATGTATTTGTGCAAAACAAAAATAATTTATAAAACATAAATAGTACATAGTGAAACCAAACATCAATCTTTAAAAAAGACAATCCATCCGAGTTATCGTGCTGACACACACAAAAACACATACATGGACGGTTCCAAAAACATTACATTTTTGTTGAAGGTAAGAAAACCGATTCTCTACCTCAGCGAGCTGAGTACTGGTGTTATCGCCTGACGACGCGCCAAGATGACCCGATGGGGATTTCTCAGACATCTCGTTGCCGTTTCCACGACCGTCTGGGGGACTGCTGCTGCACACCTCTTGCCTAATATGGTATGTTTTGTAATAAGGCCATGTTGAGTTGATTGTATGGATGACATCCGCGCGTGCATGAATTTTCGTCCCTTTCCCCAAAAAAGTTTTCGACCATACTGTAAATCGTACAAAACAGTTGCAAAATAAGCAAATATATACCGTAAGTTGCAAGATTGGAAACCGATACCAATATGTCGTAGAATGCCAAAATCAAACGAAAAAGGCGAAGATGTAAAGAAATAAATTTGAAGAATAGATTATTCGCCATACCATACTCTGTGTCATTTGTTCAACTTTCATGACAACGTAGATTTCATAATGAAGGAAACATTTTTTCGCCAAACGTTTTTTTATTCGCCCGCTCGCATCAGTTTTGGGGTTCCCAAAGGATGTGATCCATATAATCAAATCAACATGACCTAATGTACAGAATTCATGCCAAGGGCCAATCATAGAAACTGAAGACAACTAAGCAATATACTAGGTTCTGAACGTGTATAGAAACTGTGTTTTTTCCGGAATATCTATTATATAGAAATATAATAAAGCCATTGTTAAAGAAAAACTATCTTACAGCTGATGGACCGTCTGGGAAGCGGTGTCTAAGGCAGACTTTGTGATGTGCAGTCCGGTCACGTGATTCATGAGGCTTTCAAAGTCTGCACGTAGCAAGTGCCTGGAAGTAGAACAGTTAACGTTAGTGTTAATAGAATGGCAGGGCTCAAAATACCACCTGCAGGTAAAATTGGAGCTGTGCAGGTATTTCTGATGTCTACTTTCACCTAACCTGTACTGGTTCATGTACAGGGTTTGTGTTGGCACTACCTACGCGAGATGTTCTGATGTTGTACTTTTTAACGGGCCTTGCAGGAACCTTGCAGCTTGAGACCTTGTCCTGACGCGCCCTCAGTACCTTCCTCCCACGAACTACAAGTGGGTGTACCCACAGGAGCTGTGTGGGTGAACTGACGTCTTCCTAGCCTTCCAACTTGACCTTAAGGTCAATTTGCGGTAACCAAATCTTCAACCAAACGTAAATAACGGCCATTGAAATGCACATCAAGATGACATCAACAGCTGTCCGCTTCGTTGAAAATGACCATATGTGGAAAGTGGAAAACGTGCTATAGCAAGGTCAGGCAATGAATGCTGGAAATCGAATCCGTGACCCTTTCGATCCCGTATCACGTCCATAAAAAAGGGATCGCCCAACGTGGGGCTCGAACCCACGACCCTGGGATTAAGAGTCCCATGCTCTACCGACTGAGCTAGCCGGGCTGACAATTCAATCAACACATCAGTAACTTTCCGAGAGGAATTTCAGCACCTAGACCGTCACGAACTTTAACGGTTATGAAATAAAGACTAAGCTTTCTTTGAAACACTGGAATAAATTAAGGCTTTACCCCAAATTTTCGAAACTCCAGTGCTGGAAAGAAAGCTTAGCCTTTATTACATTATGACTTGTACCAACACAGATGAACTTTCATGCTAACTTTAACGGTTGTCATAAAGGATAGACAATTACTAGTATCATACTCACACGACGCACTCGACCGCCGCCCAGCGCAGTGTTGCAATATCCCTCAATTGACAAGATGCTCTTCTGACTTTGTGAACGACGAACATGATTTCCTTTGGAAAAAAAGTTATTAGTTTTACATTGCACTATTGCACATACATGGCGATTTTGTCGGAAAGTACACAATACGATGAGTAGGTACTGACGGTAGCAAAGCTCCTTGATGTTACCCAATGTCAAAATGCAGTGCGGTTTAACAAGCATAAGTTATTACATACACACATACCCCGATACCTTATTGCCTAAAAATCCCAACCAGTTCGACAGACTACTAAAAGCCGAAAATAAAAGAATTTGCTCAGAGTCAGAGCAAGTCTGAGAGACTAGTTCTAGGCTAGGCACTGAACTAAACTAAGTCAGAAACATCATGATCGAGACAAGCTTGACTTACTGAGCTTATAGTAAGGACTAACAAAGGCTGCATACTGTTGTAGGGAACATTGCCTACGACAGTATTGACGTCGAATATGCTAAATACTATAATTATCATATATGATAAAAAGATGGATGCCTCTATAGCATATGGCTTGTTCGTACCTTTGCAGTTTCCGCATCTTCTTGAAGAGATGGTTTGTAGGGAAACTCCGGAATGTTGCCTATGAGATAAAAGAAAGACCAGACAGTAAACATTGCATAAGATTGTTAACATGCACATGTGATCTATGCTTTGCGCTAAGCTATAGTTCAGTGGGGCAAAAAGTACAATAAAGGCCTTCATTCATTATATGTAATAACGTAAGCAAGGTTTTTTGGTCCCTGGTTCCTAAACTTACCGACACTTGGAACAACACAGCTCCTGGAGTCATCGTCCATGGATGTCACCAGAATCAGAGGCTCCCTGTCGTCTGTTTGTGTCCACGAGGACAGAGTTTGCAGCGGGTCCGGACAGAAGGGTCTCCCCTTCAAGAAGTATTGCTGCTCTGAGGCCCTGACGTCCGTCTTAGACGCTACTTCTTCTTGAAACTCTGCTAACCTAAGAAGCCAATCACACGATCAAGTAAATAGTTACTCAAGCAACTGGAAAGATTTTGAAAACGGTCTGACGTTTCAAGTAGCATCCATTTTCGTCTGTGTCGACCGGAATAAAGGCTCTCGACATTGACATAGAGCATTGAGAGGACCTTGCCAATGACCGGCCCAGCCGGAGAATCACACTGTCCAGACAGCTGAAATCAGGAGACGATAGACTGATGCACTGTGCAGAAGAGAAGTGGACCCGGAGAAAAGAACACTATAACAGACCTGATGATGAGTCAGCTCACAAATGTGCCCTATGCGGCAGAGACTGCCATGCTCGTATAGGACTGTTCAGCCATAGTCGAAGCTGTAGGGCTGTTAACAATTAGGACTTTACCCTGGTCAATACTGACCGACGGAGGTCAAATAGAACTTGTCTTTTAAGCAAATATCTAAAAGAATTGCTTACAGACTCCGATCGTGATCCCTGTCGGTAGAATAGGCGATTCGCAATCTTTACCCTGACGTGTGTACTCACGTGCTCTCTCCGTGCATGTAGAGTTTCTCCACCCGCCCTGTCCGGAACATGAAGACGTCCACCACCCTGCTGGTCTGGATCTCCTCCACGGCCGAGAAGTAGCCGTCGTACGTCCACTCTCTGGACTGGTCACTCTCGAGAAGTCTGACCAGTATAGGCGTGAGAAGTGCCTTCAATGACCTGCGTGTAGATAGTGAGTATGAGCTTAAGATTAATCTCATCTATTCCTTTGTCTAATTATTCGACTTTTGGGGTACCACAGACAACCAGTTTTCTCCGCTTTTCTCGGTTTTCTGTCCCTCTTAGAGTAACACTTAGTGTCATACTGGTCCATTCTCTGATGTTATCCCCCATATTTCCTGCTCCCTGTACTGATTTTCAACTGACCTCCAAATCGACCTTCCTGTCAATCTGCGGTTACGTCATTCCTTCTCTCTCTCTCTGTCTTACTATTCTAGTGTATTCAAATAACTACCGAAAATAAAACCTACGTACTAGAAGAGAAGTATGTGGGGTCATCCCAATGCCTACTCACCCTGACAGTTCACATGTGTTTGGAAGCTCCTTGCTCCAAATGATGTGTCCGTTCTTCTCAATCTGGACTCCGGAAATGACTCCCTTCCCTTTCCTTGTAGCAATCTTAAACCTGGAGTACATAAGTCATCGCTGTTACGTTTGGCGAGCAAAAAAAGAACATTTCCTTCAGGTTTGATCACTTATATGCTCCTATAACATGTTTTTTGACTATGGTCTGAAGTTAATAGAATATTTTGTATTATCAACCACAGTGTAGCCATATTCGGCTTACATGTAGATGCGATCAGAGGAACGAACTGGAGCTAGAATAGAATGGATTCGCGGCTACTCCCAACCCAGCGCCGACCTGGGCCGGGGTGGTCGGCAGCAGTCGTGGAAAGGTCCTGAGTGTGTGACAGTGTCTTAATGTTCGCTTGCGGGCCCTGTCCTTAGTGCTGAAATAAGGATAGCCGGCCTTACATAGTCTCCAAGCAGATTTTTCGGTGGGGGAAAATCAGTATCAAATTTGCTAGGCAGTATCCATTTCCCAACCTTTCGGTTGGCAAATTTGATACTTAGCTAACTGTCTTTCCCCCCACCGAAAGATCTGCTTGGAGATTAGGCCTTACATAGTCTCCCGGTCCCTCCGTGGTCCTCCGTACGGTTGGAAAGGCAGACTGCCCGTGGCCACCTGGTAGATAGTGACGCCGATGCTCCACAGGTCGGCTGTAGCTCGGAATGACTGGCCCTTGTTCTTCTGTAGGAGTGCGCGTGCATATATCTCAGGATGCTGGAGAAGATTAAGAGTACATCATAAAGTTCAGAAACTTAAGTAACCGTACACAGAGGAAAAATAGCTTACCATCAAGCTTTTGGCCAGCTAGAGCTCTGACCCTTCTCAAGTTGAAAAGACCCAAGTCACTTGGTAGTGTGCCGTGAAGCTCTGGCCGAAAGATTAACGGGGTATCAAGCTTATTCATGAATTGATCGGCTAAGCTTGGAACAAAAGAACTTTGTAACACGGAAACAACAGATGTACGAGACGTTCATGTAACTACTAACTACTCATATCTTTGTTAAAGAATGATTGGCAGACATTTTAACTAACATTTCCATTACAAATTACGCAACGGAAAGATACGGACCCGAATTATTGAAACACAAACCAGAAATTCCTCTGTTCCACAGATGGTCCTGAACATCTCGTCGTCCTGTAGCGACCTTGCTGCGCCGAAGTCGGTAAGTTTAAAAACCGTTCTGCCCGCCTCGTCCACTGTCTTCAGGATGTTACCGGGCTTCAGATCGCGGTGGACGAAACCGTTCGCACGGAGGTACTTCATTGCATCGGCTAGTGGGTAAAATAGTAGAGGAAATTTCCCTTTGAAAAATAAGGTAAAAGTTCCACAGCCTATGTACGAACGTGGTGGTTGGTTGGTGTTCGGGAGTAGGTTGGAGTGTGGTTGGCAGTCAAATTTGACTCAAATTTAACTCAAATTCTATTCGTATCGAAAGGTAGGCCTAGCTATAGCCTAAGCCTGGTCAGACTTCTTCCGAACTCGAGCCAACCTTGGTCGGCTGGTGTTCCGGGGAAGGTTCCCAATGTGTGACAGGGTAATTACGTCCCTGGATGCCAAACTAGTATCGGACCGCTAGCCGTTACCCTTCGGCAGCCAAGAGCCCTTCGTCCGCCGGTCTAAATTACCGTTACGGGGAAGACTAGTCCGAGGGAAATTTGACTGGCCCTTACAATGAGTCTGGTGTCAGCTCTCTTAGCTAGGGCCGGCCAAACTCCCCCCGGTCTCAACTCCCCCGTAGCTAGCTAAACTAGATTGGCGGGCGAAGGGCTCTTGTCTGCCGAAGGAAATCGGCTAACGGCCCGATACTAATCTGGCATCCAGGGTAGGGTTCTACGCCCATACTTACAAATGTCGAAGAGGAATGTAAGAAAGTCTGGTTCCGGTAGACCTCGCGAGTTTTCCGGCTGAGACAGAAGTGTGTAGAGACTCCCGCCGCCACAGTACTCCGTCACAATCACCCGCACTCGGGAAGAACTCTACATGGGACAACACATCGACGATTTAACACCTCAGTGAAGTATTCAAAGTTGCTATGAAGTCTTCATGCAATTAGTCCATGTTGATTTGATTATATGAGTCTATTATTCCCCTTACCATACTTTATGTGTTTAGCCATTTGTTCAACCTTCATGACAACGTAGATTTCATGATGAAGGCAACTTTTTTGCCAAACTTTTTTATTCGCACACTTGCATCAGTTTTGGACTTCCTAGAGGATGCCATCCGTATAATCAAATCAACTTGGCCATAAAAGCTTACAGTGGTACAAATCCAGTCTATATGGACGACAAATGAGAAGAAAAAAAAGTCACGTCACAAGAGAACTCCAAGATGAGATCTGACTTTACCGGGTTGATGAAGAAACAAAGTGCATCTAGAAATTAAATCTTCTCATAGTAGCAAACTCTTTTTGTTGTAACGTTATGTATTGTGTATAAAGAGGTGTGTCGAAAGAGAGAAAAAAGAGAAAAAAAATCATATTTTACCTCTTCCTCTATTGCAAGGAGCTGCACGATGTTTCTGTGTTTTAGCTTTTTGAGAACTTCGAATTCCCTCTGTTGTATTTCCCGTGGTCTGCTGTAACTCAGACTGTTGAAGCATTTGACTGCACATGGTCGACCTGAGGCCTGGTAATCAGGAAAAAATGTCATAATGAAAAATTGATCATGAATCATATTGAATCATAGGGAATGCATTTTCTTAAAGGCATTATTTCAGGGCGGTAAAACTGTTTTTTTTTAATTCTTTCTTTAGTTATTCTTGTAATGTGGTAAGTTGAATCAACCAATATGTAAGCCAATTTTGTGTAAGGCTGTAAGAACAAAATGTTGTGCACCTTACAACGTTACTGTCACAGCGCCACCTAACAATAACAAAGTGTACTGCTAAAAATATCAATGGAGGGCATGTAACAAACATTCAATAGGAACGGGAACGTCTGATGTATAGAAATCGAGGTACACGAATGAAATAATGGTAACACAAACTGTTATTGTTGGCATGTAAAAGGGCAAATAACTGCGAAGCAAAAAGACAACAATAAGAACTATTCGCATGCTCGGTTTGGTGTTACTGGCGAAATAGTTAAAATGCAGAACTGTCCACTGCATCGCTTGAAGTCCAAAGTTGTAAAAGACTACAGGCTTAATTAAGATTAGTTCAGGCATAGATTGACAACAGCCGGGAAACAGAGCGTCTAAAGGGACTACAGTCCCTCGACATGCCTGATATGATAACAACACAATACGTGCAGGTGAGGTACCGTGCTGGTCAAGCGTTACGCAAACGGAGTCTAGTTGTTGTTAGTAGTTTACTTTGCCAATGGTTATTGAATAACGCCAGCAGTCCACCAGCCAGGCTGACCGCCAGAATTCGTGTGCGCAAGTTGAAGGGGGCTGGTGCAACACAGCAGCGGCGCTATTTACACTGCGCTGTGATTGGTTAAATCCTGCATGACGTCATTACCCCTTTAAATATGAATGCCAGCCAGGCTAATCACCATTGCGATCATTGGAAGCCTCCGCTACGCCAGCTTGGAGCGACGTGCTAGTGCCGGGCGTGCCCTCCCAGCCCTCCCACGTTTTGCAGCACTGGTCTTCGGTTTGGGTGTCGGTGTCTTCCTGGCGAGTCCAGCAGTTTGGAGGCTTCCACGACGACTCCTTCGGTTTGGAGGCGTGCAGAACGGTTTTTGCTGTCGTTTTGTGTCCATGAGTTTTTGTTTGTTTTCCCGAGTTGGTAACATTTCGTTTTTGGAGGGAATGCGTTGCACGTGGTATTGCATTCGTTACTAACTGGTGGTTTTGGGTAGTGAGCTTGGCAGATGAATGTTGTTTGTTCTTTGCTGCACTCTTGAACTTTTAAGTGGGTAGAAAAAGAGATATGTGGTGTCTCTTTGACGTGTACGTGTTTCTGTTTTAAGATAACGTCGCAGATTCGTAGACTTCCCGCACCAGCTGTGTAGAATCCAGGACAATGGCGACAGCTGTAACTGCAGCAGGACCAGCGGACGCACCTCGGAAACACCTCCTACCCGGTACAGGCGGACTGGTTTGGGTCGCTGACGTTAGAGAAGCAGAGGCCTGTTCCTGAAAGAGAAGGTTTGGGTAGTGTGAAGTACAGGACGTGGTTTGCTTTTCCTTTCCGACAGTTTTTGTGTGGATTGTCTGTAAGAATGTTGGCGGCAGTCTCGCACCTGGGTCATTTGCATTTGAATGCGTGGGTGTCTGTTTGAGCCAGAATTGATTATTAGTAGTTTGTTCTTTTCAGGGTTTCATTTCTGAGTTTTCGAGGGTGGTTTTAGCCATTTTGTAAAATTAGCAGGGGAGGTTTCCCGAGCGGCGTTCCTTCGGCTTCGTGCCCATTAAGATCGTGTTGCGGGTTGCCCTCGCGGTGGAGGCGCGCTCGGGCGGGTAGTGTGGTAGTAGTGTGAAAGGTTTTCACGGGGTTAAGAAATTGCAGGTTGATAAGCAATGTCGTTTGCCCTCGCAGTTATAGCAGCACAACAACCTCGTTTCCCAAGCGGTCAAGATGTGGGAAGGCAGCAGCAGATCCCACAACCTACCACATTTTGCAGCCGTGATCTTCGGCCCGGGCTACGGTGGCATCCCTAACGAGTCCAACAGTCTGGAGGTTTCTTAGCCACTCCATTGTGTTGCGGAACGGTTTTGGTGTCGTTTCCGTTGTTTGATTTTCCGTTTTCCAGAGTTTTGGTAAATCGTTTGTCTATTTTGACGGGAGCGTGTTGCATGTGGTAC
>NW_017804032.1:385668-386311 GCF_001625305.1 Branchiostoma belcheri | reverse complement strand
GTCTGCAGGCTGTTCACGGTGCCTGTCGGAATGACGACTTTCCCTCCAGGCTGGACCTGGACCGGTACGGCTAACATGGTCTTCACACCCCCTTGGTTTAGTAGAAGCTGGACGTAGTTCAACCCACCTGCTGTGTGGACCGGCAGACCCTGTAGCAGGGAGGGGGAGATGGTGAGGGTAGACTGCCTCCCAGCTGAATGATTTACAGTGTTCTGACTTGCCGGGGAGGTGCGAGTTTGATGTGGCATGGATGAACTGGAAAGGTTCACCACTGGACGAGGGCTAGCCAAGGGAGCTCCTACAAGTTTTTGGGCAGCACCTTGTGGACTGCCTACAAGTTTTGGGGCAGCCCCCTGCCCGGGACTTACAGACACAGTTTGTATCTTAGAAGGTGGGACATTTTCTCCATGGACTTTGCTGACAACATTTGGCAGTACCTCTCTTTGCTTTGGCTTCTGCGATACTAGTCCCACATTTTTGCTTCCATCTGTCACAGATAGTGGTGGTGCTACCAGCCTGGTGTGTACGTTAACAGTCTGTCCTTGGATGGCAGCATTGGCATTGCTTATGATCGATGTTGCTGGAGTATTATTTGTTTTCAAGTATGAAAACACCACCTTTGGCTGAGGCAAGGGCATTGCTT
>NW_017804032.1:373150-384467 GCF_001625305.1 Branchiostoma belcheri | reverse complement strand
CCAACACCAGCAGTGTTTACGGCGCAACATTTCCAGGGTAGGTGGAAACACATCTTTGTTTTTGATGCGTCGCATGTAAATTGATCGTCGATGTTGTCATGTGAGTGTCTCTTATGCACATTCCACGTGCAGGCACTCAATGGCAAGCAGTCGGGCGGATCTAATTTGATCGTCGATGTTGTCATGTGAGTGTCTCTTATGCACATTCCACGTGCAGACACTCAGTGGCAAGCAGTCGGACGGATCCAAACATGGCGAGCGCTAATTTGTTGTTGCGTCGCATGTAAATTGATCGTCGATGTTGTCATGTGAGTGTCTCTTATGCACATTCCACGTGCAGACACTCAGTGGCAAGCAGTCGGACGGATCCAAACATGGCGAGCGCTGATGTCTTATGCAGCGCTTGTAAAGTGATCGTAGGTGGTTTTATTGTGTTTCTTAGCACATTCCACGTGCAGGCACTCGTGGCATCACGGTTAAGTGATTGTCTAAGTTGTCGCGTGACTGTCTCCTTGGAACGTTCCACACGTGGGTGTTCGGTCGCAGATAGACGGATGCACACATGGCGGGTGTTGGTACATGTGTTGCGTCACAGGTAGTGAGTGTCGAGTTGTCGTATGGGTGCCCTTTTGGTCTCCTTCTAAGTTTGGGCACTCAGTGGTGGTTAGGCTACCTGTTGTGTTTCGCACTTTATGATTGTCGATGAACACCCGTTCAATGAAACAGATCTACTCTTCGGAAGGTTGGGTTTGCCTCTGTACAGGAATTCGAGGCGATGAGATTTTACCTCGTTGACAATTGAGAGGTTAATGAGGAAGAGATGAGATTAGAGTTGGACTAATCCAATTGGCTAGTGGACTTCCGGTGATTTTTGAATTTTGCTCTACTAGGGATTTATTCAGAGAGAGATAAGAGTCAAACCCACCCTAAGCCAGAAGCTCGATTCACATTAGTCAGGGGAGTGTGGGTAGCAGTGGATGGGGAAAATAACGAGCTCCGGGGTCTAATACCGGTTTCATGTTACAAAATAGGATTCCGGAGGATTAGGCCAACACGAGTTTAAATGAAAGACACTTTACAGTTGTACACTGTAACTTGTGTTGTAAATGCAATTTGTTTGCATAAAAATTCGTGTAGGGGTGGCTGTAAAGATAAATTATTAGATAAAGCCAGCTCAGTTGGGTATGCTCTTCCGAGAAGAAGAGATGTAAGTCTAGGCGTTGGGAGGTATAGATAAGATTGGGATGAGAATTGGATGAGAATGGGATGAGAATGGGATGAGTATGGGGATGAGTATGGGGATGGTTATAAGAAGAGAAGAGAAGAGAAGTGAAGAGAAGGGAAAGTTACTAGTACTATATTAAGACTTATAGTAAGGGTAACCAGGCTGGGACGTCGCGACGCAGGCACTGCCCCATAACTCATAAAGGATGTACCAATGACTGCGCAGTGTGAATAGTGAACTATTTACACTGCGCTGTGATTGGTTAAATCCTGCATGACGTCATTATCCCTTTAAATATGAATGCCAGCCAGGCTAATCACCATTGCGATCATTGGAAGCATCCGCAACGCCGAAGGAGCGTGGTGTTAGGTCAGTCCCAGGGAGTGGGTGGGGAAGGGTTTAGCCCTTCTTGTTTAGGAAAGTTTTTCGCTGCCCCCCCACCCACCCCGTTATCCTATATTTCATATAGTGGGACTCGGCCTCGCCGCGCGACTCCGGCACTGCCCCATAACTCATAAAGGATGTACCAATGACTGCGCAGTGTGAATAGTGAACTTTTAGTTCATTTTGGTAAGTATAAGTATTTCTGTCAAATTGAGACTGAAACCCCTACAGTTAACGTTGCTTCTACCATTATTTCTGTGGTGTGATCCCATGCTGTACAAAATTCCCTAGTTCTTAATTTCTTGTTGTTTTTTCCGTAGTTTTCCCGCAAGTTAAGATGCAGTGATGATGTGGCGACTCTTGGTTCTAGTTGCTGTAGTTCGCTGCGGTGAGTCTTCATAATCGACGCTTGGATGATACTAATGATATTCATTCGTCATTCAGAGACATAACGTCAGCACTATATTCTACTGGGGCTCTAAAAGCGCCACATTGAAAGTGTTATCGAGGGCCTATCAAGGAAGTCTTTGAAACCGTGATATCTTACTGGATACTGTTCGTGATATCTTACTGGGGTTACTGGATACTGTTTGGTGAATACTAATTCAACTACATGTATTTTGATTTATCGGTCTTAGGCTAGGGTATACCCTGCGGAGTTGTCATAATCATAATTGGTTGACGTTTATGGAAAGCGTATTTTGACTGTTCCAAGAAAATACTCCTCCTTTACAATTATAAAGAGATCTCATGGGCAAAACTGTACAAACAATTTTAGAGAGTTATCTCAAAAATAAGAAAACCACCGTATGTTGTTTTTGTTGTTCTCAATTCACGTAGAAAAAGAAAATTCTGTTGACAAGCTGTGTATTATATGTTGTGTTAACGTTTGAAGTATAAAACTGTACTGTATAGTTGAAGAGACTTTTTTCATGAAGTTCGTTTTTTTTCAGGTTCAGCTCAGGTCTTTTATCCTGGACTGGGAGGTACGTTATTTACAATTATACTCAACAGCACTGTAAATAATTAAACAACACGTTTTCTGTAAAGACAGGAGGAAGAAATATGTTACATAAGTCAAAAATAAGATACGTGTTGGATCGTCTGCTGTGGAAAGCATTCCCAAATACAAAGGCAACTTGAATACTCCTTGTCTGCAAAGTATACGTAGTTCTGGCACCAATGCATGTGACAGTACGTGTTTTAACATTAGGTGGACCGCTAACTTCAAAGTTTACGTTGCTGTAATGAAAATAGAGAGGAAGACTCGCTCTTTTGAAGTCAGTTTTGCGCCCAGGCATTTCGTGATACGGCAGAACTCTGTAGTACCGCCAATCTTTAAACTTCAAATGAGCCAGACTGGGTGGATGAAAAAAGAAACATGTATGTCTTTGTTGTGTGATGTTACGTATACAGAGTTACATAGCTTGGTATTTTTATTTTCAATCCATACGTGTTGTTTTGGCGTCCATAAGGCGTGAAGTATAAGCCCTTGAACACCGTGCTTTGAATGAAAATAGCAACGAGAACGGTCCGAATCCTGAAATGAAATACACATTCCTTTGGTTTCCGTCACTATCAACAAACTGTAATTGTTGTTGTTGCTATTGTTGTTGCTGTTATTGCTATTGTTGTTGCTGTTGTTGTTGTTTAGGAGGCGACAGTTGTCCGTGGTGGTTTTGCCAAAATAACGGTGTGTGTGTGCCTGGTGAGGACGGCGCAGACGACACGTGCGACTGTCCGGACGGCTACTCGGGAACGAACTGTGAAACACGGGGTAAGGAGCCTGGCCCTGCCCGGTCTCAGACTCGCTAACAGTGCGTTCACATTCATTCTAGCTATAAGCCGTACGTAGCCTCCTTCGCAGACTTCTGATGCGGCGGCGTTAATTTTTTTTATTGATGCGCGGAAACCGTCTCTCCCCGGCAAAATCCCTTGGCGGCATAACTTGCGTCGCTTCCCGAAAAAAATTAACGCCGCCGCATCAAAAGTCTGCGAAGGAGGCAAAGCCGTACGTACGTACATGTTTGCTGCTGTGGAGGCTGTGACAAAACCAACCACTGGCAAGGGTCTTATACATCCTTTTTTCCGTAAGAAGGCAGCTAAACTTTGCACGACGTCTATCCCAGGAATATACCCTCAGTTTACGATCGTGCGACGATTGTTCGACATAGGTGACCACACAGTACGTCCTCGGTACAAGCGAAATTGGAATGACATTGATTTTGTCATATTTGTCACTGACAGCTTTTAAAAAAACATAAGTTGGTGCAAATAAAAAAAAAACTTCCTTTATTCTTCCCATCACAGATTGCCGGACAGTGTTCATCACCACCTCGGACCAGAGCGAGCCCCTGTCCGCTAACCCCGTCGTGGTGGGCCTCTACTCCCGCCTGGAGGACACGTACAACTGGCGGGAGGTCTACAAGAAGGACGACGAGGATCTTTGGCTGTTCTACATGTCAGATGACTACACCTGGTTAGTGGGAAGGACTGTAGGCTCTTATCCCGCGCAAATGTCGGCGGAGAACGCGCAGTACTACCCCGACCAGACCGCGGGACCGTTCTACCTGCACAGCCCCGATGGTTGGATGAGGGAACCGTACCTTGAGATACGCTGCAGCGGTGGTAAGTTCCGTTAGTCTCCGCTGGTTGCTGTTTGTAGCTCCCCTTAAGTACCTCGTCCAAAAAGTCAGATTCCGTATCCAAGCTTTCTTGGTTGAAAATTTGGCCATTTCTTATCCCGATGAAGGAGACAGTACGTGGTCGCTGAAAATTTGATCCTTGACCCTTGTGTTGGAATAAAGTTCAGCATTGTACTATGATTACTACCAATACAGATGAACTTCCATGATAATTTGAATACAATCATGTCTACTTTACAGAACTGCCATGTGGCCCGTCGCCGTGTCAGAATGGCGGCACGTGCGTCCAGCATGATTACTACTGGGACAGCGAGCCGTTCTACACCTGTACCTGCGTGGAGGGATTCAACGGGACAGACTGCGAAAACAACCGTGAGTACTGGTTAAGATGGCAAGAGGGTTGGAAGGGATTCAACTCGTACTCTTTACAAAACTACAAGAGAAGTAGCGCGTTGGATTTAGTGGATAGAAACAAGACGTACTCTTCGTTCTCTGCCCAGTGCAGAAGAGCACCTACATGTATCTCTCCTTGTGGTGTTGTTATGTACTGCAGTGAATTGGCATCTGTCCTTGGTGCTGAAAACGTTTCACATACAAACGTTTCTAGTTTAGGAAGTTTCCTTGGCTAGAGGTAGGCTCAGAAGGCAGCCCTTCAGTGTTGGAGTGGTCAGTGACTGGGATGTCTTCCACAGTCGGTAGTAGACTCAAAGACTGTAAATTAATCTAAAACACAACTAGATAAACAATGGGAGAGTCTGCAGTACAGCACACGAGTAACGTTCGTGACCGGGATTACTACAAATGAAGCCTCCTCATCCCGAAGATGTTATAAAGGTATAAATGTAATTTTTAGCTTCCTACCTCTTACGTGTAGTGAGTAATATGGGTCATTTCAATCTGACGACGGCTGCAAAACGAATTGCTACTTTGTAACACGTCGAAAGGAGAAAAGTTCTATTGCAATACCATAGAAAGCCGTTAGGAACTTTGTCCTTTCTCTTTTCCAACACCTCCCCACATACTAAACATCATAAAGATCCATCCACAGCGTCACGAGCTACTCTGTCCAGAAACTAGTCCAGAAATAGCATCCGAAACATAAGCTTCTTCTTCACGTTTTTATTGCTAGATGTTGACGAGTGTGCTTCCAATCCGTGCTTCAATGGCGCCACCTGTGTGGATGGCTTGAACTCCTACACCTGCGAGTGTATCTTCGGTTCTGTGGGGACTCACTGCGAGCGAGGTGAGAACTGCATCTTTGCGTGTTGCTTGTTTTGTCTTCTTTAACTGAGGTGAAGCATGATGATTTTTAATTCATCTATCACCGTGTGATTAATACAGGGGTTCCATGCCGGTGATTTGTAGTGAATCATCAACTTTACAGATAGTAAAATTTAGACCATCGCACACCGGAGCATGCCCATGCTTTTTTTGAAAGGTGTGGTGGGTTTTTTAACGTGGGTGGAGTGGTCTTATTGTCTTGATCTGAGTCATATAACTGGTGTATAACATGGAGAAACACGATTATTTCTAAAACTACAGTTTCATAATCCATAGTTTTTGACCAGAGCTGCAGAACGCAGTCGTGTGTGAGTCTTAACTTCTCTCTAGTCCTCTACGAATGTTGCTAAGATTAATTGTTAATTCTCATCCTTCTCTTTCTTTTTATCATTCAGTGTTGCCCTACTTTCGAGAACAGTTCCTCAAGTACGAGGTCGCCCCAACATCGGTAAGGCGAACAAAACTTCGCATTTTCTAGAATCACGTATTCATTATTACACAGTTCTTTCCCCGGACCGCAAAATCCCTCCCACATGCTTCCCTCTCGAATACAATCCTCAAGCTTTCAAAATAAACATCCAACGCCATTCTGGGATAGCCATATATCTGTTGTAACTTTAGTTAGTACCTAGCTTAGTGCCCAAAGGTGGTCACTGAGCACTACCGTTAAAAAAACATATATGTACGTACCGCCTCTAATATTTGGCAACGTGGGGACAATCTCTGTGTCATAAATTTATGGAGCTGTACAAAAATTTTTTTTAGTCATTTCTTTGTTGTCAACATATAAGACTTTGCTTGAATGTTGCCTGACAGGTCTCTTTGTAATTTTGTAGGCTCCCATTGAGTGTTACGTGTGTGACTCGACCAGTGACGGCCACTGTGACGTGGACCAATCAACACTGTCCGAGGAATTTCGAAACAACACCAATACAACACAGGCATGCAGCGGCGGTGCATGCTGGGTAAGTAACATGCTGACATCAGAAGGTTTTTTAAAATTTCATGTCCAATTTGGCCAATTTTCTACTCTTTCCAGCCACTTCTGAAGCCTGGTAGAGGCTAGTTCTGAGGACATGCTTTTTGACTCTAGGTCACCCGGTCAGAGGTCAACGGCCAGCTGCTTTCGTACCAACGTTCCTGTGAGTACAACAACCTGGAGTGTGACGACATTTACGCGTTAGAGAACTGTCAGGACGATCCGGATGGAACCAAGGTAACGACCTATTCTTATAAACCAGTCTTTGACAAGGGGTAAAGTGATCAGGTTATAGCCCCGTCCCTGTGGCGTTGCCAAAATCTTCTTGGGTCGGCTTTGTCAGAACAAGAAAAATATTGTGTCATTCTGTCGTAATGCCTACTAATGGAACATGGAAACCCCGTTTGGAATATGACCTAGTCTTAAAAACCAGTCTTTGGCAATAGGTAAAGTGTAACAGATTAAAGCTCCGTCCCTTTGGCGTTGCCAAAATCTTCTTGGGTTGGCTTTGTCAGAACAAGAAAAATTGTGCCATACTGTCGTAATGGAACATGGAAACCCGATTTTGGAACATTACAATAACCCTGACACATGAAATACGAATATAGAAGTCGAAACCGGTACCGGTCTCCCTGCTGTCACTGTTCTAAAGCTTCCTACAGAACTTTGTTTCTTTTCAAGTCGTAGGACCTCTATTAGCGTTCATGATTTCACAGTAGTCTTTGTTTCTTTTATTATAGTATTTCTATCAGTGTTGATGATTTTACAGTGTTCCTGTTGGAGTCCGCTGTGATACAATAGAATGAAATATTTAGAACAAAACTTTTTTTGCGCTATATGCATTTATAATCCACTTAATCGACACACTCCAGTCGTTGACTTGTTTCCATGCCGTCACAACTTCCTCCCAGGTTTGCTACCGTTGCTGTACCGCTAACCAGTGTAACTTCGGCCTGCTGACCGGGACCGCCGTGTTCGTGCTCCCGTCAGACTCCGGCGGCGCTGCCGACACAGGACTGCGGTGGCTACTGCTGCTGACCGCCGCCCTGGCTCTTATCGTCAACTGATCGGAGTCTAGGCTTATTGCATCCAGGACCGTGCCTATCTAGACTAAATTTAAAGCCTCTACCACCTAGGCTGGAATTCAAGAGTAGAAATTGGCCAAAAAGACAGATAACATGCCAGGGGACTTGGTCCGCTAAAGGATCCTAATGTGTAGTTTGCTAATCTCCAAGCAGATCTTTTGGTGACTGCAAAATCAAATTTGCCAGGCTGTATCCATTAGCCAGACAATTACCACCGAATTTCCGTAGCGAAATGGTAACCGTCTGGCAATGGATACAACCTGCCATTTTGACTCTGTCTTTGCAGCCATTAAAAAAAATCTGCTTGGAGATTGATTTGTGGCTCTGAATTGTACTCCTCTCCTATTTCGTCGTGACGTGTGTTTGAGTGGCTCTAGATCTGTTCTTCCTTGACGTACGTTAAACATTTCGTGAACGTCAAACAGCTTGTGCGTATTGCCCCAACTTACATATATTACAATATTTTACTTATTAAGCTGTGCTGTGTTTACATATTTGCTGCAAGTATATATGGAGGGAACCCGATACGTGCGGATGAATGTACGCTTATATATAATATCTCTTGTTTTGTTGAATAAAGTATAACTTTTTGTGTATGACATACTAATTTTTTAAGGGAACCTGTATGTATGAATGTACGCTCATATAACGTTATAATATAACAGTTTTTTGTGGAATAAAATATAACGTTTTTGTAAATTGCTGCTGTGACGTTTCTATGCCTTTAATAGTTATATGATTATAGTTATAATTAGGCCACGCTTAATGTCATTCAGTACTCTGCAACGCGGACATATTTGGGGTACTTTAAAACGTACATGGCAGAGCACTGCTTTCTTTCAATGGTGGGCCCGATCGATTTACAGTAAGGTGGTTCTCACGGTGCAGACATTAGTATCGCTACGCGCGCCACGAAGTTACTTCCGGGTATTTTAACTACATGTTTAAGGCCACGTCGGCAGAAACAACAGGTCTTACTCTTGATTTTATACCAACTAAGATGAGACCCAACAAAATTAGTACCTTGTCGTATCTTATTTTACTACGTACAACGGAATACTACTTGAAGATATTTGTTTTTATCTCAAACCAGATCGTTTGGTGGCTACAAAGACAGTATCAAATAGGCAGGGACTATCTATTTGCCAAACAGTATTATATTACCCCTTGACTGGCGTAAAAACAAATACCAAAAGAAAGCCCGATGAAAAGCCTGAAACACGTCTAAACGTCTGCTTGGAGAATACAGTTATTTACGAAGGTAGAAGTAACTATACAATGCGTGCGCATGACCATGAGTCACATATGACTACCACATGTATGTACACTACAACACCCCACCCAACCCCGTGGTTCTGTTAAAAAACACAGTCTACGTACCTTCTCCACTCCTTTGTACACCGTTGAGGTGGCTCCTACACCAAGAGGCTCGCACAGTCGCCACACAAAGTGTTGGGAACTCCGCAGCTGGCCTCCCATTTCAAACTGCGCACTTCTGCCAAACCCGGAAGTGAACTGTATATCATGTACATGTACTTTATACCAACCTATAGTATGACCTATTTGAACGCTCTGAAATGAAACCAGCGTGGTATTATGTAGAGAGAGATTGAGAATTTTGTTTTCGAGTTAATATGACTATGCCATGAAATCTACTTCGTATCAGACAGATCTCTTTAAACAACAGCGGTAAATTCAAGAGAGTATATATAACGAAAAGGACAAGCAAATGCGACAGGAGTTACTAGTATATCTCACCTGTAACGTTACTGAGAGCCTTTTATACACAGTTCGGTTGATCAGCCCTAAAATTAAAGGGTACTGTAAAGAAATGAGTCATCTTTGAAGGTTTGCGAGGATACGGAACGTACTTTTACGTTACAACTTAGTTTGAAAACTTACCAGTGAGGTCACTGCACGTGCAAGAGTAGAAAGGGAAACCAAATATGACGCATGCGTGGAAATCCCCAACAGTGAGCAAGGGGAATCCCCTTTGTCACGGGCCGAAAAAAGCGCAAACGCAGTACTTGTTTATTACCTTACACCTTGTGTGTGTGTGGGAGGGGCGTCTCTCAAGTAGAGCAAATATGAAAATTTCAACGGTTCACGCTTCAGACTGAAAGTGTTTTAAGTTGTCAGACATGCTACGTGTTTAAAAAAAAAAAAACACCGTTTAACACCGGGTGCCTTGGATTGCAGGACCTATTACTGCAGAGATTTTTTCAGCCGCCGCGGGGCGTTTTTTTATCCATGGCGAGTTCAACACCAAGTGTCATAAACTGTCATATTTGCTACGTAAAATTGGTAATTATAGTACCACAAACGGAAGGGTTTCAGAGGAATGAATTTAACCAAGGAAATATGTGCCAGAAATGTAACCTTCCTTGGTCAGGAGAGTCGAAAGGTTTAAATCGCGTGGCCTGCGTCAAAAGGCTCTCTATCAGTCTATCTCAAGCATGCGTTTCAACTACTATCACAACAAACCCCTGAAAAACACGCTAGGTATTGAATGTTCTTGGCAGAGGTAAAAGATGTTAACGCAGAAATAAGCCGAGAAGTGCTTCTTGTCCCACCCCCTCCAACCTCTGAATCTATCACAAACTTCAAGGATGGTAGAAATAAATAACCACAAACAAATAACAAACAAGGAAACAGATGAACATAATATATAGGCATATATTTGATACTTTTAATGAGTACAGTGGATACAATTAATAGCTAACTTCGTTTTGTACATTAGATCCAGCTAAGATTCAGCACACTGAAAACTTGCTGGATAATGCGAGGTTTACAATAATTTTAAATATTACAAAGGAGGCAATTTTAAAAATACAAGGTTTAATTTAGATATAATCATTAAATGGTTGGGTTTGTATGAAAGTCTGTTTTCACCAAAACTAGGGAAAAAGTAGTGTTAAGGCCGAAGTCTCGTTAAGCTTGGTACATTATGAAGTAGCCTAAACATCTAGTTGATTTTCCTCTCTTTCCTACAATTTTCACATAACATGGCTGCAATACAACTGTAATGCACTGTTTAACAATCTTTAAGTATTACAGGTTAAAATAATACATATTAAGGTAACAACTAAAGTGGAGAAAGTCCTGAAATAATAATAGCAAATCAAAAAATTCAGGATGGAAAAAAAATCATATTACAGGTGACTGAAGGCTAAGCAAAATCAATAAGAAATAATTCTTAGAATTAAAGGGGGACATAAAATAAAGAGGACACTGGTTAAATTTAACCTTAGAGCTAAGAAGGAACCAGGAAAATGGCACAGGATACTTGTAGTGGAAACTTTGTAAAACTCCTCGTGGAAAATGGAAGAAAAATGGACTTTGACACATTCAACAAGCCATACAGACTAGACACAGCTCATAATTACATGTACTTTTCCAATCAGAAAGATCTGGATGCTTCCCTGCTCGATTCTGTGTTAAAACGTACACACACGTGAGAAGTACAGTACTGTTCTTCATAACTTTAAACTGTCTTGGGAATGTAGAATAGGCTTCATGTGCACTGGGCATTTCACCTGAGTAAGATCATAACAGCAGTTCTGATTGGTCGGTCGAGATCTGGCTAGAATTCACAAATGCTAATTTTGATTGGTTTGGATCAAAGATGACTTCATGGATTGGCCTTGATTACGTAATAGACAAACATGGTTTGTCATCACTAGAAATGCACATGGATGCACATAGTATAGTTCTATTT
>NW_017804032.1:305214-373130 GCF_001625305.1 Branchiostoma belcheri | reverse complement strand
ATTTTGTAGGAGAAAATACAGACTGCACCTTAGAATATCCTAACTTCTTTTTTTACATCGGGGAATATTGATGCTGTACAGTATAACAAGACAGTTAAAATCTATATTTTCTGGAATCAGCGTCGTATGTCTCTGCTATGCTACTGCTCGCAAGTTGGGCAGATTTGCCACTCAAAGGCATATACACAGTCTGACAGAACAAGAAATGGGAGCAGAGTTTATCGGTACTTGAATGTGTCATAGAGGAAGCCCCTTGTGCGCGGAAATATACAATGATCTTGGACAAAAAGAGCGATATATGATGCTTCACAGCTCGACATTCTACAACATTTGTTTTCTGTAGGTTTACTACATCTTTTTTCCACATAATACTGTATTTCTTCTTTTCCACATTTGCAATAGGCAACAATTTCTTAAGGCACATACACCATGAGACAGGCTTGTTTGGTGCAGCATATTCTTTTTTCTGTAAGTCAGCAAGAATAGAGTCCTCTTTGTTAAACTATGACAGACAGGTTCAGAAAGATGCTTGGATAGAATACAGAGCAGAGCAGCTCTCGCTTGAGCGATTTCGGGATTGGCAAGATGGAATATGCACAAGGGACCTCACAGTGATCCACTCTCGGGTCATAAATACTTATTACAATTCACAATAAATATGCATTATCATTTCTTACATTTATGTAGAGTACTCCTATGCCTGTACGCCTATTGGCGTTGTCAACATAAGTGGTAGAGGGTAGTAAGGAATTATAGCTTTCTTTCTTCTGTGGTCTCTCAGTCTTAAGTCTTAGTTGTCTTCACTCTCAGCATGGAGCAGAAACAACGTTGTATACGTACGTGAGCTTTTGCAGAGTTACATGTACATTACGTGAGGGTAGTTAGGCTAGATTGCTACTGACTTTTCTTTCAACTTTCCTGGCCCTAGCCACGTGATTCATTATCTGGTATTCTATTGCCCTCCTTTTTCACGTGCAGTGATTTAGGGAGCCTTAAATCCATTAGTGTCACACTGGATCACTTTGATTGCCATCTTCAGGTATCAGTCATTTTTTTCTACTACTCTCCTCTTACATTGTCATTGACAACAGACCTTCATAAACAACACAAATTAAACAAAAAGCAATACACATTCTAGTGTTCATTAACTCAATCAAACTAAAAAAAATCTCCACCTAGCAAATGCTATCTACTCTAATATGGACTGTACATTTTTTCTTGTGTACACAACCTACAAATATGTTAAGTATGCATTCTTTTCGTACACATTTAAGGTTTGACAGATAGCACTTGGGTTTGTGGTACAATGTAGATAGAGCATGTCCTTTTCCTAAGTGTTTGCACCGTACAAATTGCACTGAAAGCCTGGAGTGAGACTGGAGTTGAGTAGGGGTGCAATCTGAGACAACCAATCATAAGAGGGGTCAAAGTTTGGGAATATATATATTAGCCAATCAGAAGGAGGGTCAAAGTTCAGGAATATATATATCTGAACCAATGGGAGTGGCTCTAGATGAAGTACTGGATGATGAAGGCGATGAATATTGCGAGGAGGGTGAAGGACGCCAGCACGATCGCCACCAGCTGTTCGTCGCTGAGCTCCTTCCGCTCGATTGGCTGCTCCTGGACGGGGCGTGGCGTCTCCATGACGACGTGTTCCCTGCTGCGGGTGTGGAATGTGACTCCGGGGCTGTACGGACCGATCAGGGGCGCGGGGTCGTCCTGGCACTGGCGGACCGAGCACACCCGCAGGTGGTACTCTGTGTCGGGCTCCAAGTTCTCCAGCGCGAACGCTGTCTCCGGTCCTTTGTACACCTGCAATGTGGGCAAAGGCATGTAGTTTAAAAGGGGTATTTTGTAACATTTTTGCACCAAACATTGACATATTCTAATTGGAAGAATCTTTCATTTGAAATCAAAGACAACAAAACACACACAAAAAAAACAAATTCTACATGTCAGAAAATGTGTGGGACTATTTCTGGTGCAAGGCTTTCTGGAAACATCCTAATAATAGTATGATTTTCCAACAAACAAAACAACTAGTGGGCAGCCAAAGTCAGTACATGTTACAACGTTGCCACCTGGCAGTCCTTTTGGAGTAGTGCAGCTGCTTCTTACCTCCTGGTACCTGGCATCCCTGCCCTGTGCCATCTGAAGCTGGTACAGGATAGGGTCTCTCCTCATGGCTGGTACTTCCATCCACACTGCCTTACAGGTTCTGTCAGTCACTTCCTGAACCTTGGGGGCTGAAGACGGTCTCAAGATTAATAACAGATTCCACATCATACTGTCATGACCACAGTAGGGGTCTGGTATTCTCCCCCAAAATTTTAAAACTCGTGTCACAACTATCTGCGACACTGTTTCCTGCTTATAGAGAGACAAATTTTCTAAAGATGTTTTCCCTCTGTCGTAAATTTTTTTGTGTACCTAAGCAATTGTTTGAAAGTCCAATTCTAAGTTTTTCAAAGATTTATGAAGGGCAAGGAAAAAGAAACACTACACTGTGCTGGTCGAAAGACTTGTAAGGGGCTAAATCACAGCATAGGGTGTCCAAATCACAGCATAGGGTGTCCAAATCACAGCATAGGGTGCCCCTACGTTCAAACAGCCTAAAGAATTTTTCTCTGATGCTGTAATTACAGTATATTCACGTCTCCGCGGGCATTCATAAAGCTAGACACGAATAAACAAGGAAACGGAAGACAGGAAATGAGATGACCTAAGGACAATTTACTTCCTCATACATGTAGCAAACACACACAGACACATGAAAAAACTCCTAACCAGGAGGTAAAAATCTATTTCAAAGCAGATAAACTCAGGAAAATAGCCATTTTCTGTGATCAAGTCAGGATATTATTTAATTGTGCGTAGGAAGGGCCTTTCCTGTTCCACCCACAAACCATTCAATCATGAAACTGGGCTGATAAGAGAAAAATTTGAGCTCGGTAGAGCCCTTCCATATCTCAAGCTGATCATAAACTTAATCCTGTATCTTTAACAATTTGTTATTTCTGGTGCTTGTGGGATTTAGGGTTTGTTGGTGGTAGACCTTTTACTAGTTAATGACAGCTTTGCACCAGCAAAACCTGTATGGTTTCATGGTAATTCTTAGCACGGCGGCAGAACGTACTGCACCTGCGTGGAACCTGTAATTTTCCTTATTTCTTTATTTCAGGCATAATGTGTGTTGTACAAATGTGTTGTACATCGCACTCTGGCAGAACATCTCATATAATGTCATATTCTCACATATAACTTATAAGGGTAACATCCTGTCTGTCGTTTCGAAATGTTATGTCCGAAAAGATATTTCCTGCAACAGGCAAAATTCTGACCAAAAATCCAGCAAAAACCATGAAAAATCAGGGTTTTGCACAGGCGCAGTACGGTCTACCGACATGCTGTAATTCTTACCCTTCATGGCTGGAGGAGGTGCCTTCTGGGTGATGAACTGGTAGATGGGAGAGAAGGGGCCCTCCCCAGCGTCGTTCATAGCCAGGATACGGAAGTTGTAGGGAGTCTGCTCACTCAGTCTGTTCACCTTGAAGTTGGTGTTGGTGCCGGCATAGATGCTAACAAACCTACAGGCACACACAAAAATAACAAAAGCATTTTTACTCCTGTAAAGCTCTCCTCCCAAAGAAGTACTGATCGCATCTGGAAAACTCTGTACCTTTCCTCTTTCCCTGTCACCCTCAGCGACCCATCTTGCTATTTCTGGTTCAACTTTTGTCCAGAGACTTCTCTCTTTCTCTCTCTCTATATATAAATCATATAACTATTACAGTGTAAATTGTTCACTTTTACGTTCCAAGTATAGCAACAGGAAATTTCATACTCGAAAATGTAATAATCTCCCCTCAGATGCCCATTATATCAAGTAAAATAATGATCAGATCTGGCAAACATGTGATGTCTGATCCAATACAACTTTATTTCTGTGATTCGTGACTGTAAGTTCTTAATGTGCTTAATGTCAAGAATCACACGTCCTTGCCCTTACACCAACTACCTTGAAGTTTAACAGGGGACAATTCGAACAAAGAACAGGAATATGTAAACATGCGTCATGCCTGTGAACCCGCAGCGAGCGGTTATACACGCTGTTTGCAACATTAAAGACCACAGGAAACATATTAAGAGCTCTGGCAACCAGTCATTTACATCCCAAAGTCACAAACCCATTTCCTTGTTTGGTCACAGATTAAAACCAAGGCCTTCATGTCTAGACATTAACTATCACAAGGCTCAATACAACGTGGGAGAACAACTCTCCACAAAAAGGGTGAAGGCCTTCAAGTCAACTACTGTAGTTATTTCTGAATTTCCAAGAACTACATTCTCTCCACCACTTGTTACTCAGTACTAAGGCCACACCAATTTAATTTCTTGGTTAACGGATTCGCCGCTTTATTTTTTTCTGATTTGCAAATAAAAATAAAAATTCAGAATCAACTGCAAAATGCTCATATTTTGCCCTGAACAGTTGAAAACAGTCCTTTTCTTACTACTTGTTACAGTAATTCCATCTTTCAATGCAGTAGTATCATTAAAAGTTCAAAATTCATTGTTTAAATTTTGAACCAGCCTGGTGTGTTGACTTCATGGCTCCTATGGTACCATTTTGGGCCATAATAGGATGCCTAGGCCTGTTTTTTTTTTGTTTTTTTTTCGCCCGCCCGCTCCATTATTTTTCTAGAAAAATCCGTTAACCAAGAAATTAAATTGGTGTGGCCTAAGTGACATCTTGGAAATTGAGCTATTATGACTTGTATTTGGTGGTCTTTCACATCGTGTTTAACTTAATAACGACTGTACTGCAGGCAATCACGCAGTCAGCTTCCCTGTCAATCATCATGACTTAATTTATAACTAACAATCTCTCTATCCCAAGAAAATTATACTTTTAGCCCCTGACTGGTCACTTTAACTGGGTACCTGGAAAGTTCTAACTAAAGAAATGAAAGGCTGATTTAATGTGTAGTTATACAATGTAGCAGTAAGAAATTCCCAACTGATATAAAATGTTCATCAGTTGAAAGCCTCTTTGTATTCTAATCAAATTAATGGTTTAAAAAAAATGGATTAAAACATCAGCAGCAATGTACAAATGCGTACTACATGTAGGTCCGAGGTGTGTTGGCTGATGTTTAGAGTGCTGTGGCTACAAGCTACATTTGTAGCGGCACCAAAGTGCCTCTTGTGGGGAGTGTGTGGGTGAAATGGTTGTACCCATGAAATGGAATAAAAGGTGTGTAATGGTTTTACATAACCCATTTTTTACATAATTGCAAATGGCAAGAAAAAACTCATGAGACCTTCACACAGACAGAAGGCATTTTTCCTTTACACTGATACTTTTTACAATATGTGAATATTCAGGCATCAGTAATCTGATGTAAAACATTACAACAGCATAATTTACATATAACTCGCAGATTCCCTCTGTCAGAAACTCATGTGTCATTGAATGAAATGTCAACTGACCTTGTATGTAGCTTCTGGGACCTAACTTTATGTGGTCTGTGGTTAGGGAATTCACCCCACCCACATGCTATCACTCAAGCTTACATACACAAGCACACATAAAACACTACCTTTGGTAAACAATCACAGCAAAATAAAACACATGTGGTAAACAATCACAACAAAATAAAACACATGTGGTAAACAATCACAACAAAATAAAATCGAAGATCTCACCTCAGAGTTCTGGTATCTTCCATCTGCAGGGTGTACTCCGTTGCTTTTGTGTCGGAATTCTTGGTTCCGTCTGTCCACCTCAGCTTCAGGCTGGAATGGCCGCACTGCACGCACTCCAGCTTGGGTGGGTTGGGGGGCAGCGGCTTCGTTTTGGCCTTAATCGTTGCACTGAAGGGCCCCGCGCCTATCCTGTTCACTGCCTGGATTCGCAACCTTTATCAACAAAAACATACTGAACTGAAGCGAGCAGCAATTTGGGTGTATCGCTTGTATCATGACTAAGAGACTGGAGTTAGTGCTGTGAGTTCAATTAATTAATGTGTTGTCAAAAACACAGTTCACAACCTTGCATCAGAATGATTACTTCCAACAGAGATAAACTTTCTCGAGCTAAAAAAAGTGACTGAAAACTCTCTTTGCAATATATAAATTTGACTGTTTTTGTCCAGTTTCTCTGGCTAATCTTTTACAATTTCTTATTCAGTTTGACTGATCAGTGTTTGCAATTAACACATGTAGGCTGCCATAATATAGAATTAGAAAGAGTGTACAAATCAGTGCAACATGCAACCAAAAAACAATGTACACAGTCAGCAGGATGAAAAAAAAACAGATTTTGTACATGTCATCTGACTAAAACTGCCTAATTTGCATCATGGACTACTTGTAGTCCTACCAAAATGGTAAAGCTTGTGGCTTATTCGTGACTGTGGCTTATTCAATTTCCACAAACTTTCCACGGAAACGGCAGGAACGAAGGACAACCATGCAAATTAAGTCATCCTTCATTGAGTCTTCCTAACCAAATGAATACCTGGGGCATGGAAACATGCACATCAATGACAAAGTACCTAAAACAGCAATCAAGGCCACACTAAATTTAATTTCTTCAACAGAATTGTTAGCCTGGGGTCCACCCTTGTTGATCATAGTCTGGTAATGTTAAGGTCTTCTCAAGAATGTAAAGAACACAGGAATATCTAAAGTGTGCACACCTCTACAAATACTGATCATCAATACTGCATTTGGTTTACATTCACCATTTTGTTTGTGTGATGGTCTTAGGGTACCCCTCATAATTGGGAGACTGTTGATGTTACATCATTTTTTCATTTATCTATTCATTGAGATTTACCTCATTTTTGGAAGGATTGACATAACAAATCATTGACTGCTTCAAAATGTCATTGTATTGTACTGTATTACATTACTAGGTTTGATCCACATCCAAAAAAATTTCACGGCTCTTGGTGGCCAATGTGCAAATGTTGGCATGTTTGGCGCACCAAATCCGTGGTGTGTTTTTGGCACACATTTTGACAGATTAGCCGAAGAGGCTTAATGGTTGTCACTCCACCATACAGGGACGGAAGTCGTGTTAAAATCCTTTCCAGCACAAACGTCCGGGTATGGTGGGTATCAAACCCCGGACCTATTGGTTCCAAGTCCAACACACTCTAACTGTTGCACCGCCGACCCCACTACTGGTTCATGTTACACAGCACAGATGTAGCTTACCTATACGTGGTGTCGGGAAGTAGCCCCTCGAGTAGGAAGTCTGTGACAGGCATCTCCACAGCCACCAGCCTCCCCTCCAGACCGATGTCAATGTTGTAGCCCAGGATATCTTCTCCATTGCTGCACGGCTCATCCCACTCCAGGTGTAGGGAGGATGCAGGGTTCTCTGGCGTTTCGTCGGGGACAACCTGGAAGGTCGTGACGGCGCTGGGAGAGGACGCCGGCGTTTGGCAGGTCGCAACGGGACTGAAGGGTCCCACACCGGCAGAGTTCACCGCCTAGATGGACGGACAGAAAACAGATGTTCACCTTCCTGGTGCTTTGCACCAATTATTTTATTCACGTGAAAAGGTAAAGGTAGTCCCATAGCCTTTTTTGAGCCTGCAGGTGCAGGGGGTTGTTATCCACTGTGTCAAGGGCACGATATTGGAAGGCGGAGCCCATTAATAATAATAAGAGACTTGTACCTCTAGTTGTGTAATTTACCTTTGGCTCAATATACAACTACCAACTACTATCTTAATGTTACATACCGGTAATACTGCTTTAAAGTTAAGACCTGTGTGTAAAGCACCACGTGGGTCTTGCGCTTCCTAGCTTCCAGCAGGGCATAAATATGCAATAAATCAAAAAATAAATGCTGTCTTTTATCCCCAATGATATCATAGGCAAAAAATGTCCTTTCTGCTTTTTCATGTTCCTATCCTTCCAGTATATATTTCTGTTTTACCCCAAGGCAACACATGAACTACTTTAACAACAAGATTAGTACCGGTAATACAATGTATGTAATGATTGGTCTTCGACACCAGCAATTTGCTTCATGAGTACCAGCAGCATGTGTATCATGATCATGCAATCGTAAGTCCTAACTCAAAATAGAATTCTTGATGAAATTTGTTTCTAGTAACATCATTGCAGTGACATCAGTGGCCTACGGGTAAGGCTAGCAGACACGTGATTGTGAAGTCACGGGTTTGATTCCTGACTGCACTGTGTCAGACAATGTCTCCTTCTGAAAGGTACTTTACTCAACTTTTTGCCCAACCTGTCACATGTTAAGCCCTTGTCACACATTTAGAACCTTCGCCTGAACTGTCGGCTGTTTAGGAGCAGTCCGGTAATTTATTTCCTGGGTACCAGGTGTAACAACAGCTGGTTGCAATCTAAAAAAAAAACTCAAGGTCTAACTGAAAATATAATTTTTGAAGAAATTCATTCATGTACTTACAGTGACATCAATAGCCTAATGGCTGGCAAATACGGGATCTAAAAGTCATGGGTTCAATTTCTGCCTGCACTGAATTAGACAATGTGTCCTTGGGAAAGGTACTTCACATGACTTTCCTCACTCCACCAAGGTGTAAAATGGGTACCTGAGTGTGTTAAGTTGTACGTAAATAATGTTTTAATTAACTTTGATGTAGTGTATTTGTATGATGTATGTTTAACTCCAGGAAGACTAGCTACATACTTGACTTTTGTACTTGTATGTTTGCTAATGGAGGACCTAAAGTTTGAAGAGGTAAAAGGTAGTGGAAGGAGAGGGATGGGCTCTGCCTTACAATACCAAGGCCAAGACACAGCAGACAATGGCATGTACTATGGGACTTTTTTTAAAAGAAAACAGAATCCTATCATTCTGAAGCTTCTTAATTACTGGAGATTTACAGACAAATATCTGTGAGGTGTCAAAAACAGGATTGTAGGGAGTCCCTATACATGTCCAACACTTCCAGCAATGAAAATGTATAGATAAAATATAACACATACTAAAATCTAATGTTGACTTACCTGGACTCTGAAGTAGTAATATGAGGCAGGACTCAACCCTTTCACTTCGTAACTGTTGGACTGGCCTGTGTAGAGTTGGGAGAAGGTACCGTCCACACAGCTCCACTCCAGTCTGTACTCTACCACTTCTGCACCGTTCCCTGCTGGGGTCTGCAAAAGCAAGGCAAAACAAAATCTACATGTGTTCATGTGCTAAGACTTCCTGAACATTGCTATATGTATTCTACAAACTAAACTATAGTTCTAGCTAGCCTGAATTCTTTTTTCCATCAATGTTGTTTGACATATAAACATCGTTTGGATTGCTGAACATGATAATCATGCTCCCCTGGAAAAATTGCTAATTCTAACCCTCTAAACATGCAATTTCCTGCATTTTGAGGGCACATTTTGCTGGTAGACTAAACTTATCTCTTTTAATATCTTTACACACCATCTTTCCATCTAAGATGACAGACTGGGCAAAATTTTTGTCCGTCTTTAGCAGAAAAATTTCGTCAAATGACGGTAAGAAAGGCACTGGCTTTAACACTGCTACACTTACATTGCCAACAGTTCATACATGTATACAGTCAAACCTGTATTAACCACCATTGACATCTTCACCATGAATTCATGACATTGCCAAGGCATTACAGAATTGTGTAAACTGTGATTTTGAAACGCCAAGAAAAACATTGATCTGTCCCCTTGTACTGTGAAATTAAGTCAGACTCACTATGAAAAGAAATGAATTTACAGTGATTTGATACACAGATATGTTTTGATAATCAAACCCTACCTGCCAGCTGACGAGCGCAGCTGTAGGTGACTTGCAGGTAAGTAGCGGCTCCGCAGGTGCGTCAGGTGGGCCAGCACCTGTCGTGAAGACAGACGGCTCTGACACAGGCCCTCCCTGTAAACAAAAACAAACACATTAACATGTATACAATTTAATCCACTCGGGCCTGTATTATCCAATAGAATAAGAATTTCTGCATCTTTATAGCCATTTTGTACATTGTCTGGACAGTTTTCCTCTGCATCCAAATATTTTTGTAGGTTTAAATATGTATAGGTGTTAAATGTATACTAGTACACAGCATATTCTTAACATCTAAGTATCAGAAAAATAATAAAATCATTGTTACAGTACTTTGCTTTAGAAATGAAACATAATTAGTTTTTGCTGACATTCTACTTATTTCAAGTTATATAGGGTGCCCCAAAAATTGGGTGCACCTGAGCACCTATTCCTGAAAATGAATTTCGAGCCCTGTAATGCCACTGTGAGAGACAGACTTACCCCTACTCTGTTGAAGGCTTTCACCCTAAACGCGTACGTCCTCCCCGGCAGCAGGTTGATAATGGTACATTCCATCTCGGGTCCCTTGTACACCTCCAGAGATGTGCAGTCGTCCATCACCATGTCCACAAGGTACTCCGTCGGCGGGCTGCCACCATCGTAGTCTGGGAGGGCTGAAAATAACCACAAAACAGTCAGACAACCTACAACCTAGTTGTACTGAAAATAGCGAAAAAATGTCAGAAAACCTACAATCTAGGAGTGCTGAAAATAGCCACAAAACAGTCAGACAATCTATAATCTCTGTCACAATGTGCGGCTGAAAGCTTTGATTAGCAAATAGACACAAAACTTGTTTATCCCAAACACTATAATCCATGCGACGCCTGCGAACACAAGTCCTTGGACGGGCAAAATCACAATATCTCCATTTTTCATGGAGGTACAATGTAATAAGGATGGCTTACCCCATTTAATTTGTAGAGAGTTAGCCTTTGGTTTTCCGCAGAGCTTGGGAGGATGGCACTGGCCAGGTGTGACTGGCAATGTAGTGATACTGTATGACTCGGAGTACTGGAAAGTGACAAAGTACATTGTTAAACCTTTAAAATAATGAACTAAATGCCATAGATTGTATTTGGTCTAACACAAAATCATGACAATAAAAAAAATACATTAAACCAGGAAACACAGGCCGCAATAATGTTCCATAAGTGTTCCGGCCTATTTGACAACTTCCCATATCACACAGGGTTGTAATGTTTATCACAAGGGCTTCCAAATGTTGCATTGAATAAATTAAAGATGTTTAGCATCCACTGTCTAGCTTTGCTACTTGGTATTCATCACTGGTATTCAAAGTTTTTAAAGTAGCACACTTAGTGAACGCAAAACATGGTGAATTTATTATACACTGTACATGTACCAGATTCAGATGTTAAAATTCAATACTTGTCACAATTTTCTGTTTAGGAACAACGAATTTTGGCACATTTTGCCCTGGACTGTGTGTTTTCTCAGGTGGGTATGACATGTACATGTACACTTGTTAACAACAGAGGTGTATTCTGCAACCCCTTCAGTCCCAGCCCTCCCGCGAGTCGGACTGCCCTCTGGTCTTTGGGTGATCCAACCTGCGGTGGGGCTGGCACACTATGTGTGTTGTACCTGACTTTGACCCCCTGCGCCGACACACGCCACCCTCAGCTTGTACATCCCTCCTGGCACCAGGTTGTCACAGGTATGCTCCAGGTTAGAGCCGGCGTACACCACCTCGTACGGACCATCTGTAACGAACAGTTGTCAACATTGAAAACATTCAAGACACAGTCGTTATTTCCTACCTTACTAGACACACAATATCAACTCTTTTGACCTTGCAATAACTGCAAGAAATCCAGGGTTTGAAATACTGGGTGCTCCTTGGTGCACCAAAAATTGGAGCTGTGCACCCAATCTGGGTGCACTGCTGCACTCATATGTTTACATAATATGTAAAGATATTAAATACATGTCTACAGTATGTCTATAGCATATTTTGCACACATACATATTGGCAACCACAAGGCTGAAAGAAACCAAAAGTTATGGCTTCAAGGGTTAGTAAAACTCTAAAATAAAAATGTCTCTGTGTTCAGTGATTTATGTAACATTGACATTAGTGAAGCACAAGGATCAGGCCTCGAACAGTAAACAAAAATCAAAGCTCTGGCTTCAAGGGTAAGTAACACCTATAGCTAGTGTTTTCTAGGTTCAGTCAGTGACATTTGTAGCATAATAAAGTTAGCGAAGCACCAGGCTCAGGCCTTGAGGAGTTTATCAAATATCAAAGCTCTGGCTTCAAACAGAAGTAGAACCAGTTTTTTCTGGGTTCAGCCACATTTGAACCCTCCCCGCAAGCAAAGCGCAAGACTCGTGCCAATTAAGGTGTAAATTGGTGACACAGCGTGACAGAGTGTTCCAAACATGCGCTGGGTAGCGAGTCTCAAAAGAACTGTTTTCGCTTCCTGTTCTAAATTTGGTGCAGAATTTCAACTAGCTATGGCTTCAAAAATTTGCCGGGGTTTCGTTTTATTTCTCTATCTTCTAACATTCGAGTTTCTGTTCTAAGGAGTGACAATATATGCCCCTATGTGCATTTTGACAGCAGATTCTGCTTCAATGTCTGGTTATAATTTGTACCTGTAACATTTGTGATTTTCAGTGCATTATGCCATATTACAACTACTCAGTTGGTAACACCATTTCACAATAATCTCATAAAGGGTTAAGTTAATTGTTACCTTTCCCAGATGCCATCTCCAGTAAGTATTTACTGATGTCGATTCCTCCAGTATCTCGTGGTGGATCTGTATGAAACAGAAAAAAACAATCATACACCAAGTACAGAATTTCATGAACCATACAAATTTTAAGAATTGAATGTATAAAAATCTACATGATTGTATTACATGTAATTGCAATTTTTGGACATTATTCTCCATGATTTAAATTTTGTACACTGTAGTGACAACTACAGATTCTGGACTACGTTTAATCAAATCCATTTTCTTTGAAAGTAATGGAGCTGATGTAGTCAATTATTTGACATGTCTGACAGTTTTGAAAATCTATCCAGTTGCTAGAGTATTGCTAACAATGCTTGTGTGTATATTCAAAGGCAATTCAAACTGTGTGTATCTAAGGGATTGTATATACTGTATTGCCTATCTTGTTTGTTGTAATTTTTGTGTGTCACAAACTCTTTGCAATTCAGGGAGTCTCATCCCTGCTGTAAGGTTTGCTTTTTGGTGTCACGAACAAAGATCACAACATGTATGCTGCTTCTCACCCCAGGAGATCTTGAAGTGCTGTGCATGCAAGCGGCCTTTGAGCTGGGGGCGGGAAGGCACTCCTGGCTTGTCCGGATTGGTGGTGAACGACACTTTTTCACTCCAGCCACTTCGGCCCTCGGAATTACTGGCACACAACTGGGAGACAGCGGGAGAGGGGCAAGATACAACACTATTGAGACAAGCATTTATACATGTACCTGCACAGTGCAGACCCTTCACATGTGTTTTACATAGGGTTTTAACTTCTTATTTTCTTGTGTAAAAATTGTGTAATTGACAGCCGTGTGAAGACCCTGTGTTAGCTGCATGTGGCTATCTATGACACATAATCACATGTGATATACACAGACATCTACACGAGAAATGAATGTGATTTAAACAAGAATTGCACAGCTTTTGCATGCACTATGGGCACATTCTGTATCTGTATAGCTGGTATAACTGCCCTTCAGCATAACACACTACAATACATGTATGAAACATGAAATACAATGAGATTTGACTTTTGTAAGATGAGAATATATAACCTGGTATGACACTAAAAAGGTGGCCTTACCCTAAAGTAGTAGGAACTGTTCCTTCTCAGTCTCTTGTGTGTGTAGGTGAGGTCATCACCATTGTAAACTGGTTGGAAACCATAGCCCTGTAGAACAATCAAATCAAGTGGGTTTGATTGGGAACAACCTTTTCTAGCTCCTTGATCTGAGTGATAAAATGTTGTACAATTGGCTTTCTAACATTGACATTGAAAATAAAGTGTCCTCATGCTAGTTTTACTTTGTTAACTGTAACTGTGGACCCCTATATAGATATTACTGAAAAAAAAAAGGAAAAAAAAAATATAATCCCTACCTACAGAGTACCGACCCTAATTTTTTCAGGACTGAAACAGGAAACACAACATCTTTGTTCCTAGGTCTTACTACTACTGCTACAACGAAGATTCTGATTTTACCGTGTCTTCGTCTTCCATTTCCAGAGTAAAAGCCTCCACGTCGGCCCCGGCCGGTTTGGTCCAGTGGAGTTGAAGCGACGTTGTCGTGGCTCGTACCAACTTGGGAGGTTCTGGGGTGGGAGGGGGGCTCCCCGAGGTGTGGCAGTATACCTCTGGGCTAAAATCACTGTGTGATAAGGGTAATCCAATCAATCAATTAAAAATGCTTAATTTCTTAATGAACAAGGCAGCACAAGACTGAATTACACTCATTGTAATGTTGGTTTTAAAACTTGAAATCTTTAACATCACAAAATATTCTTACATACAATTTAATAAAACCTTTGGGCAAAAGATCATTCTGGATAATTTTACTCCGGGTTTTGGCACCAACATCCTATAAATTATAATATGGGCCTTGTATAGCCGGTATAACCGCCCCTTGGCACAACACACCAGCTTCGAAGCAGCTGGCTATATTACACTGCAACTTGCTACACCTAACCTTTGAACATCTAACTCTAAACATTGTTTAAAGCTATCTAGTGATGATGCACCTACTGTACTTGGTAGCAGCTAGTTTTACTCTATAATAGTTCTAGGAAACAAGAGTTTTTGAACACCCCAATCCTTGGTTGATAACTCTGGTACTTGAAGGCATGACTGCTTTTTGTTCTTTTCTGAACTGGTATAAGGTACTTACATGTACATGTAGGACATGTAGTTGGTACACCCACAAGTTTATTAGTCATTTTGTACATATCATGCATAGTCTGGACATTTTTCTTCTGTCTTCCAGTGACACCCACTAGTACTGTAGGTTTGTTCTCAATTCCATACCACTAGCATACATGTAGTTGTTTGTACAGAATCTTGCAGCTTGGTTCTGTGTCTTACCTCTTCCCCACTTCATTCTGAGCAGCTAGCCTGAATGTGTAGCAGGTGGAATGTGTGAGCTTGGTAGCCTTGTATATCTTCTGTGGTCCACTGTACACTTCACGGAAACCGTTCCCCTTCTTTCCCTGTGGCAGAAAATCTGGTAAGAAACTGACTCATCTACAGCAGGGCTCGAAATTAAAGGTGGTCCGATGGCCCCTGGCCACTATAATTTTGGCTGGGACAACTAAAAAGATACTTTGGGATATTTTTGGGACAATCGAAAAATAATCAACATCAAAATGTCAGCTCTTCTTTTGACTATCAGGCACACATCCCGGCTTTTGAACATAAGCAAAATAATGTTTACTTCGATTAAAATCATACAATACTTTCCAAAAACAGGTTGGGACAGTTTATCCTCACTTCGGGACAATTGAAATTAATTTTTGGGACAGTGCTGGGATAATAGGAATTTCGAGGCCTGCTACAGTCTAAAATTCTTAGATCTTATTCAGAATTTACAAGTGTTAGGTTAAGTTACTCAATGATTGCATAACAAATTTCTTCATTCACAACCACTTGTTAAACAACAGCTGACGCTTCAATGACCATCTGTCATCTCTATCAGGGCATCTAACAGGGCAGAACCAGTGAACCAGTCATAATTGCTCTGATGAAGATGACAGACAGTCATTGAATCGTTGGCTTTTGCCAAACAAGACGGCTGTAACTAAAGACCTTTGCTACTAGTATTCGTTAAATTTTTTGTTGGGCTTGTCAAAACTATATTGTGTGAATAGTGGCTATTGCACTGAAATACAATGACACATACAATGATACTTATAGTACATAGTATCTTAACTTCCTTTCGTCTACATTTGTAGTTCTTTCTGTAGATTAACTTCATTATACACCAAAGGGTCCTTCAAGCAGGATGTTATCTCCACAGGTGTTCAGTATAATAGGCTCCAACAGAGTAGGAATAAATTTACAATTTCCAACATGAATCCAGAAAGGTCGAGGCTGGACATGTACAAGTGACTGGCCTGCCTTGTGAAGATAAATATGTAACGTGTATCTTGTTATAATTTAACACTGGTTAGATGTAACCTGGATACTGATATAATTTTAAACTGGTCATGTGTATCTTGTTATATTTTGATACTTGCTCATTACAAGCAATCTGTATCTTGTTATATTTTATTACTCGCTCATTACATGTATTCTGTATATATTTTCTCAAACCCCTACCTCTTCCCTAACTAACTCAACGAAAAACAGCCAGCAGGCAGATTTAAGTACTTCATTGATAAACAAATGCTCAAACAAACAAAATAAATGCTCAATGCTTACCTCGTCCCACTCTAAAATGAAGCAAGTGATTTTGGAGCCATTGTCCAAAGGTGACTAGAAAGCAGTGAAAAGAGACAGTAAGTTTAATGTCAATTACTCATAAAAGCAGTAGTAAATACAAAGTGTTTAAGTTTAACTTTCAAACAAAAAACATCCATTTGTGACAAGAAGTTTTTAAAGAGAACATGTCTGTTTATTACTGCCCCAAATACGTATGTACATGGAAAACGTTTTGATCCATGTCTTAATGGATATGACAACATCTGTGTTCTAGCTAGTGTCCCTCTTGTTATGTTGCCACTAACGATGAATGGAAATTTTGCCTTATCTGTCATCTTTTAAGGATAAAGACGGGCATAAAATAGGTCGATATTCATGATGACGCAAGTCTCTGACGCATGGCTCGGAAACAAGGCTCTCAGATGACATGACTATTTTTAAAAATCAGCTGGAACCGGACACTGGAAATCATCTATCCTTTAGGGAGATCTCTGGTATGCCGGAACTAGATGTTAATTCTGTATAATTAGTCAATTGTAGACGATTGTAAGCAAGGCTCAAAATCCTTTTTTCTGCATACATGCACTGGTGCAGTTAATGTTGAGAATAACCTCCACCAATCAGACTTTGAGAAGTATGGATCCAAATTAAACTGTTCAGAAACCACTGCCATTATTTCTTTCACACTTCAAAGGTGGTAGCAGTCAATGCAGCAAATAAAAAGTCAATACAGCAAATAACAACCCACATACTGTCTTACATTTTGTATGAAAACACAGTACAAGGGCCAGCACAGGTTACTTGTAGGTAGGCATCAGAAATACCTGCACAGCTCCAAGTCTACCTATACTAAGGTGCATATGCACCCAGTATTTCGAGCTCTGTCCTAGTAAGCATCTCACAAAAGGGTGAATATGCTTACAATTCAAGCCGAATGAAATTTTTGTCCCATCTTTGTTAACCTTCAGAATGCTTACCATCCACTTGAGGGCAAGGCTGTTTTTGGTCCTGTTGGACAGCTTTGGTGCTGCAGGTGTTTCAGGAGCTGCAGTCAGTGTCCGGAAACTACACACTGTCAGAACAGGAATAAACACTGATTAGCACCCCTTAGAACTGCAGAACACTGTTTAGAAATCCTTTTCCTATCTATCCATTTATTTATTAAGTATAAAGTAGAGTGGATCCATTCCTCAAGCTAACCAACATTTTTAACACCAAAGTCATCCCTCTGTATGAGGCCCAGTGATTTTTTTCAAGATGACAATAAGAAGAAGTATTTTCTTACCTTCCGAGGTCATTCCTTTGATGTTATCATTAAGGGCATATACACTGCAATAGAAAAACTTCAGTTAGAATTTCAATCAAGTAGAACATTAGAATCACATTAGATCACAAACATGTAATAACAACAAGAAGACTTTTTTTTCTATTTTTTTTTAAGACCATGAAGTTGATTTATTTTCCATTTAGTCCCAGTACCTAGCGCCAAAGTACGCTCCCTCTACATGTCAAGGGACAAAGAGCACTAATTTGTGCTCAAGCAGGACGTCACTTAGAAAAGGCATATTCCACCCTACACTTCTTTCATTCACATGTCAATCAACTGAGACATCTCAAAGAGTTCCATTACATTTTGAATTGCCTGTTATTAAATGGTTTCCAAACATTTCACAGAAAGGTGTACATGTGTATACAATGTAGCACCAGTCTGTTTTACTGGTTCTCTGGCATTTGGAAGTAAAAAATTTAACAAGCTGTCAAGATGGAAACATGCATATTAAACATAGTGGACTGGGTTCAACATATCAATGTATTAATAAATCGAAAAACTGTAACAAGTTGAAAAACAGATGAAAAACTGTTGGTACCACATTAAAAGCATTTTGCAGTCGATTCAGAACCTGAATTGTACAAGTTCATGTTTTTTTTGTCAAATCAGAAAAAATTCTGAAACATGTGAATCAAAGAAATTAAATGGGTGCGGCCTTAGCATTATCTTTTAAAATCCAAGAAACAAGAAATAAAATTGGTATCTGCTGACCTTATGTGATACTCGCTGCCTGGCCTTAAGTCTGTCAAGCTGCATTCCCTCTTCTCCCCACTGTAGTGGACAGAAAAATTATCCACATAATGTTACTGTTAGTCATTCCAGTTGTTGGCATGTGAGCGTGCTAGTGTGCTTGAAGGGAAATGGCATTTTTTTGAGGGCGGATACAGACATGTACATAAGGCGTACTATATGGTGTAAAAAGATTATTAAGCCACAAAAAAGATGAAATCTTGTTTTGAATGGACAGGACTAGTAAAGTACATTTTGTACTTGTGTCAGCAGCCCTGCATATACATGTAGCTGGGATGAGTACATGTATGCTACATTGTATGTGTGGCCACACAGGGGTCCTCTTTTCAGATGTAAATGTACATGGATCTACATGCAGTTATGGATAAATTTTTGGTATGAATCTATACATAACAAAGGACCCACATGAACATGTGCATGAGAAGATATTATAGAAAATTTGCCAAACTAAATGGTTTATCAGATATGTGGCTATATGAAATATTTTGCCATTAGCCCCAATAGATCAAAGAAACATACTAGTACATACTAGACCATAACAAGGATCAATGTTTTACTAACTGTAAAGTGTTTGAATACAACAAAAGATTAATCATAAAGAGAGTTTAAACTGTGATTACTAGCACAAGAAATTGGACTTACCTAAATTTTCGACTGTACAACTCCAATCTTTGTAGAAAATTTAATTAAGTCCAATTTCTTCTATCGAAAATTACAGTTCAAACTTGCTTCATACTGACTTCTACAAACACAGATAAACTTTCATGACAGAACACTTATGAGCAGTTGAAGAGGGCAAATATGATGGCTGTACCTGTAAACAACTTTGAAGTTGCCATCCTTGCCTTTGTCGGACATGACCAGTTCGTAGCTGAAGTGTGATTGGTCGATATGGTTGTGTCCGGGGTCCCCGCTTCCGTTCATGCACAGAGGTGGTGGCGACCAGGAGACTTTGACCGACCTTGCTTCTACCTTGTGAACCTGTTCAAACAACACGTAGAAAAAAATTATACATGCAAGTGGACAAATTCTCTGAAGACTCAGAAGAGTCAGACCAAGAGGTCCCTGGTTTAAACCCCACCTTGTCACCGATCTTGTGCCCTTGGGAAAGGCACTTAACACAACTTTCCTCACTTCACTCAGGTGGAAATGAGTACCTAGCCTTGGTTAGGAACGTCCCTCGGATAGGACGTTAATTGGAGATCCCGTGTTTGGGGAGAGCCATACCCTGTGCACATTAAAGAACCCACCACATCTTTTGAAAAAGAGAAGGGGCGTGCCCCGGTTTGTGATGGTACAAAAATTATCACTGTCTGGGAGTTGGTGATTCACTACAAATCACCCAGATGGAGGCCTTACAGATACAAAATTTTATAATATTATGTGGTTTTCACTTGCTTATTTCTTGTAAAAAAACGTTGTGTAAAACATATACATGTATGAATTGCAATTCACTGTGTAGATGCTGTGAAACATACAGTTTAAACTCGTTAAAAAGCAGTGTAAACCATGCGCACTACATGTACATGTAATTATCTGCAATCATTTTTGGCTATTTTTATATCGCATATCGCACACCTGATTACACAAACATCTACACGCAATGTAGGGTTATTATGTGCATTTTGCACGACTTTTGATTCAGACTTGCAGGCATGTACCCCGGTATATGGGGGAAGTTATTAATAATCTGTATTGTATACAACCTGTATCTGAATAGATACAAATAAGGTAGTTTACTGGGTATGTGAAACAAAAACAAACGTGGTTACCGGTAACATCACCACTTTATCTGTTCAATAGTTACTTTATTTCCTGAGTTCTTTGAATGAACAAAAACAATAGCAAGTGTTGATGGCAGAATCTTTTACATATTCAGATTTACAAGAAATCTATCTTTAAGTCAAAATTCTGTGATGGCTTGTGAAGAAATTCTTTAAGTGTAGAAATCTCCATTTAAACCTAGCATGATCACATTTTTGTCTCATAGATACGTAGGGTTGATTCCAATTGACAAGAAAATTGACTTGGAAAATCCAGTTTTAGTGCCCAGAAATTGCCTTGGGTGCCTTTAATCAGGCTAATACATGGACATGTAGTGCCCACTATACCAACAATGGAGTCAACATTCTAGCGTACCATTGAGTCAACATTCTAGCGTACCAAGAAGTCTATTGGTGGTTGCTAAGGAAAGGATGTTGCTAAGGACCGGCATATGGAAACGCAGCGTGCTGTACGCCCACCTCCCAGCATGCTAATCGCTCAGGAATACAGGCGCTGACTCGTGTTAATACCAAATTAGCTTGTCTCCAGGCAGCAGGTGAAGTGAAGCACCTGAGCTGCCGCGTTCATCCCGGCGCACATCTTTTTCTCTCAGCCTCCCGAGGAGGGATTCGAACTTTCACAATGGCGGCTCTACCTCTTCTCTACAACGCCACTCTGCCAGCGGTGCCTGAATCGAATCCCGTGTACTACGCTCAAATCTCGCTGTATTCCCTCAACGTGGCCTTCGGCGTGCCCAGCAACCTGCTCATCTTGGGGATGACGGCCCGTCACGGCGAGATGCGAACGCCGGCAAACCTCCTGATCGGGAGCCTGTGTGTGGCTGACATCATGCTCCTACTGCTCTCACTGGCCAACTTCTCCCCCGTCTCCCTCTCCACCCTCACCTTCCTCAAGATCCTCAAGCAGACCTTCTTCTCCATCTCCGTCGCCAACCTGATCGCTGTCTGCTTCCTCCGCTACTTCTCCGTCTACCACCCTCTGAAGAACAAGCGGCTGGTCAGCAAGGGGAGGGTGAAGAAGGCCCTGGGAGTGACCTGGCCGCTCTGCTTCTTCCTCGCCACGCCGGCAGCCGTCCTGACCACCAAGCCCACCTGGGCGTCCAAGGCTCTCCTGACAAACCTGCACATCGTCTACACCCTGGGCTACTCCACACTCTTCTTCTTCCTCCCGATGCTGTTCCTCCTGTCGGTGTTCGTGGCTCTCACGGTCAAGTTCAAGAGGAAGGACGAGGAGGGAAGCCGCGAGGACCAACGCCAGTCCGAGGGCCGACTGCGCCGGGCCACGCTCGTGCACGGCAGGGCCAAGAGGAAGCAGCTCCACGGACAAGTCATCAAGTGTACTGGTAAGTTTGTCTCATCTTACGGTCTCCAAATTACACTTCTAAACCTTCCAAGAAAAATGGCATTTTCTTGGAAGAAAAGCTGTAGGACAGATACATGTAGCTACCATATGGTAAGTTTTTACATTATTCTTATCTTATGGTCTCAGAATTACACTATTTCTTCCATGAAAAATGGCATAAAGGCAGCTATGGTAATAGTACAATGTATGTTCATCTCAAATTTATACTAAATCCTCCAAGAAAAGTGGCAGAAGACAAGCTGTAGCTACAGTAATTATTAGTTCTTACGTTTGTCTCAAAATAATCAAGCTTAGTCAACCAGCAAAATTTAACCCTTAATGTGCAGGAAATTGCATTTCAGAGCGACGAGATTTCAAAATTTTCCCGGAAGAGCATGCACCCAGACATCCCAGTTGCACCGGCGCTCAAAATTATGTTACGTCAAAAAATATAGAAGACGGAAAAAATTGAGCAGGGTAGAAAACTGATTCAGATGGAAATGTGCTTTTGGTTGCCTTGAATGTCTTCATGGTGTACTCTTCCTATACAATGGACATTCTCTTGCTTGTATGTTTATCTTTCTTCCTGTTGCTAGTAGCATTTTTGTACTACATGCAGATTTATATTGGTGACAGAGTTAGGCAGTGAGAAGGAATTAAAGATAATTTTTTTAGATTCCATGGCTTGTAAGAAATTGGAGATGCTTGATGTTACAATTTATTGCTGGATCCTTTACAAATTATGTATGGATTATTTACAATCTGAGCTTTCACAATTCATATCTACCTTATTTATCAACCAATCAACAGGTTCTTGTCTTGTTGCAATTGCTAAAAATAATGTTGGGTTTGCCATGATTGAAAAACATGTGCATTGATTTCACGTTTACCTCACTGGACTAAACTAAACTTTCATCTCATCTTTCCCTTGATCTTCCCTTGTACTGCCATTTGACCTAAGAGCACAATGTAAGATCTGACAAGCATTTTTTTCTTCGCCCTTATGGGCTCCTGGTCTTATATTATAGTTTCTCTGATATTAGAAGTGATAATAAGCGTCCGGGGGCAGAATAGGGGCAAACTTTCATCAGCCGCCATATGGCACGTCAGACCTTGATGACTGAATATATTGAAGGGAAAAAATGGACAGGAAAGAGCAGAATTCAATGGAACAGCCTCAGTCAGGGGGATAAGGAATGGAAAGAAAATGAGGGGGAAAGAAAGAATAATACTTAATATTCTCCTAGCCTGGATGCCAGACTGTTCCCAGGGCCATTGCCCAGGCCAGTCCCCAGTTACCTCAGGACCTAATGGAAGGGGTCTGTGGTAAAATTTCCTTGGAGAAATGTTGGCCCTGGATACGAAGAGCTAGCCTGTATACTGACTTTGGCAACAGTCTGGCACAAAGGCTAGGCCTGGAGCTGAGGAGCTAGCCTGCACACTGGCCCTGGCAACAGTCTGGCACCCAGGCTACGTATTCTATTTGCATACATGGTCATTGACCAGCTTCATCATTTCATAAGTTTTGGGTTCATTACTCTGTTGCAAAGTGATGAAAATAAAGATCTCGCACCTCCACATCTTTATTATCTATATAATTGATCCTCATTAGTGAGCTACATGCGGCGCAGAGTGCCAGTTAACCATGGTGATTTGTGACTTTTGCAACACACGTAACCTCGAGTGCACTTTGAAGTACAGTGAGGAAACATGTCAGAGCTAAATGCTTCTTGAACATTTGAAGCTGCAACGCACTCAACCTCCGGTACACTTTTAAGTACAGTGCAGAAACATGTAAAAGGTGAATTTCTGGCCTTCCTTATAAGGAAATCTTAGGACAGAACATTGCTGCCTGGTAAGGATTCAAACCCAGCACCTTTAGATTCTGATTCAAGAACTACAAGATGCTACCTCTCCACAACGTACATTGTATCTAACATTCATCTGTTAGCAGGCAGACTGCTGTTGAATTGCACCCTAAATCGTACAAAAGAGGAATGAGGCAGTCTGGCTGAATAAAAGTTCTAAATGGGAACAATGCATCTCCAGATGTCTTACTGAGGGGCGACTGCAGTGTGCTAGTTATTGGATAGCTTGAGGATTTAATCCGCTTTCCTTTGTTAACGAGCAAGAAACAATTGTCCCTTCTTTGCTCCAGGCTCGCTGCTGATTCTCTTCGGGGTGTGCTGCCTTCCGAGCAACGTGGCACAAGTGGCGCAGGCCCTCATGGCTCTGGGCTTCGACAACCACCTCCCGACCATCTACGTCAACTCTGCCATCATCTCCACCTTCGTCCTGTACTTCTACATGTCCCTGAAGCCGGTGGTGTACCTCACCACCACACTGCCCACCTGCAAGATCTTCTGGGAGCTCATCAAGCCCACGGTATCGGCACAGAAACCAGAGGAGATCGAACTGAGAACAATCCGCGTGCACACTCCTTGTGTGACCGAAGCGGAATACGTGTAAATATTCCGGACTTTTTATGTATGCATGATTGTTTTCTTTCTTTTCACATTTGTGGAAGGATTGACATATATTGTAACAGGTGACTATCGCCTTTTTAAAATGACAACCCTGAGACCAGACTGTAAAGTCTGAACCACGCACACCAGAAAGGACCCCTGCTCTTTTTGAGTGGTGGGACATTTAACATGCTCAAGGTGTGGCTTTCCTCAAACACGGGACCTTGGTATTTTGAACCTGGAACTGTAGAATCAGTGCCCTTGTGGACTTTATGCGTAAAGTTTTGACATTGCTGTAGTGTAGCACTATGTCAACTTCAATGGTATGTGGATGTAAACAATAGTCAGGGGCTCAGGGCTGTTAATTACTCCCTTCTTGACAATCAACAATGTACATGTAAGAGAGTACATTTGCCTTTGAATCTGACAATGTGTCAATAAGCAGTAGTGGCCTTGCTACATGTAAGTCAAATATATGAAACAAAATTTTTCAGGGTATCTCCTTCGAAACATATTTTTCTAACGAAAAAAAAAACACTTGAATTTTAGTAAAAACATAAAATAGGAATGAAATCATTCTCTCACAGTATGGGTAACTATTTTGTTGAAACAACACTTTGATATTGCAATATTTTTGAAGTGGAAGAGACACACAAACAATATGTGAGAGTTCTAGAAGATTATCTACTGATGTACATTACAAATGTACAGTATTTCTATATCTAAAGTTAATTATGAAAATTTGTACTGCTAATTCTTGCCTGAGGACCAATTGCAAGAAAAAAGGAATAAGCAATGAAAAAAATATATCATGTGAATAGTCTAAATGCTGACTCTAAATTCGTCATTTTATTGGGTTTGACTCCTTTTGGTGAAACTGAACAAGAGAAAAAAAATTTTTTAACTTCAACTATTTTTTTGAATGTGTGGTTTATGTCATCTTAAGTAGTTTACTTTTTTGTCAGTAAGGGTAGACATTGGTGGTGTGTGTAAATAGCCACATGTACATGTACCTTCTTTCATGAGTTGTTCGAACTTTTGACAGGATATTTCTGTGATGTAATAACTTTATTGCTAAATAATTACTTGTGATACACAATGTATGACAACTTGCTCAACAGCTCTGTAAACTAAATCTAATTGTGGAAAGATACCAGCGACACATAATAGGAGTCAGTGGGAGTATCGGCTGACAGTGATGAGTTGTGAAAGCTTAGAGTCAAGCTGCGAATATGATCAAAGAGCAGACTGTTTTTCTTTCCACCAAGTGGTGAAAACCTGCGCACTCCGAGTGCTTTTTTAATTTGTTTTATTGAATTTGAAGAATCAATATTGTGATGTGTGAAGGATCAAAGGACTTGTGATATACATGACTTGTACATTGTAGTATTTTGCATTTGTGAAAATGTTAATATCTGATTTTCTTTCCACCAAGTGGTGAAAACCTGTGCACTCCGAGTGCTTTTTTAATTTGTTTTATTGAATTTGAAGAATCAATATTGTGATGTGTGAAGGATCAAAAGACTTGTGATATACATGTATATTGTAGTATTTTGCATTTCTCAAAACATTGATATCTGAATTTCTTTGTCCTATCTATGACTATGGGTGTCAACAGAATTTGTTGGTCGTCAAAAGGTTGCCAAGTTTCAAATTTGTCTGAGAGTACAGCGTATTTTTGTCTGGAAATCTACCAGTTTGGAACTATGTAGGTTACCTGCGAACATTTGCTTTTCTCTGAAAATTGTGGATACCAGCTGTGATGCTGCTAAAAATATCCTTTAGTCTAGAGCTTACAGGCTACATTGTCTGTGAATCTTTCTTGTCTACTACCTGCCAAAACTCAGGTACACTGAGCCGACGGCTCAAAATACTTGTTTAAGCATACCTGCACTGGTGCAGGTAACATTGAAAATTACCTGCACCAGACAAGTTTCACCTGCACCACTCAGACTTTGAGAAGTATGGATCATACTAAAAACTGTTCAGAAACCATCAAGATTATTTCTTTTATTCTTCATAGGTGATAACAGTGAGTGCAGCAAATAAAAATCCACATAAACCGTAAACCTGCATGTGCAAACCCAGTACATGGATTAGTGCAGATTAGGTGCAAGTAGACATCAGATATACATGCACAGTCCCAATTTTACCTGCAATAAGGTGCATATGCACCCGGTATTTTAAACCCTGATGACTAAATCACTGATGACCAGGTTAGGAGAGCCAGGAAGCTCCTAACAGCAAGAGATTGTGTAACATAGCATTCGGCTATATATAACAGTTCCTAAATTATGTGATTTACATTTGTATGATCACCCTGGCAACCAGGCATCCCCTACCATGACAGAACATTACGCTGAATTAAGAAACCCGCAAGGCAAATAAGACTTAATCTTTTCCTGGTTTGGTTCTCTCTACCAGTTGATGACCAATAGTCAGAAAATTGACTCATATAATGGAAGATTAGGTAATTGTGAGATTGGGCTCTTTCAGGGAGTAAGTTCTATGCAATCATCCCTGAGTGAGTGTGGTAAGAAATTCAAATCATCAACAAACACAATTGCTTTTGTGAAAAATGGTAACCTCTACCCAAAGATTTTTTGTAAAAGTAAAATTCTTTGATATAAATGTATTTCAAAAATGGTCCATATCATTGACTTTTTATTGTGATTTTATACATGTTATACATGTTTATACAAGTTATTTGGTATATGTTGAAGACTATTTGAGCATCTCAGACTTTCTGTTCACCTTACAAAGAGGAGAATTGTAGTCTTGTAGTTTGACATGTTTTCCTGCATAATATCAGTCTGTGAGCTCCTCCTTAGAGATACATTTTCTGTTTGACTTTGACGTTAAGTTTATGATGCGCAAGAAAAAGCTTTCGCTGTACTAGCATCTACCAGGCTTCAGAAGCAGCTGGAAAGAGTAGAAATTAACCAAATAGACGGATAACATGCCAGGGGAGTTGGTTCGCTAAAGGAGCACATTTGCCACTCCAGAATGTACTATATCAGCTGACCATCTCACCTGGCATGTTAGTGTCTATTTGGCCAATTTTGACTCTTTCCGGCCACTTCCGAAGCCTGGTAGAGGCTATTTCTATTCACCTTCAAAAGAGGAGGTTTGTACTTTGTTGTGTGCTTTGACATGTCTTCCTGTTATTCAGTTCTGTAAACTCCTCAAGAGAAACATTCTATATTCAAGTTAAGTGTAAGATAAGACACACAAGAAACTGCTTTTTGAGAAGAATAAAGAATAAAAATGAAGATTCCTGTAGACACTGGTATGATCTGCTTTTTTCAGATGTTGAATAAATTAGGTAGTCTGAAAGGGTACCCTGTAAATGCTAAACTGTTCCCAAAGTTCAGCCAACCTTTGTTGGTTGGTGGTCAAGGGAAGGTTCTAAATGTGTGACAGGGGCTTCAGTAACAAGAAAAAAACATGTACTGTGATGTAGTGACATCCTAATAGTACTTAGAGAACAAATTTTCCTGGCCGCGACAAAGTTGGACCTACCTGAGGCTTCTGGATGGAAGAGAGGATGTCCTTTATTCTCTTAACCTCTAAACTATCTGTAACAGAAAACAGAACATCCAACAATTAGCTCAAAACCCATGAATACATTTGGTATGAATGCTAGGCCGTGAAAACTTCTGTGAACATAAGGACCTTGTTTATCACAGTTAGTAATTGGTAACAAAAATCAGGTTACCACAACACTTTTCATCTTATGTATTCATAATTAACCTTAATTCACCTTCTGATAATAGTAATATTCATAATTAGACTATATCATACTTCTAACAGCCTTTCCACTGGTGAGGCCTCGGGGAGAAGGCCCAATCAGCCCCTGCCAGCGAGTGGTTCTGTACCACAGGCTTTACACATAATCAACTTGTTTTTTTCATTTTGGAAGGCATAAAGCTGCTCTGTTTTGGTGTTAGAGACTTATTTTCTTGCACCTGTAACTTCAATTGCCTGACCAGTATTGCACACTTTCTAATTCTACTAGTACTTAGCCCCTATTTCTGCTACACAACAGGGGTCTACACAGGTTTTCTATAGAAGCCAACTATTCATAAAGGAACAAATTTTGACAGCAAGACCCTAATTGAATTTGCAATGTAGCCAGCATGCATTGACCTGTGAAGATTATCACTCTGCCTGGTAAAAATACTGACAAACCCTAAAATGAAATGATAATGAAAAATGATGGTGGAACAAAACAGCACTTTCTGATCACAAAACCTGTGGTGTCTAAAAGAGTCTGGTCTAAAAAAAAATATGATTGGGCCCCCAAAAAAACATTTCGGTATCTAACTTTATACATGTAGTGGTTAGATTTGCTGGGAAATACATTTTATTGCCGAAAGAAGAAAAACTGTTTTAAATGGATATGCAGCTATAAAAGGTGCTTATTCAATCATTATATCCAATGGCACATGAGACCTTAATTCGAACCTTTGCTATTTGGCTGGTGGTTGCCCAGGTGTGGCTCAGGCTCCTGATTGCAGCTGTTCCGCAACCTTCTCTTCCCCCCTCCTCTTCCAAAGCCATTTTCAGCAGCAGTGGGGGACGAGGGCTGGCTCCTGCGGGGGGAGGTGGGCGGACTTCCGGCATTGCAGGAGTTTTCCCTCTGCCTGGTGTGTAATTTATTCCTCAGCCGGTCCCGAGTCTTTTCCGCTCTCTCGTCTATCTTGTGGAAGTTTGGAGTGTGCCTTTGGGGCTCTGTTTTAACACCAAAGGACAAAAAATTAACCAAAGAAACAAACAATAAAAAAAAACACCAGTCATTATCAATCATTAACAATTACATTGTTGATTTTGTCTCTTATTATTGTAACTATATCACAATCAAAATAACGACATTCAATCATTTCTGTAAACAAAAAAATCTAGTACTGTAACTCTATGTATATCAAATATTAATTACTAAATGTGACTTGACCAACGACACACATCATACTTCACAGGTCCGGCTGTGTAAACGCAAGAAATAAAAATCCATGTACTTATGATTGACTGATTTGGTGACACAAGACTACATTTGTATATAAACCCAGTGCATGGCCCAGTGCATATTACATGTACGTGCATGTAGACATAAGAAATACCTACACAGCACCTTAACCAATACTAATGTGGTAGAGGTACCAATATGTCAGAATAAGCTATCCGGCTGTTTAGACATTCATGATGAGGTCTTGATGATGTTTATTTAAATATGCCTTAGGAATTCTTGACTTAACACATCAACCTGTCAAGTTGTTTAGTGGCTTATGATTGACTAATTTGGTGGCACAAAATATCACTGCATACCGTCAACATTCTATCCTTCATCTATAATTTGAATGTCTAAATTGCAACCAATTTACATTACTACCACTAGAACTTAGTACAAAAGCAACTATCGTAATGATAGTGGATGTAAAATTTCACCCTCCAAACTGTAATTAGTAAAGCTTTATTAATATTCTACCTGCAGTAACCTGCATATGCAGAACCAAACTAGAATCTAGGACAGAATGATTGGCACAACACATTAATACATTGCACCTTGCTGAGTTATTCAAACAGTCCTGACTATTGTTGCTGATTCAGACATCATGTTTACTTCAGAACCCCCCGGGAAGCTATAGAAACTGCCCTATTCATGTCATGATAAGATAGCACTGAGTGCTGGCTGCTGGGTGACTGCTCGACGTCTAAAAATCACATATTTTAGACCAAGAAACCATCTGGCAAACAAGGTATAATGCAGACATATTTTCTGCATGATTAAAAAGCCAATGCGTCAACAATATGGAGGCGTTGTGAAACAACGTCACACACACGTACCACTGTCAGGGTCTCCACTCGAAGCCATGTGTGAAAATTACGTTTCTGACATCAGTGGGGAAACATCAAGACAACAGGGATGTCACAAAGAAAGCCTCAGGTTTGATCTAGAACCCAATTTAGCCCACATAAACTTCTTAAAGTTCCCTAAACAGCTGGTGCCACGGGGCTTAAGACACACCCACGTAGTACAGCCAACAAGAACAGGAAATGAACTTTGACCTCTTCAGATCCAGAAACTACTGTGGGGGTGTGTAAGGGGGTGTGGTAGACTCTCTTACTGGGCAATTTAAACCAGGTATACCAGAATGCCAAGCTATACCAAACTGACTTTTTGTGTGAGGAAATAGATATGTAGAAAATTTAAAATGTTTAAGAAAGGGTTCTGAAACATCAGACATTTTTATAAGCATCTTCAATAACCCTGTTACACCCTCCAATTAGGATAGAACACAATTCTATGTCCCCGTCATGATTTCTGGTCTTATTTTTGTCCTTGCAATAAAACTGTATCTACAGTAAATGTTGTGTAAGTAGATGCTGTTAGTAGTCTGTATACTGTTAGTGCTACATTGTATTCTGTACAACAACAACAGCCTCATGACACTTTGCCTAACTCAATGTTCTGTGTGCAAACTAATGTTACATTCGAGGACAAAACAAGGACCAATACAGATTTATTTATTCCTCATCTACAGAAAGGTGTGCTAATAAATAACCCCCTCTCTGACAAACTGTACATAAATACTTGAGAAAAATACATGTATGTTATAATCTTGTAGGCAAAGCAGTTATCAATATTCATTCTCATAGATGCCTAACTAATACATGTACATGGACACCTGCAATGCTTCACATATTCACCTAACTTTTCCTCATGAATAAAACAAACAAATAAAATAAGCATGAATTTATTTCTTGTTTTGTTAGAGATGTATTGCTTTTATATTTGTTCACAGGGTTCATTTGCTCACAAACACACCATAGTCTGCACATGGATGTTACATGCAGGTAAAATTGGAGCTGTGCAGGTATTTCTGATATCTACCTGTACCAGTCCATATGTACAAATTGTACTGGGATTATACACAAATGTAGGTGTATGTTAAATTATATTTGCTGTTTATTGTTACTTAAACACATTCATGTACAAAATGTAACCCAACACCACAGGTATCTGCTACAGCAACAGTTACCATGGTGACAGACATCCGGTCCAGGTCATTAACCTGATGTGTTTGTAAAAGAATGAGAAACTCAGCAAAAACAATATGTTTTCCTGCTGCGAAGGTAAACATAAACATAAACATACATTACCTTGTTCTGGAGGATATGGATAGGAGGGTTGATATGGATGTGGTGTATACTGTGGCGGTATCACCTCCCCCCCACCGTCCGGAGGGTGATAGGGGTTCTGAGGGAACATGTGGTGCGGCATATGGCTCGGGGGCGGGTAGCCCATTTGGTGAGGCACGTTGGGGTACTGGGGAGGCGGCAGCGCCGTCATAATGTGTATACTGCCGTTAGCGTCCATAACTTGTTGCACAATGTGTTCTGGAGGAATGGGAGGGGTGCCGTCGTGGGACACCATGCAGACGGTAGCCGGACCTGCAACACAGGGCAAGAGAACACATGTCAGACACATATGCAAATGTGGAAAGAAACTAGGTAACAGAACATGTTCAGACACATATGCAACTGTAACTGGACCTGGAAACTACATAACAAAACATGTGTCAGACACATATGCAACTGTAATTGGACCTGGAAACTAGGTAACAGAGCAAGTATCAGACACATACATATGTAACTGTAACTGGACCTAGAACAACAGGGAAAATGAACATGTGTCAGACACATATACAAAATTTCAAAGTACTCTCGAGCTAACTGTTGAGTCTTCCACAGGTCATCACAGAAAAGAGCATGTACAATGTACAGTACATACAGGGTCATTGTACCATGCTTGCAATTCTTACTATTGTTGTCAGGTGGAGCCACAGTACAGAATATCTCCAGGTATGGCATATACAGTTGTGCTACTGAACAGTATGTAATCAGTCACAGTTTCATAACACACCAGCTTAGACTTTAGAGACATGAAAACAAGCATTCTGCACAAAGCGGGTCTGCAAAAAAGTATTTTGAGCCCTGCAGACATTATGTTTAGATATTTATGTTCTGGGTTGAATTATATCTGTGCACAGACTTGTATTCTGCCTTATATAAGCATGTTGCCACCATGTGTAGACTGTCTTAGGTTTCTTGGCAGGACACCCTCTTGTCAGACACCAGCTTGGACTGTTAAGTCTCGATCATATGCAAATTTGGGGTCATCATTTTCTGGTTATCACTTTCAACTGTCATTTACTGACACAACATTTACTGTAGATTCAGTTATCTTTGCAGGGTCTTAATTTTGCGATAGGAGGGGGAAAGGGGTGGTGTTTTAGTGGTAGAAAAACAATTCTGTAGTACAGTAAAAATGCTCAAATACTCATCAAAGCGAAAGCAGTGAAAACATGACTACTGCAAACATTTCAAGATTTACAGTACACAAACTTTAGCAAAGACACCAAAAATGGCAGTGCCACAACATTTTATGTAGCCTTATTATATAGAAACCCACTAACTTTTTACACCATATAATGTGGAAGACTGTAGAAATGTACTACAGATGGGCCTTACGTGTTTCAAGGTCTACATACTTAACTCTTTACCTACAAAACAGCTGCAAAAGAGGGATAATGAAACATCCACATTTGCAGTGAATTAAGCTTTATTTCAAGTTAACGTAGAAGCAACAGGCTGTCTCCTTTGGTGTACTTGACCAGTCTATTCAAACTTTTGCAGCTTTTGCTGTATAACTTGAAAACTGTAAAATTCTTGACAAGCACCTTCTCCAACTAAAAGATACATGTTAGTCCTAAAATATGAGTACTGTAATTCACTTTATGTTCACGGTATCAAAAGTTATGACATTCAAGATCTGAGAAAATTAGAGGTGTTCACGGAAAAAAAAGTATATGTTCACAGTGACAGCAGGTGCAGAAAAAAAAGTCTCCAAATTATGAGCTACAGGCATGCTACATGTAGCTGTAGTTGCCAGCTAGTAAAAGATCAAGGGGAAAAGTTTACAAGGATATAAATTGGAGGAATAAAAGACTTTAGGAAGGAATTTGTTCAGGTTGACTGGTACAAGTATGACTTGGTAAGGCCATCACAAGTGACCCATCACTTTATATACAAACACACATGACACCTGATGGCTCTGCTAAGGGGTTGTACATTATTACTCCTTTCTGGAGATCCTTTTGACAATAGTTTAATTAAAGTTTAAATAAAGAGGCCTTGTTTTTGTGTGTAAAATGCAACTTGAACACTGTAAATCTTGAAATATTTGTGTGGGTTTCATTTTCACATATCACAATGATCTCTCCATCGTGATATCATGACACCAAACATGAAATTCCAAAGTGTGGTTGTACTATAATTGCTTCAATCACATGCAAACTCTCCACTTTCCGTGAAAATAAACTCATTTACAGTACTCCCTGAAAAGCAAAGGCTTTCCAGTTTCCCCCACCAGTCAGCTTGACTATGTTACTTAAGATGATGATGATATCTTAAGGTATCATGACAGAATGGTGGCCGTTTGATTACCTTTCCCCAGACGAGACCAAACCGGATACGGCAGGAAGACATTTTCCCCCCACGTCTAGACATGTTACTTCAAGCAGCATTGTCAAGAAATAGCTAGAATATCAAGTGTGACACGCAATTCCGCGTGAAACTTTGTCCAACCTATCAAAATTACCGTCCTTTTGGGCACCGTCCAGCCCAGCAGATCTCAGAAACAAGTTCTGATGAAGTGTAATTACTTTGGCTTAGTGGTGCGACATGAGTGAAGATTTGTGGTCTCTACCTAACAACTGGGATGTGGGTGTAGCTTTAGCTATGCTAAATCACCAGTAATCCACCTGTAAGTCAGGTATCATCCCTACTGAGGGGACAGATCATTAATGCTTCTAAGAGGGTCATACCATTCATAACTACCAGCGGGAGAATGAAGAAAAGTTTACAACACTGTTTCCTTCACCAGGTTATCATTAATATGTTTTTGGTAGTGTTTGTATTGCAACAGTTTTTGGTAGTGTTTGTATTGCAACAGTTTGGTGTTTGAATTGTAATTACTAACTCTTCTTCCCAAGGCCGTTAAGCTAAATGCTTCCACAGATTGCTTCTAATCCTTGGTCTCCCTCAAAAGGTGTTTGCACTGTGGTTGTTTGAACCTGACATTCCTGTCTCAAAACTGCCAAGCTACAGTCACCAACTTGTCAAAGAAAAGAGCTGGGTGTGGAGTGCCCTTAGTGGCTACTGTCCCTAGTAAACAGTGTACAGTATAGATCTTGCGTAACTTCCCAAAAGTTTTACACACGGTTTTAACTTGTTTATTTCTCGTGCAAAATTTTGTGTAAATCATGTTTAAATCCCAAATAAGAATCGCGTATCACGTGGTAAAAACTGATGCAGATGCAAAATCTGTATAAACTAAGACATACACTAATGAGCTGCAATCACATGTGACTGCCTTTTAATGAATGCATAACCACATGTGAGTTTTAAACGAGAATTGCGCAGATTTTCCAAGGCTTTTGCATATATTTTAATCGAGAAATGCACAGCTTCTAATCGACTTTTGATCAGTATTCGCCTCAGGATTTCCTCATGTAGATAGTAAGTTATTTGACATAGATCTGTACTGTAGCCCCCCCCAACCAGCTTAAGTGACCTGGCAAGTCCAGGTGGGTCCTCCACCTGTATTTGTTTGTACGCATATTGTGTCTAGACCTGATTTGGCACACGTCTGTCACAACCTACCTAGAGCACTGTACTGTCTGTAGGTCTTGAAATGTTGGTTTTACTTTTACTGTTTTCGCAGTGACATCTCCATAAAATCCCATACATGGATATCCATTTCCATTGTGTTACGAAGTTGTTCAAAACATAAAACGTTGGGAAAATAAATGAACTTACAGTAGTCCCTAGAATAAGCACGGACAATTGCTCTATTGTAAGTGGAACGCAGCCACCGAGTCCAGATACAGGCAGCTGGTTTATACCAGCCCATACTGGAATGCGGTGGCTCCAAAATTTGTTGAAAGTGTTCATTAGCAAGTGATAAATGTGAAAAGTGATATCATTGACAAATCCTTGCAGTGACTGCCTGGGTTACCCCAAGCTCCAAACATTTAAAGTACCCCACACAAAATGGCTATGTACACACTTGGGCCAATCCATCCCTATAACCTGGTTCTAGGACGCTTCATTAGGATAATTTTCAGAGATTGAAAATGGCAACAATGTTCCCTACATTCAATCCTAGTACTCTAATTTGATTACTGTACATCGTGAAATGTTTGCAGTTTTATTTTCGCGAACACAAAATTATGGCACCACAAATATGCCACGTTTCCAACTGTATTACTGTTGTACTGCAGAAATGATTTGACTGCAAAAATAAGTCTTCTACTGCAAAAATAAGTCTTCTACTGCAAAAATAAGTCTTCTACTGCGCTTCTACAGCAAAATAAGTCCATGCAAAACAGTATCAACACTACAGTATGTGTTGTTTGTATTCTAAATACATTGTTACATCCATCATCATTAAACAGAACATAACTGATAATTGCTTGTATCATATCTCTGAATTTGTGTGTTTTCAACAGAATAGTTCTGTTCCCATCATTAGTTACGTCAATGAGAGCAGGTTTAAATCACTGGTAGCAGAAACACTGTTTTGTCCACAGACATGCTTAGCATGCAATCAAGCGGCCAGTGACCAGTAAACGTAGAAAGAATCGAATGTCTCCCATGCCAATCAACTAGTCAAGGACCCTTTCAATTGCGTCTGAAGTCTTCATTTACGCACAACTTTCAATGGCTGGTTCCTATGGACACCATTAGTGGATATCAAGTGTGGGATAGCTTCAATCTAAGGAAGTTACCATAGCACTTGCGTTCATATTATGACTACAGGGCTTTAAATTCATTTTCTGGCACCTAAAATCTAAGTGCACTGAAAAAACTTGTACTGAACTGAAGTTCTATAGCTATTAAGTTTGAACTTCTTAACAAGAGATACAGCAAAGGTTGTAATAGTTTTTATGAAACTCACATGTCAGGAATATGCTGTATTAGTACAATAGTACCTTTACTTACAGTTATTTAAGTTTTTAACTCACAAATATTCAGCAAAAGGCAATAAAAATCATTCTCATTGATTAAAGAGCACATTCCAAGCTTTATTACGATTCTATACTGCCAAAAACTTGAGAAAAACAGAACATACACTTCAAATCAGAAAGGAATTTTCTTATTCCATAGTCACCATCGTTCTCTGGCTGAAATTTTACAGAGAAGAGTCCAAGAACCATGGAATTCCATTTCCAAGTTGGAACCGGAGCTGCCTAAACACAGCAAGGTGTTCCACTTTCCTCACATTACCACTTCAGCCCACAGCTCCATTCCGATTCCACTCCACACTTTCCTATCGATCTGTCCTTGCTTTGTGAATATCCAAGGTTTAGAAGGCATTTAACCTCACCTAGGGAGACTATTTCAAGGTCTGGCAGCTCCAATCCTTTGCCTACCGGCCAAAAGATACACGTTTAGTCGCCCGGCGCTACCTTGGTGGTCCCTATAATTCTGCGTCACGTGTCAGTTTGATGACTTTCTATTTCAGCTGTGTTTAGGTGTGGGACATGGAGGAGGTTTGGGTTTGTTTATATGAGGTCACCAGGATAATATAGATCCTCGGTACATGTGTGGGGGGGGATATCGTCATGGTAACAAATTCCACACGGAGGTCAACACACCGCTGAACAAAAAGGCATATATCCATTTTACATTGGTTTCCTGATTCTAAACCTAATTTCTAAGAAAAAATTCAGAGCTGTTTTGATTTAAAGGAACAGCAGATGTATTATATTAGTACTCGCCAATTTTCATGCTACATATAAAGAATTGAAGCAAAACAGTAGCTCCTACACTTGACATATACAAGAATTTCTGTAAATGTACTAGAAATACATGTGATAGTATGTGATAATAAACATATGCAGAATTGAATAGTCCACCATAAAGCCAAAGAATGCAATCTTTGAAATGGGCCACATAGTACTGTATAATGTGAAATATTCGCAGTAGTTTTATACTTGCAGTTCTTGGTTGTTACCACTGCAAAATCATAGGACCATGGACATAGGGCCTCATATGAGCACCTTCTCCCTACTGCTTTCATATTCATAAGAACTTAAAACATATAACAAATACCTCTCCCATCCCCACAAACATACTACAGTACATCCCAAACACTGAACGAAAAGACCTCTATTGCGTCTTCCTTTCCCAATGGACACAATAAAGGCTGTTGTGATCCCCACTACGACATGCTATTAGCTAAATTACATTGTACAGTTCATCAACTTGAAAAATCTGAAACCCCATCAACTAGAATAGAAAACAAGGGACCACCAGCACCATTTGGCCTACTGAAAGCTCCAGATTGAGTTACACAATGAACAAGGGAGAGGCATACAGGGACTACAACTTGAACTTGAGCGGCAGACATTGACAGACAGAATTTACAGACAGGAACCCAGACTTCCCACCCAAGTCACCTCAGGTCAACAGATGGTTTACAGTCAATTCAGAAGAAAGAAAAGGGTGGACATTTTCCAATGGGGCTGTGTACTGGTACACTCACTACCCTGTAACTGTGACCAGCACCCGTAAAATTTCTCAAGAGCTGAGTCAAGTGCACCTGGACCTGTACACAAATTTTGCAACAAAGGCTATGCCAAGTTCATTTGTTGGTTGTAAATCCTGTCTCAAACACCTGTACCTTAACTGCTATACCAAAACCTGCACACAGCTCTTATCACCAAGACTATGATCAGATGTCTGACATACCTGACATCTGTAAATTTGAACTGACAATCAATCAACTCAAGTCAGTAAAAAATTAATAGACTGATTGATCAAACCTCAGTAATCAACTGACTGAGAGATAGATGGTGAATCATATATCACATATGATCTATCTTTTAATTTATCTATTGAATTATCATTGATGAATTATAATTATGGATAAACAGATTGACAAAAATGGAAAGTTGGATTAATAAATAGAATGACTGACTAATAGGTAGATAAATCGTAAATACATGTAGATACAATATAGCTAGACAGATACTGGATAGAACTGAATACTCTTCCTAGATTGGCACTGACAGCAAAGTGACAGCGGAAAAGTTTACATTAACTAACCAAAGGTTAAACCACAAGCTCCAGTGGACCCTTTTATTTCAGAGGGCCCCTGGTTTTTGCCCCTCCCATTTCCGAGTCCAGTCCTGCATCTCAAGTTTGACCTCTGACCTTCCAGCTTGAGCAAACAGCCTTGTGGCTTGCAAGTAGAAGGAATGTCTCACACTAGTACAACAAACATTCTCCCACAGAGGAGCAGTCACTCAGAGTCAGGAGGAGGGAGGGAGGGAGCTACTCTCTAAGCAGAGGTTTTCAGTTCCGTTTGTAGTGTTCTTCTTCTTGCTAGGTCTTTTAAACATAGCATATTAGGGGCTCCCTATGCTGTGATTTGGACCCTCTATGCTGTCTTTGGACCCCCTATGCTGTCTTTCAACCAGCATAGGGATGTTTTGGGGGGGTTAGAACCTTCATAAATTTGATTGCTATTACACTGCTTCCCAGAAATGAAATATGCTCATCAATAATGATAATCAATTACGACCAATATCTACATCCCAGGGCAAACTTGTACCTGAAAGGTAACTCTCACTTCCAGCAGACACACTATTGTGACATATTTATTATACCCAGATCAGCTCCAGGCCTAAACCCCTGCACTCATGGCACTAGGACATTCCAGTCAGTTGAAAAGCTGCAGTCTGGAAGGGGGTCTGCCTGCCCTTTTTCGTAAGGCGTAATTAGACCTTTTTAGTCTCCGTAATCCATAGGCAGCCTCCAAAAAATTAACGTTATTCATAATCAGTACATTAGCTGCAAAGCGTAAATTTGTAATCAGCTCTGAGAATTTAACGCACCCCGGTAATTCGTGACCGGCGGCGAAAATTTTGCGTAATTTGTAATCGCTAACCCCCATGCAGGCCCTCCTGGAACTGGGAGTGGGTGGACAAACAGACTGGAGGCAGGAAGAAGAAGGGAAGGTGTCAAGGTTAAGGCCAGGTATCAGGGGGATTCAGCATGTGTACAAAACACTGGGATAAAGAAACTAAGTGTCCGGGAGGGACCTGCTCTAGAGAGGTCCCATCTGAGCAGTCTGTGGACTACATGTTCTCGCTATGTTGATTACTGAGTGCAAGTGATCCTGGGGGAACAATCGCTAATGATCCTAGCAAGATAGGGAAACCAGATATGGACTCATACTGTACAGTACACACTGAAAGGAATTTTTTTTCTAAAGCACTTGCTACAATCTTGTTCACATCTTTAAGCAAGAACAATTTATATTCTTGCTTCTCCTACATTTGTTAACAAACTTCAACAAAAAGTCAAGAAATAAGGAGCAGGGAGGAAAATTTAGACAAAAATCACTGTGTAAAGATGTCAACTCTTAGTCTACCAGCAAAATTGGCCTGCAAAATTTACCAGCTTCTGCCTCCCCCATAACCAATACTGGATCATCCCGGACAGCCCAGCACACACCATTTATAGCTGGTGCTGGGGAGGCTCACCTGTGGTTACAAGTAGATGAGTGTAAATAGACCCAGATGTCAGTGTTGTGGTAAGGGAGAAATTACTGGCCTGATGGCTACAGAGGTTCAAAGACTGAACCATATTGCACAGTCATAATATCCCGGCATATGTCTACACCTAGGCTGGTAGTCATTCCTTCCAGGCTAGCATAGGGACTTTCTTTCTGACAGTCAATCTTCCCAGTCAAACTGAGTATTACAACCAGCGTTCCAAGTTTTTCCATCATTTGACGGAACACGACATGAATTTGGCGCAAATCATCATCTTTGATGGGCAAAAATCGGTATGTCAAGATATAAAAAGAGATGTCATCAAATCAAGATTAGTCTACCAGCAAAATTTGGCCTTCAAAGTACAGGAAATAGTATTTCAGAGAGTCCAGATTCCAAAATTTTCATGCACCCAGACCATCCGAGAACTGGGGTTGAGATGACGGAAAAAATGCAGGCTGGCTAGTACACTGATTACTAGCAACATGTACATGTAGTTGAAACTGACCACATAAAACTCAGTTCAACGTGTTTTGTTTTTATTCAATCCGAGAATCAACAAACTAAATTGGCAAGGCCTTGCATTTGTTGCAGGAAGATGACAAATTTGCACTGTGTGGAACAACTATTCATTGAGCCTTGTGCAAAATCTCCTGCACCGAAATCGTAACCACTTGCCCGGACTGTCAGTTACCACTTCTGTACACAAGCCACTTCAGTTACCCGCCTTGGCTTTGATCTTTCCAAACACCGTGTCACAGAAAATAACATCAAAGCATGAACTGCTTACAAGAGAGAGTGAAGAAATAAACTCTTTCAGGTCCAGGTGTTAAGATTACAAAATTTTAGACTGCGTAAGGTTCAAAAAATGTTTTCTGAAAACAAAACAAAAAGATTAATCTGAGTTTTTCTTTTTTTCAAATGCTGGAAAGCCATTTTGATAAGTAGTGTTTAACCCCTGACCTAATTTCACCTAATATATCCTGTTTATTGTTACTAACAAAGGAAGCTAATTGGCATTAATTTGAAGGGTGGCCCCTTGGGACCAATCAGCACAAAGGTGAAAAGGTCACTCGGAAGGAAGGGAAACCAGCCCAAGGCAATGAAATATCCTGTCTTATCCAAGCAGATGTTGGAAGGCAAATTTCTTATTTTTCCTAGCTCTTTGTCTCTGTTTCAAAGCTATGTTGTCAGCACTGTCCCTCCTTCCACATGCACCCAAAATCAAGTCATGTAACTTTCAAGGTATCCGATGCAATTTTAGGGCAGCAAAATAAAAAATACTCTGAATGAGGAAATCTGTCTGATATCGATATTTAGTGATTTACTGCCATTTGCACATTTTTGTCACCATTTTATAATTAATAGCAAGCTATGCGAGGCGTCTCTTTAATTTATGGGTACTGCCCATAATCAGAATACTATGCGATAGAACTGATTCAATAGCAGAAAATTGACTTTTTAAGTCCAGCTATGCTGGCCTGCCCTGAAATTGTCTCTAAAAATTCAATCCACATATGGTTCCTTAATATAGCCCTTTTCTCTGTATTAAATGCCCCTTGAGTAATTAGACCAGTCCACTAATGAACAGATGAGGCGGGAGGATGGACCACACAGACCCTGGTTCCAAGAAGCCACAATGATTAGCACCAGGCTCATCGCATACTCCGGATTCACTCACAGATGAAACAATGCCGAGCTTTGGCCAAACTTACAGAAAGGTACCGGAATGTAGCCTGGGTACCAGACTATTAGCAGGGCCTGCATAGGCTAGTTCCTCGACCCAACATACCCTTTAGGAAATTACAACTGTACACCACAGCTAACTCTGGGCCGAGCATGTTATGGGTCTGGTATCCAGGCTACCAGAATAAGACTTTCTACATAACTGAATAAGTAAGAAACTGGACATTTAACATGCAGCTTCTTGAGATGATATTTGATGTCCTAAATAATGATTTGAGATAAAAATTATTTGAGCATACATGTAGTAACTTTCTAGCAAATAGATATTTCAAGTATTATTAATAATTATAAGCTTATAGTCTATTACTCTATAGGACTGAAACCTAAAATGGTCACAAATATCACATGTAACAATCTTTATTGACACAACAAATGTACAGCAACTTTCTCAAGGTCTTTTACAACTATGCATACAACAAACAAGTGGATATAAACGAATTAACCTATGTACAAGTAGATCTATATATAAATCAACACGTTGTGTTTAAAATTAATATCACTTACCCTACAAGTTCTAAGGTCAAAACATTCATGTGATCACAAGAAACCAAACCGCAATATTGACAGGGTTGCCATTTTTAGCCTGATCCTGTGTAAACTTGATAAAATCTGGCCCCTTCCTGTTTTCTAAACAGTGCGTTTGGACTTTGGAACTGTTTGGAACACAGGTCGTCTATTGTGAGGCCCCTATTTTTGTAACAGAGTCAAAGGTTGACAAATCTCCCACCTGTAAGTCACATGACTCTGCAAGAGCATGTCTGGCTTCTGTCAAGGTCGATCTATGACCTTGACCCAAATATGCCAGATGGTTTATTAGAAAGGCTTGGTAAGAAGACATTCTTTCTTGGTGCCCTGCACAATGTTTGTACCTTCATGCATTAGCGATATGAAAAAATTTGTTTTCTCTCTATTTCATCAAGATAGAATAAGCCTACAGCACATAGCAAATATTTTTAAACTGCCCCGACCCTCTGCACCAAAAAAAAAACATGGCAACTTTTACAGCCCACTGGTCAAAACTCTAGGTGTGCCGGCAAATAGAAGTACAACATTTAATATCACTTTCAAAGCTTACATCCAAGACTCTAAACAATCTTATTTTATTCCAAACAATTACCATAATATAATATAGACCACTACTGGGAGGTCCCTTGCTAAACGGTGTACTTACTACCTTGAGTGACAGACGATTGTTGTGCCCACACACGAGGGACTGTAACCTATGGTACATTCTCATGTTTACTCGAGCATTCAAGGACAACTTTTGAACCAGTATTTTTGCTTAGGCCAGTCTTTTTTCCTCAACTTCACATACAGGTCCAGAGCTACAGCAAACTTCAGTGAAATTCATAAAATTGACAGAAACTCCCATCTTTTTAAGTCAAATTCTGTCCTTTCATCAGGACATTACATCTGAACCTGCTCATCCCATTTGACCTCAAGGTTACTTAATAAGACACATTAAGTCTTACATGCACTTAATCAGAAACTGACATTTAGTTTGGGTACATAAATGGGACGCTTCTAAGATGTCATACAGAAAAAGAGAGCAAATTTGCAAACTATGATTCAGTTCTTGTTACGATCCAAATTGCATACACATGTCACCAACTTTGTGGTCTCATAGTCATACATGTATTTCTCTTGTTGCTTGTGGGTATGTAAGAGACTGGCAGTGTTTCTGTCAAAATTTTCTAGTCTTTATACTCTGTAAAAAAAAAATTTGCTTCAAAATTTATCGATTTTCCAGTGTTTATAGACATTTCTTTCAAGAATCCCTCCCACAAGTTTGAAAAGCTCAGCAAAGACATCTGGCCTTCACACATACATAACTACTGTACCTAACTAATCCTGTAATAGCAAATACATTTTGTATCAGTTGATGATAGGGACCTATAATCACTATAAATACATGATTTTAGAACTTGATGACCAGCTATTTTAGACCATACACTCAAAAGTCCTACCAAAGTGAGACATGGTGTGACCACTTTGGCCTGAGATTCGCTTGCGAACTTTGCTTCCCGATGCTTACAGAAGAGCAGTCTGCTGACTTGGCTGTGTCTCAAAACAGCAAGAGTAGGTAACACAATACAGGCCCTGACTTTATACATCCTGTCTTCTGCCAGGGGGACACATGTTGACAAGATTTGGAACAACTTTCCTATCACAAGGGAGGGAACGAAAAAGTACATTTGTCTGTTCTTCCATAATAAGGAGAGAAAAAAACAAGGTTTCGATAGATGGGGAGGGGGGCAGTGTCTGAAAAAAATATTTCTAGACCGACTACAAAAGAAATGGAGATGTTCAACTGAGATGCCCTCTATTTCATTTGAAAGAACCTGGGTGCCTGTCCTCAGCGCTAGACATAACATACAAGTCTGCAATCTGCACTGAGTATCACTGAACACCTACGTGTTTGTAAGAGTCATGTAAGATCTCCTAGGAACAAACTTGGACTTCTATTGATCATGAATGAGAATTCCCCTTCCCAAGTATTCACAATGTGTTTAGTGAAAAGTTCTGCTGCAGTACTATAGAATGTCACTAGGGGGCTATAATCAACATTATCCTTAGTTTTGCTCACACCTGCGGCTTGCTCACATACCAAATATCATAAAGATACAAAGATCCATCAACAACTTGTCAAGTTATGATATCCACATACACACAGCACCAAAAAAAATAGTACTCTTTGCAAAAGTACTTGCACCAATTTTAGGTTTGACATCCAGGTAATAATAATTATTACCTGCATCCACTACATTTCAACTGTGACTAGTTGTGTATAATACACAAAAACATGGTTGAAAGATAGTGCTGGATGCTACCTGAAACGTATGACCATTTTCAAAATCAATCCTTGCGTAACTGTTATCTTGAGTAATCAGGCAGTTGGAAACTTGGCAAGTGCACACTGCTCTGTTAGTAAGGTGACAACGTCTCCGTTTAAGCTGCTTGGGCAGTGGCCAAGGACAGCCCAAGTTCCTGTATCACAAATAAACATGCTCTCCTCTGGCAACAACAATGCCAGCTCAGCGACTTTGGGCTCCTCTATCCACACAGAAAAGCAAACAACCTGCCACGAGGTCAAAGGCCACATCCCTGCTGGGTCAAAGGTAATCAGACCTCTTCTGGGGTGAACGACCTCTGATGGCAGTCAATCAATGCATGCAGCAACCAATGACAATGGATTATGATATCAATATGATATTACATGATATTGTATATAATCATATAATTTCTAGGTATAGTAGCCAGTAGTTTGGCATGAAAATTCAAGATAAGCAAGAATACAAAAAAAGCAATTGATTCAGCTAGAGAATCATACTGTAAAATAAGAAATATTTCTGGTTTCGTGTTTTTATTAAATATTTGCAGTTTTAGTACTTTCCCTGCACATAATAAAAATTTTGAAAAAACAGGCTGCCAACTTGCCATATTCTTCTGTGCATAAAATATAATATCTCTGCATTCTCCCATTTTTTTTACAAATTTAATACATTATCCCTTCATTTTTGCATGATAAATCTGCTACAAACATTGCAAGGAATATATTAAATGCATAAGATTATACCTGCATCACAATCAACAACCATCAAGAGAGGCAACAAACTACAAATATCTTTTCTTCACTAAACCCATTTCACAACCCAAGCACCACTTACAAACACATCTGCTGTACAGTGTTGGAGACCATGAAATCAGGATGTAACAGTCAATCATTCATCCTTGATACACCCTCCCTGGAGCAGCTCCTACAACAACTGTTGCTTTCATCCACTCCTCTAATCTCTGTATTAAACTCTCCTTCAAAACACACAACTTGAAACACACACACACACACACACACATACACATGGAAGCAGTGGGGATGTACTTCAGGACATACACATATGATGTAGATCAAACAGAGCAATAGGTACTGGTCATGAGCTTTAGGTACTGGTCATAAGCTTTGAAGATTTTCCATTCTGAATCTTAAGGTTAGTGCACCTTTTTTCGCATAACTGGAAAACTGACTTAGGTGCAACACACCAATTTTGTACAGAACAAGCTTGATACTTGATACTTTATTGGGATATCCAATAAGCTGCATCAGACAGGTCTGTAAGGTTTGAACCACTCATGAACACAGTATGAAATGGAGTGCCCCCCTCCCCGCTCTTTTTGACAAGTGTACCAGGTCTTTAATATGCTAGAGTATGGCTTTCGACACAGGACCTCCAACTTTATGTCCCATCCAAGAAGACATGCCTACCGAAGCATGGTACTCATTTTCACCTGAGTCAAGTGAGGAAATAAGTGCCTGCAAGCTATCCGAACCCAGAACTTTTAGATTCTAAGTTAATAACCCTAGCCACAAGACCACCTTCCCAAAAAATGCATTTTGTGCCCTGGAGTGGCCTCTACTGACACCACAACTACACCATTACAGATGAGGGAGCCCATCAAACTGACCTTTGAGTCCAATGGTCAATCAGAATGACCACTAGACAGACATGATTTAAGGTTGACCCAATTTTTTATGAAACAACTGGGCTGCCTCTTTTAGTCTTTATTTTGTGGCATTTCCGGACATCCTTCAATAAAAGATTGGAAGTATAAGTGTCAGTAGGGATCAGCGGTTGTAAATTTAGTTTCCTCTGAATGCTGTAAATTGATTTGAGTTTGGTGGGATTTAATTTCAGGGGGGCAGGAGGTCCCATTCACCACATAGTACCCCACATTCAGTCTTATTTTCATAGACCAGTTACTGACAACACATGCCGGAACTGCTTGCTTACTGAACTTCTGAGACGAATGCCGTAACAAAGGCTTACAATAAGGATGCATAAAAACTACAAAGCCTGCTACCAGAATACTTGTTTGTTTTTATTTCCCACCGTTTATGTAGAATGGTCTTTCTCCCAAGTTCGTGACACTGTGCAGATACTGTAGTCTACTGTGACAAGGTCAGGAAAAGGAAACAGCTACTAATACTGTGTAACTTGATATGTTCACGACGGTTTTATTCTCATGCTTACAAAATCTGAAAATGAAGTCCAAATTCAACCTCCATAATACATTCTTCTTCAACCTGAATGACTGGTATATAACGGTTTGTCCCTCTATAATGCAACCCCCTCTGTATCAATGGTTTGTCCCTAATGACCCTTCCATAGAATGCACTCCCTACTGCCACATAAAGCTAGACCTTCTTGGCACTGCACCTTACAAAACTTTCCTCCCTCCACCCAGGTCTAAAATGAGTACCTGACTTCAGCAGGGGTGGTAAAAGGCAGTGGAAGGAGAGAGATGGGTTTTATCTTCCAATTCCTAGCCCTAGACACAGTACATTAACAACCCACTGCCCCTACGACCTATGGAACCTTTCCCTACTGCCACTGCACCTACTGAGTGCAGACCTGACCTAGTAACACTTCCAAGATGTCTACCTGAGAACAAAGGGAACCCATCGAACCAGGACACTGCGGTTTGGGCCCAGAATGGGCTTGTTTACCCCGGGCTTGCAGGTTTAAAATCCCGTGAAGGCTTACAGCCAGAGAGCCAGCTGTGGAGAGAGGATGTGGCTGGGCTATTTCCTGGAAGGCAGAGTGTGGATCGTGAGAAAGCTCGGCCCACTCAACATTCTAAATGCTGCTTCTTGAGTACTTCGTTCCCTGTAATAGTTAATGCAATTATCCTTTTAAGCCAGGTAATTAAGACCAATTGTACACACCCAGGTAATTAAGACAAATTGTGCACACCCTTTGGTAATTACCCTAATTTACCTCCCCTACAAAATGTACACCATTGTTTAGATAGAGCCTCCTTTCGCTACAGAGCAGGCTTTTCTAGCGGAAAGCAAGAGGTATCAAAGCTGATAATTATAGCTTCAAGAAAATATGTCTTGGTGCTGTAGAACCATGCATACGCAAAGGGATTAAAAGAGAATTTCTAAGCAAAATTTTAATACAGGAAGCTGGAAAAATACTAGACGGACAGAATGACTTGGCACAAATTTATCCAGATATCATCACACCGTCTCCTCCCACTACAACCATTACTGGTTCATCCCTAACCAGTATGAATTTCCCTATCAATACCCAGGGGACCGTCCCCTAATCCTCAGGCTTTCACAGATAAGCAGCTATTTTGGTTCTACACCAGAGGTCTTAAATCCAATAAAAATGTCATCTCCTGCACAATACCGGCATGTATTACAGGATTGGAGCTGTTTGGAGAACATTGTCGGGTAGAAATTATCTTTTCTTTGCTGTTATTGTAAGGCTCAAAGGGGGCGGTTCACTGTAACACTGGTGCTTTGATCTTATAGCTGCTAATATTTTTATCTACTGTAAGATAACTATCTTGAGAGGAAATTACTACCAGGAGGGTCTTAACAGTCTTGAGGATCTGACAGGGACAAGGATTATGTAAGCAAAGGATTTGGTTTAAAACGTTTAAGAATTGACAATATGTCTTAGATTATGGCAAAATATTGTCAGATAGTGAGGTACACTTCATGTTAGGGCCCAGACCCGTATCTGTATAATTATCCAGCTTAGTACAGTGCACTAGTGTGATCTAATCTTTATTCACATAATTATGCTCAGCTAGCGTAAATGGTTACGTGTCATACTGTTGAAGTGAAACAAATCCATTTTGAAATTGAAGAAGGCTTTCACAGAATTAGTTCTTGTTCGAACTTATCCTTTTTAGTGATATTCCATCTCGAGAGGGTATAAAAGAATATGAAAGCTAGTCAAAGAGAATAGGTCATCGACATTGTAATTTGGAAACATAAAAGAGTCCAAATTTGACTGAGTCAAATCTTTACTGGTTCTAGATTTGCATCAAAGAACATGTCATAAAAATTCAATTTAATTTACTTCTTTGGTCCACTATACAGGCAGGGATGAGTCGCAACTTCCACAGTCCAATATGCAGTATTTCTTGCATATGTCATGCTCTTGGTCTAACTGATACTTTTTAGGGGAGGGGGGCAGTAGTGAGATAAATGATACCTGACAGGTTGGTCTGCATGCCTGATAAACACTGGGAGATGTGTGGAAATGATGAGAGGGTGTCGCCCAACCATATGGTTACCATTAGGGCAGTCTAGCAGGGCTAATACATGGGGAGGGTGAGGGGAAAACCAGGGGATCCTTGGATAGAAATCTTGCAGGGCCATCCAGGGGTCTATCTTTTCAAGCTCCCCCCACCTGGGTGCTCTGGATATTTTCTCAGAGAGGAGGCTGGAGGGATTGGGTACAGGGGTGCAAAGTGCAGGGGAACGGAGCCTTTGATGCAGCGGGGCGTGTATATACAAACCCAAGGTCACAAAGTGGGCCTCCTGTCAGACCAGCGAGCTGTGAAGTCTTAGCCAGACTTCCAAAGGATCTCCACTGTTTTCACAAACTAAAGTTAACTTCAGGAACCGGTGGGATACAACTAGGCCATGTGTGACTACTGGTTTTTACCTGTAGTTGGTTACAAAAATGAGAGAGTCGAAATCTTGGCTAGAGTTTGAAAACTTCAGTTTTAACAAACTCAGATAGTCCCAACAGATGTCTTCAATAGTTTCAGTGTGAGAAAATGCACTTTAAACATGATTTTTTACATTCTTGGTTAGAACAATCAAACTACACTTACAAACTCGTGTTAAAAGGCTAATTGCAAAGGTACAATGATTGCTTGTAAAGTAATGCCAACAAGGCGGACAAGTTCCAGCCAAGAGTTGATGTCAGACATATACATTGTTAAGTCTAACTCTAAAGGAAATCCCTGATGTCTAAAAATATCCTTCCGGCTTTATCTGTTCACCAACTCCTATGGAAAGATCCTAGGATTTTGTAGAAGACAGCCAAATTGACAGTTTTGCTCAGCCTAAAACAATCGTTCTCTTGCCAACCCCTGTCTGTGAAAACAGAGTTAATGAGCCGGCGAACTGTAGCATTAGGATAAATAAACGGCGCCTGGACAAGGGTTGAGTTGTCCTCTAAACACCACAGTATTACATACAAGCATACATTGATACAACGGGTCACACTGAAGCCACTCTACTAGATTAGATTATATATAGCTCTTGAAAGAGACATGTAAGCACTATCACTACATTTGTTTGAGTTTTAGCACAGGTTTTTAGATACAATTTAAGATTAACTGTATTTATAGTTCAAAGCAACACATCTGGCTATATAAATCAGGTACAGATACCAAGACAGAATTCTAGGTACAGGTGAAGGTAGTATTTCCATGGTATCCTACTGATAGCTGTAGTTGTAAGTTTGGAACTATAGTATACACGGCCATACACGGCGAAGCTGGTGTGTTACGCCGAAAGGCGGTTATACCGGCTATACAGATACAGATACAGACATTTAGACTACAACATGCGCATAACCAATAGGTTAAAGGTTATAGTTTAACTTCAGATGGAAGGTCACTGTGTCAGAGGTCATGGCCAGCACTGGCCAAATCTGGCAGTTAGAAAACATTCTCAAGAGAGAATTGGCCCAATAATTAGTACAATTTGATAACATTATTCTAACCCGGATTCCAGACTATTTCCAGGGCCTACAAAGGCCAGCTTTTCAAGGAAGGCCCCATGGGCTTTGGTAAAATTTCCTTGGGGGCAAGTAGGCCTTGGAGCCAAGGAGCTAGCCTATGTAAGCCCTGGGAAACAGTCTGGTATCTAGGCTAACATTATCCAAACTTTTCAGAATCTTTACCTGTATTTAATGTGTCTTAGATGTCTGGAGTTGTGTCTTCTGTTTTGTCTGGGCTAAATTGAAAAAGTCTGTTACTTGGAAGAAACCATTCTTTCTCCTTCACTCAAACATGGCCGGAAATTAAAGTTATAAAAAGCACAACGTTCCTATAATCTATACATCATTTTCATTTAGATATTTTCTCTTGAAACAATTTAATCCTTTGGAAAACACTTACATGTGAGCCTTTGATGACGGATCTAGAAAAGAATCTGGCAACTTGGCTCTGACCCTATACTTAAACCTTCCCTGTCTGAGTATGCAGTGCAAATTACTGGTTCCATTCCACAGGGTCCTTTTATCTGGGTGTTGTTATTGACAACTACTTAATGGTGTAATTATCTCTTTGTGGAAGACGATTTGCTTTGTTAGCGAAACAGTACAGAAATATCAAATAATATCAATGATCACTTATACCTTCTGAACTTCAAATACACATGTATTTGAAGATGATATCAATGTTATCATGAGAAGACATGTGCTTTTTTTTAATCCGAGAATAAAAAAATCAAATTGGCATGGTTTTATAACATAATTGAAAATTGCTGTGCTATAAAGACATATCCTTTACCTCTGCACTGATAAAGTCATTCACAAAAATAGCCATTGACACGAAAACATGATGAAGCCACTCTAGCTGTTTTATACTAGGTTGGACCAGCCTGGCATTTCCTCGAGTTGAAAGGCTATCTTTCCTGTGTTATGTCTGGTGGGATCGGCATGTCTGTTTCCAAAACAGATAGAATGCTGCGATCTCTGCCACCGTTTCACCACCAGCTGTTCTTCAGAAGAGGGGTCTTGCGGAAAGATGTCACCAGAGATTCTCCGGGAGGGGGACACCTCGAGTTTGATCCACCGGTCATCGATCAAGCGGGGAAAGACAGTCGTTGGGTTACCCTTACTCTTCTTGATAACGGGTTCTTCAACACTACAGTCTCAATCCAGCTCAGCTACCATCTAGTCATTTCTAGTGCTAACCGGCTTCATCTCAATCAGGATAGGGAGTGTTCTCACTAGGGCCAATCTACTGTATATCGCTTTATGTTCGAGGTAGCAAAAGTTCGCAGTCTGAGAAAAATGGACGTGTGGGAATGGGACTTTAGCCTCCAATATGCCTTTTTAAGCGGTTGTGTATAGATAGATATAGATTCAGTAAAAATAGTTGTGCTAACTGTGCTAACTCTACAGTGGCCAAACCCCACTGACGAATAATTCTCCCCATTTAGCTAAAATTTGACTATTTTTCAGCCTGTGTTGCTGGTCTGGTGGAGACTAGAGAAATCTGCTGACAGCCTCGCCACTTGTACCAACCACAAGAGGTTACCCAGAACACATTCAGCCACAAAAGACAGGCATTCCAGTCCCAGTGGGCGCTGCCCTCACACAAAGGAACCACTTTTCATCCTGGGAGGGGGACGGTGATGTCTCGCTACCCACCTGGGACAACAATCCCAGCATCCTCCCTGGCCGCCTGCCATTTATCCACCCAAACAGCCAATCAGATCCGCCCGCTAAGGAGGTTTCCCAACAGAAGTGGGGTGCCCCGGGCTACGGCAGGAATTTTAACCATCTTGTCCGCCCTATTATACAACAAACTGGCCGACCTGAGCTATGTAGATAATGAGGACCTACCGATACCCTCCCCTCCTTCAGAACCAACATTTAGAGTGTAAACCTGGGGAGACGGACCTCTCCCATCCGACAGGTCGTTGCCATGTGGTTTCCAAGGAGACTTAACTCAGGTTCAACAAGTGGGCATGCCCAGGAAGGTCCAGGCACCGCGCCTAGGTCCTGAACTTGTCAGTTCTGGGAGCCAGGCGGAATTTTGGTCGGCTGAGATGAGCATGTGGAGGGAAGAGCTCCAGTCAAAGTGATGGACAGAAGAAGGTTGAACTCTGCCCCTGGACTACAGGACAGGAGACCAATATCAGTTATAGGACAGGTCATCCCTGGTCATCTTTCTGTGGCCAGTATCACATGTGATTAATGTGGCTAATGGTCTTGTGGTTAGGCTAGTTAACACAGGAACTAGAGGTTCTGGGTTCGAATCCACATCAGGCCTGGATGCTGTGCCTCTCTACTGACCAGTGAAATTGGACTAGGGAGGTTCTCTTGAATGGGATGGAAGTCTAGGGCCTTGTTCTTTCTACACCTTGAACACGTATCAAAGATCCCACCACACTTACAATTTTACTGATAAGAGTTGGAGTCCTGAGCTGAGTAGATCAAACCTTACAGTCTGGTCTCAGGGTTGGCAAGTGTTTTCCTTGTCTTCATTATGAAGTCCTTAGGGGAAAACAATCTAATTACAAACAAGCGCTGTTGTTTTTGTTCACAGATAATAATTCCATATTGTTGATGTCCTTGTGTTTACCAACATTGATTAGTATTTTTTGTGTTAAATATCAAATTTACAAAGTACAGTAGAAGTCTTACACTGGATGGAAGCCGTTCACTTTACTGCTTCAATGACATTATCTTGGACAAAATAAGTTTTGCCATAGCAATTTAATTTTGTTTGTTCTTTCTCTTTTTTTCTCTTCATTCTCTTTTTCATGGTCTTTCTATCTGTTACAGTTTTCCATATATCAATGCATTAAACTGTTACAAATCATTGTTTGAAATATAAATAAACTGCCTGGTATGTTGACTTTCTGGTTTTGTGGTTTCTATTCTTATTTTGCCAGCTCTTTTATTTCTATTGAAAAATCCAACAACTACCGGTAACAAGTTAAATTGATATTGTCTACAAACCTCTTTTGACTACAAACCTCCCCACTGCATTCCCTTCAACTTGAAATTGAAGTTTCTGCAATAATTTCGCTCACATGAACAGACACCCAAGCTGAGCATACAAACACTAGCCCCTTTTGAATCTGTGTGTTCAGGTGTTGGTATTCTATCCCCCAGACATGCTAGGTAGCTGTACAACAAGGCCGATAATATTACCGAATCACTCCTACTAAAAACCCTACACTGCTAGAGACCTTCCATCTGGACTTCTAGCCTAAAAGCCATTGAAAATGTACATGAATACTGGCAGGATCAAATTACTTCTTCATCTAAGATTAGCCATTTGCAAAGCAGGTAGGAAGGGGCTAATCTCCAAGCAGATGTAAGAAGACAAAATCAAGACATTATCCTAGTTCCATGTTTGTTTTAAAGGCATACAATACGACTAAGGGGCAGCAAAACTGGAAATATTGTGGATAAGGCAATCTTTGTGATATTGATACATAGTGTTTCATATTAGCACATTTGAGTCAGTATTTCATACTTTTGGCATTTACAACTGCAGAAACAAGCCCCAAGATGAGTCCTTTATTTTCTGGGTGGTACCCTAAAAATCAGCCCAGGGCCCTTCCAGTAACCATTTTCCGTCAGAATTTTGGGAAATTTTTGCTGAATGAGGACCAATATACATTGGGATAGTGTCTGTGGTTTCAACTCTGTATGTAGATAAATGACTAGAATGTTGACTTTAAAAAATCGTGTTTCCAAGCCCTAAAAATTGCACTGCCTTAAAACACCTTCCTAACATGTCATATAGAAAAGCGTCCCGATATTTGTCTTCTAACATCTGCTTGGAGAGTAAGGAGAGCTGTTACTAGCCAAGGCCGCTGCATTCCAAACAAGATCGCTATGTCCAAAACACCACCTTAAAGTGTTTCGAAAACCCTCAAGATGGGTGCCATGACACTTCAAAGAAGGGGAAAGCACTTGTAAGTCCAACTGAAGATGCAAAATCAGTTGTACACCTGCCACAAGCATTTCCGGACAAGGCAGTGACTACAATCATGTTGTCTTGTTTACAATTTACCAACAAAATGTCCCGAAACGGTATACCTAAACCAGGAATAGACATTTTTATCTAAGAAGAAAAATAAATATAACAATGCTAAAAAGAACTTAGAAAGATGAGAAAAAATGAAACACCTCAGTGACCACAAGAATACTTTTCATCACTGAAAATCAAGACAATATAAAATTGTGTACCTTATTATATCTATGGAAGACATAATAGGTGTAGCTTTCAAATAATGACTTTTTATCAACTTGTATTTTGTCATTAGTCATTAACAGGGACTTTATTACATAAACATAAACAAATACACACCAATAAACAGCATTCTTCTGATAACATGGAAGGTAACAGGTTATATAAGCAACTGGTTTCCCATTATATAACTCTAGTACTAGGCTACAGGTGGTACCAGTATCAGCTTACTATCAAGTAATACAGGATTGTAATGGCAGAGAATGTTTGCTGTTACCATGGTAATAATCACCTTGGTAACAGTACATGCACATTTTGCTACTTGAGTTGTAGCACATAGCACTGTAACTAATATGACGAGGAAATGAAAATTTTCAAGTAATGTCAATGAAAAATTGAATTATGAAAAAGTTTGTGATGATAACCCTGCACTTGACAGTGCAGAGAGACTGCATAGTGAAAAAAATCATACTAAAATCTTTTAGTATCTTCATATCAAAATCATTTAAAAATATTTTTTATATTTTCATACAAAAATCATATTAGTAAAAAAATATCATACTAAATCTTTTTCGTATCTTCAGCCCAATGGCACAAATATGTATAATAAAGATCTTCATTCATTCATTCATTCCTCGCTATCTTGTATTCCCTATACATTATAGTATACTATGAAAACTTCTGGGCATATCCCCAATGTTCTGCTCCATTTGACTACATATATCGTGACCATTTAGGCGTCAAACCCCTGCAAATAAAAGCAGTGCTGAACAAAGGAAACGTAAATCCCCTGTAACTGTTTATGAAGTGTTTGTTGATTGTCAGAAGTGTGTGAAGTGGTCCATTGTCACCAGCAGGGGGGTAAAGACAAAGGGCCATGGTTGGAGGTGTTGACCTTGCAGTAACATGCAAAAACAGGAAAGGCACAGCACTGTTTTATGTAAACTTCCCCGTGCTGTCTGTCTTTGATACAGCCAAGCCGTTTCAATAGATTTTTAGGGCTCAACATACTTTGATTCTATTATGATATACCTCTATTCCACTGAGAGAGCAACCACTGAATGACCTACCCTTCCATTCGTAGTTGAAACAAATTTCAATGCTGTGTCTGTGATTTTGAACATTTAACAAGACAAAAATTGACTGGTCAAAAACTCGAGGTGAGAACAATCCATTGTCTCTGTAGCCGGTATAACCGCCCTTCTGCGTAACACACCAGCTTTACGCCGTGATTAAACCAAAGTTTTAATCTAAAACATATAACTACCAGAAAAGATGAACTTTCATAACATGGCTTGTACCTTTTTTAACTGACATAGGATTGAGAGAATTTAAGGCATGCGAAGCATTCTTATCCTACTGTTTTACCAAACTCTTTAGCTAATACAATGACCCACCAGCCACCTATGCTTCATACATTTTGTACAATGTTTATTACGTTTGTAACTAAACCATCTGGGCCCTGCCTCCTATACCGACCTTTCCAACACCACTCAAGAACTGAAAGGTTCTCACAATAAATACCACACAACCTGTGCTCTTATACTTCCCACTCTGACATTTAGGGATGCTTTGATCCAGCTTAAATCAGGTGAACAAGAAAAGCATGTCTCTGTGATAAGAAAATATTGTTAAATGTCAACTTCAAAGCATTAGCTTGTTGTCTAAACATGGCTGGAGGAAAGGATTATGCTTCTTCACAAAAAATAAGTGCTTTGTGAAGGATTGAGATGCCTGTAACAAATTCTATATTTCATATCAATTTAAGTGCTTTATACAACATTTAAGTACAGCATGTATAATGTAGCAGCCAAACAGCCAATTATAGATTATGATTTTACTTTTTATAAAAATTCCAGAAAAATTACTTTTCTCCCATTCAACCATGTCATGACTTTATCAATGACTTTAAAAATATGATATTGATAAACAAATATGTACAAATACTTTAATATTATGAGAAACAACAAGGACTTTCTTCAAGTCAATAATAAATGATCTGACAAAACGGAATGTAAACAAAAATAAGTGTGATGGAAGGGTGGATGAGACTACTAGCTGGGGAGGGGGAAGTTTTTTCTACAAACTTTGCAAAGCTTACATACAATATACTTTTAAACAAATAGATTCATAGTAGTAGCCAACACTTTATATGGTAATAGTGACCATCTATATCTCACAACCAGTACAAAAACTTTTTTTGTAAATATTTGAAGCTGTAGGGAAGAACATAAGTTAGCAAAAGAAAGGGAGGCTTTAATCACTTTATATTCATGGTAGCAAAATTTCACTGCCTGAAAAAAATGGACATGTTCGCAAAACTATATATTCGCGGTGGCGGCAGGTGCAGAAGAAAGAAAGTCGGCAAATTATTTGTTCATAGTAATGATAAATTCACGGCACAGAACTGACCACGAAAACCACACATACAAAAGTACTGCGAAAAAAATCATGATTCACAGTATGACGATGACACTGACCTTGTACTTGTTGCATGGAGCCATCCTCGGTAGCGATGGTGTACATCTGCCCTGGAGCCACGTGCAGATAGAAGACCTGGTGAGGCCCCTCAGCCGATCCATTCATACTAGGGTGCATCATGGGGCCATTCAGAGGTGGGCTGGCCTCCTTGGGCGTTGTGGCCATCATATAGAAGCCCCGGAAGTGTGGAAAAGCGGGCGGCGGCACCAGGAGAGTCTCCAGTCTTGAAATGTGTCGGTTCCCTTCTCAGGTCCTCAACTTAGATCTGAGAAAAGGTCATGAACAAATTGTCAGCATGAAAGTTCAGAACAGAGGCAAAGGGCGAGCTACCATCAAGCCCCAGCATCAGTGTGCAAGTACGTCTAACCCTCGGAACACGGGAACAACAGACGTTAGACCAGACAGAGAGAGAGGGAGAAAGACAGAGAGAAAGTTCATTCTGAGTTGGTTATTTACATAGTGAAAAATTAAACTGCTCTCCAACTCAAATAATATTTGATACCCCAAATGATTTATGATGTAAACTAACTATCTAAAATGGCAAAGGGGCTAGACGACTGGACAGAAAAGCAATCAGACATTCAGAGGAGCAAACCAGTGCTAGTACTAGTAGTAGTAGTACTAGTAGTAGGGAATACAAACAACAAGCATTTATGTATTACTACCAGTACTACTAGTATACTTGGGAGGCACAGGCACACCAAACACTGCCCTGACCCCTGCAACTACCTTGTACTTGCAGACTGTTCAAGGCTAAGCACTGAGATTACAGCTACCTTCAAGAACACACATCTCCCATTACACAGGATGTACACACACTTCCTTATACAACTTACTACAACACAAACAACCAATTGCTCTGGTAACACTATTGTTGGGCCACACCAATTATTCGCTTGATTCTCAGATGTTTTGAAGTAAAAATTCAGTGACAGAAGATGGAAAAAGAGTACAAATACAGTGAGAGAAAAACTGTACTGATTGAATTTTCACTCCCTGCATCCATTTTCATGTTGATTTTATGATTCAGCATTATTCTTTTTACAGACAACCTTCTCCTTGCTGAAAAACTCCATAAACAGTACCAAGTCACTGCCGAATGGCTACCATTGCACAGTAAAGGTTAAATCTGTGACAAACCACTTTTAAGTTTCACCACGAAGCCTGAAGATACTGCCAGTACTGGACTGAAGATCATGCAAAGTAAAAACAGTCTCACTGTGTATTATATCTTTAAATACAGTTTAATCCTATAACCTCTAAAAGCACAGTCAGCAAAATAATAAACAGCTTAGTCTGTCACCGTTATATACCAAAAGAGCTTACTGGAATATCATATTTTGATGAAAGTTTATATTTATATTCATCACTTATAACTTAGCAAAAGAAATGGCAATGAATTTGATGCATTGTTTACTTTCTAGGGGCTGACTGACAGTTACCATAAATATTGCATAACTCAAAAATTATCCAGACATTTCTATCAACAATCATGGAGGTATCAATGAAGAAACGCAAAAATGTATCTAACACACCAAGAAATACTGTAGTGCATATGATTATGAAACACCATACCAAACCATACTAAACCAACTTCTATCATAAATAAAGGAATATGACAAAAGTGCTGCTAATCAAATGATACGAGCTCCCATACTCACATGATCATCTAGTCTGAAAACAAGCAAACAGCACAGAACACGTGATAAAACCAGCGACCAAAGGTCAGCGTAAGGTAACTCATAACATCCTGACACTGAGAGACAAACTGGCTGGGGACCCCAGAGATTTGGTAAACACAACTCAGCTCACAGATTCTCCAAGCAGATGTAGGGTGTGGCTCCTTGTTTTACACATGCACAAGAAATTGTTACAGTAGCAACTGGATAAATTTTGAAAAGCAAAGTGCATCTCATAATTACCTACGTGTCTAATTCTAACCTTCATCAATGTGTAACTGTGTTTCACACATGCTTTTGAGATTTTAAAACTTTAAAGAAAGTTGTTCTAAACCCCTTTGAAAGCCTCATACCATATAAAAAGTGTATAGGGAGTTTTAAAAACTTTCTTTTGGGTTCTCTGCCTTTTTCTAGAGCCTAGCTGAAAGATGAATTGTAATCCCGGAAACAACAACATGGGTTTGGGAACTACGGATGTGACATCCTTCCACATGCAAATCTTCCCTTGAGGAATGAATCAGCTAACCACACCACTTAAACACAATAATTGTGCCTTGATAAGGCCATTCCAATTTATTTCCTTGGTTCTCAGGCATCTTTTTAAGTAAAGATCAAGCAAAAAGACATCATGACAACTAAGGAATAAGTAAGAGGAAAACTTGTATATATGACTGCATCAACTCCCTTAAACAAACTTTAGACTGAATCTTTGATTTTAGCATAATATGTTATAAATCTAAAAACAATCAACCTGGAAATTTCATTGGTATGGCTTAATAGCACCTTTACCTTCTCAATAGGTAATGCAAAGATTTAACCTGTCATCATACGATTCAATGAAGTTTTGCCATGCCAATATTACCCCCAGAAATACTTCCAGCATTGGAAATGGCACCAGCATCAATCAGAGCGTATTATTATGGAAAAACGATGATGATTCAAAGGTCAGGTTTCCGCTGAGGTTCTGTCCCCCTACTTTTGGAACAGCTGCCATTTTGGAACATACCAACTTCTCTCCTGACTGCGACAAGAAAAACCTTCCCCCCGACCTCCAGGAAACTCCAGGCCCCAACCCAGGAAGCTGTCCTAGCATCCTTATTTATGTCACCCAAACTTTAAACAAAAGTTCTGACGCCCGGCCAATTCTCTGTGTTAGCACCAGGGGCTACAATATCCCCTTTCACTGGGAAACTGGGTGAAATAACGTTTTAGCAACGCAGCTTTTCCCTCATAAAAACCCGGCGGTTCTACCCTTGTTATTGTGTCAGGTAGTAGCCGTAACAAATAATAGCATGACATGTCCTCTGATAGGTCCCATGCACGACTAGAGTGGGGCCAATTGCCAGGAAACAGAAGTCTGCCTAGATACAATTGCAACTTGTGGTCCTGAATAGAACAGGGTCACCCGACCTCTGACCCTACACCTGATTGGGGGATTGTACAAAACTTGCAGGTATGTCTGGTATCTCAGGCAATGCTACAGTTAGTACCCAGGGTTTCCCTCTTCAGTCTACTAAAGAGACGCAAGTCAGTCCTCCTAAGTTCTGCGCTCCCCTCCCTCTTTTAAATCTGACACGCCAGCTGACTTCTCCCTCCACGGTTCACTGAAAGAGACACAGGATTACTAGTGGCTACAAGGGTGAAAGCAAAGACAAAAGAGGGCGGTCAGACAAGAACATGATACTTCTGGGTGTAACATTAGTTTTCAAGTGGCCGGCCTTTCATTCATACTTCATGCCATGAAAGAAATACCTTCACATACACAGGCATGCCCTGGCCCATGTGTCAAACCAAACTATAGACAATGCACAACAACCCAACGTAAACATTTGCAGAGCAAATAAAACCAGACACACATAGTTTAGACCAACCAAGATATAAACTTTGAGTTGACAGAAATAATCTTAGAGAGACCACACAATAACTGACAATAATGTATTTCTTTCCAACAGTGACATATGACATGTGAAACTTGAGAGTTCCCTCTGGTATGGTCTGACTGTCTAAACAGTGTGGGGAAGGTATTTATCCACCAATTGAAAACAGCACTCATTTCCTGTCAATCAAAATTTTTTCACCAATGCTCCTGCAGGTCATCCGATAACCTTGTGCTTTGTCATTCTGTCAACGTCATCACTAAAGACTCCTTTTCTGATCACAGAAAAATGTATTTCATTTTCAAGAAATAAATGCATAGGATATCTAGAGGGCTTGTGCCGCATTGTAAAATGTGATTGGCAAGATTACTGAAATGCTGAGTGAAATATTTAGAACAATTGGGGACTTTGAAGTTACTGACAGTGTTTGCATTCTTTTATGTCAACAGGATTGTGAATAATGCAAAATCATAAATATTCACAGCAGGACAATGCAAATAGCAGCTAGGTTATATAAACAAGGTTTCTTTTATGAAAAGCTATTCGTTGCCAAACTTTCTACCTCAAGAACTTTCCTGAATATCTACATTGGTTACTGTAAGATTATGACAAGATATTTCATTTCGCCACCCTAAAAATTCCCAACTTCTTTAGATGCCTCAGTCCCTTTTCCCCAACAGTCTTGCAAATCAAATGCACATTTTCCCCTCTTTGAATTATTATCTCTTGATCTTTCCCTGAGAAAATGCCAAGAAAAAAAGCAACAAAAGTTGACGAGGGCCAATTCTTTTGTGACATATTTTCTATATTATCATGTAAAAGAAAAGGAGATCAATTCACACACTGTAAATTTTGTACAAAGGAAAACGATTGGCCTCTGGTGAAATTGTTTGACCACTGGAGCTGGTTACAATTAGGACGAATGTGCCAGAATTCATGTGGAGATCACAACAGCAGAAATCCCTGAGGTATAGAGTGTTAGGGGGCAACTCCAACTCCCTCCATTTTGGCTTTCAACAGTGGTGAACTACTTTAAACCAGTAGCAGCCCCTGCGACGAACAATAAGCCTTTCTTTTCCTAGTCTTGACGTACACTGTTGTGTGTCTGGGGCTTGGGACTGAACTTCGGTGTCGGCCATCATTCAGTTCAACGTAATTATCCACACATACCAATGCACCCCCCTGGGTACCCATTGGTTGCTCCCAGATAAATATCCTTACAAATATTCCCAAGTATATACAGAATGGTATAAACACTTTCACGCTCGAGAGAGCGCTAAACTCCTTTCATCAGAACAAAATCTGGCCGTCTTTCTACGTGGTGGATAGGAAATTACAGTCACACCAGGGTCAAGTATGCAGTGTAAATATACAGGGTAGACCGGGCGGCACAGCTCGGGATATAGCGGGAGGCATTGATCTGCCGAGGGCTGTCCCCTCCTTCTGACAACGTGTAGACAATCTAACGGTCCCCCTCGGCTAGCTTAGACTTCCCGAAACCCAAGGAAACCCCCAGCCCGTCGCCCCTTGAGTGTTTTCAGGAAACTTCCCCGGCCAGACAATGGGTCAAGTCTGACGGAGGCGACCCCAGACGTTACCCTACACCCCGCCCCAGCTGCCGGCCTGCCCCGAGCCGAGACCCGGGCAGGCCTGGGCGCAACCGGCGCCTCCCAGCCCTTCCCAACCAAGCCGCCAGCTAGACTTCAGCCAGGAGAATGTGGTCGGAACTCGGCCCGGGGCTTGGCGGGGAAGAGGCTCGGGGCGGGGACAGACATCTGGCGGACTCCTGGTGAAAATTCTTCAGCCGACTTCATCAGCATCAGTGCCACTCAACTTGAATCCTACCTGTTTTGTTTACCGCCGCCCAGAATGTGTCCCCCTCGCGCATCCAACGGACGTCCAGAATCGACAATCAAAGTGGAAATCAAGCACAAAACGAACACATAACAAACTCAGTAAAGCTTAGACCTCAAACGTGGCAAAAATGTGCTGAAGATCTGGGTTCCGTCTGGTGCCTACCTCCAGAGTTTTAAAAGCCGTCGCCATCTTGACTGCAGTAACTGCACATGCGCAGGAGATGAACCAATCGCAGCGCTCGGCCCGCCAAGTGTGAGACGTGACGAGTGACCATAGGTGATCTGGATCACCTCGAGATCTACCCTTAGAAAGCTCTAGAATTTCTCTTTTTCCGTCTTTCTCACAATTTCATCCCGCACCGCTTTACATTCTAACAGATGGGGAGGATTGGAGTGTGGAATTACCTGTGGAATTACTAGTACCCACGCCTGTTTTGATGGCCACGTTGAGTGATACGTGGAACTTCCACGCACGCAGTTTTTCTTCTGTGTCGTGATACCTGAGCTGCGAAGGTAGGACGTGCCTCCACTTTAACACCGAGCCTCTGCTGGCTTCACACGTGCCTGAGGAACATCCGTGTATATATAGCCTCAAGTCTCCACGCGTTGGTTGGCAGACACTACAAATGTACAAGGGCGCAGATGTCGAATAGGGTGGAATTTAAGCCCACTCACAACAGCCAACGCAACGTCAAGTGAGTTTTCGTCGATCGCCTTCTAGAAATTCTAGCCATCTTTATTTTGTACAAGTGCTTTCTTTCAAAACGGGCAAGCAGTCAAGATATTCATGTTTGCTGTAACTGTATGGGCGTCTATGGGCAGAACAATTCATCCATTAATTTCTCTTGCATCCTATTTGTTTTGTTTGTTTATATTTATGATAGTATATTCCTGTGCTCTTTTACCAGGATGGCACTATCTTGTAGTGACTGGGAACTGCTTGATTTTAATAGGCTTGTACTGTGTCTAAAATAAATTGAGAGATTCCCCAATAATTTCAGACCATGGGAACTGAAAAAAATGGATAATCCATTGGATAAATATGAGTCTTTGATTTAATGATAATGAATCCAGTAGTAATGTTGATAGTAACAACAACGATGATAATTTATAGCCTTTGTAGTACATTCATACCCTAAAGGAATAGGACAGGTTACTAGTACTTAGTATTTTTTTAAAGACAGTGACGCAAACCATATATACATACAGATACAGCATGTAGGTAATCTATTCAGATAGTAACAAAACTTAGTAAAGTAATATAATGTAATATAAAGTAATATAAAGTAATATGATAAAATACATGGCTTCTGCTCCTATATTACGAATACGATGTTTATATATGGCTTTGTTAGTACTCCAATTATGCAACCTGTATCGTCAATAAATAGCGGCCAATAGGCCAATTTGAGTACCCGTATTTTATGAATAAACAAAGGCTTAAACAAGTTCCTTATCACTTATTTGTATTTGTTGAAGATATATGATAGAATTGGTTCTTAATTTAGTTAGTAAACACGCGTACGCTTACGTATTGCGTATTATACATTTTTGTTTGTTCATACTGCACTGTTTGCTCTGACTCCACCCACGCGACAATTCGCCAAAATACTTCCGGCTATTCCAGGAATTCTCCGTTTCCCGGACCTATCTAGGAAACCAAGGTCTATATACAGCAAACTACCTCCCCACATTATATACATTTCGTGTTTGTGCCGGTTGAACTTTCAAAACATCTAATTTTGAGGTATTAACTGTGACTTGTGCGCTGTCTTTTACAAAGTTGTAAACGTCTTTTTAGGCCACGTCAATTCAATATCTTGGTTCCCAGATTTTTTTTGCAGAAAATCTGGGGTAGGCGAGCAAAAGAAGAGAGAAAAAGGCAAGCCCAAATGTTACCACAGAAACCACAAGATCAACATTATGAACATACTAGACTGGCCTATATGTCAAACAATGAATTTTCAACTTTAATACTAGTACATTGATGAATGAAATTTTACAAAACTTAGCTCGGAACATGACACTACAAGACTTTTTCTAATTAACTTGTTGCTGCCAAAACACGAGCATTTCAGAAAAAACCTATATGGATAATCTCTTTTATTTTCCAAGTCTGAAAAAAACGAAGATGTCAACTATGACGAGAACGAAGAAAATAAATTTCATGGTGTGACATTTAATACGGATATCATATACATGTAGGTGGTGGGCTTTCCAGCATAGCGTATAGGGGATTTATAAGCTCCAAGCAGATCTTTTGATGGCTGCAAGACAGCTCAAGACAGCACTATTCACAGAGCAGTATCCAACACGCCATCGAAAAAAAGATACAGGTTCAAACAAGGTCAGCTACCAGGAGGCCCAAATTTGACCTTGACCTTTGTCTTCCGAAGACCTACCAACACACCAAATATCATCACAATCCATAAAGGCCTTCTCAAGTTATGCTGACTACAAAGTTGCAAAAACACACAGACAGACACACCAAAAATATTACCTCCATTTTTCATGGAGGTAAAAATGAAGCCCGATAAAAACGCCTAAAACGGGTCAAAAATAAGCCGAAGCCCAAAAAAACCTCTGCTTGGAGAGTAGTGGTTTGGCATCTGGTCGTTATCTCCCAGGAATTCATAATGCGTGTTTTGCTAAAGGGTGTTGACAAACACTTTTGACCTCTAAGATGGCACCGCCTGGCTAACGGATCCACGTGGTAGTCAGCTAAAAGGTTACTCTCCAAGCAGAGGTTTGGGTTTTGGGTGAAAAACATTCCAATGCAAAAAAGAAACCCCGATAAAAAAAGCCCAAAAATACCCCAGAAAATAACCCAAAACCCAAACCTACTAGAGTACTAGTTAGCCTCTACCAGGATTCAGAGGTGGCTGGTAATTCATTTACGGGAGTACTGTTTGCATCCTGTTTGCATTTGCAGAACTTTGCACTTTTTTTTGCACTTTTTAAATGGGTTTTAACCAAGACATAATTTTAACATACCTTCGCGACTGAATTATCACACGCAAAATAGATCATTTTAATCACAAGGGCAATAATCACTGAAATCTTGAAAGAATTATAAGAAATTTTTCATTGGATTTGTGTTTGTATCTATGTTCAGTCATATGTGGTGTCAACGATACGTGTTGGAAAGTTGAGTGCGCCATCCATGTATCTGTTCGTAAACTTACGTCGATAAGTTTGTGAACCTATCTCATTCATTCATTCATTCATTCACCATTACGGATTCATTCGTCCGTTCATATTAATTTCCTTTCCGTTCTTTATGCCTCCAATTTAGGAGAGCCACTCATTCATTCATTCGTTCACCATTCATTCATTCAGTCATTCATCTATTCATTCATTCATTCATTCATCGTTCAATCAATCAATCAATCATTCATTCTTCGTTCTGACTTCATTCTCTTCACTTCAGGTCTATATTCATGACGATGGCCACAAACACAAGGCCGCATGCGTCATCGCGCTATTTAAGAGGCTACTTCTGGCAATTGAGCTGTGTTTAATTCTGCCTAATGACTATCATATGCCGCATTACCCTACAGTAGATCTCATTTTTACAAGGACTTCTAGTCCTTTGGGGCGATTCTTTTACACACAATTCGTCTGAAGGACGATCGCTGAACGATTAACTTGAGAGGGTCTGCATGCGGGGATCCTAGCAGCGCTTTATCGGTAAATTTATCGGTTATCGGCTAATAACGCTTAACAGTAAATTCAGGCAGGCCGACAACAATTAACGGTTAAGTTGTTCTTGTATGAGCATTTGGAAAACAATAACATTGGAATTTTGTTTTTATATATCTGCTAAAATTAGTCTGCGGGCCATGGCCGCTCCGTTATAATTTTTTGACAATCTGGAGTTCGACTACGCGATACCAAGGAGCTCAGCTTGACGATACGATTTTTTTTCATAACGCTAAGGGTAAATTCAACATAACAAATAACCTGCTACGTGGAATTAAATCGACCAATTACGCTTCATGAAGAATTTCCTTACAAAAGTGACCTCGGCTTCTACGATCAACGGTGAATTGAAACGGCTCGCTACGTACGCATCATGGAAAAAGACATACAGACACCCAATGGCTCACAGACGAACAGTCGTTCTTTTAAGCTGGAAACCCGACCCTCATCTCATTTCCTGGTCCCTGGGTTAGGTCATGGTCGTGGCCTTAACCGCAGTCGGCAGCTATCAGGAGACAATGTCACGGATCTGGTTAGTCGCTGACAGGTGGTCTGATGTATGGGGGAGGGGGCGGCAAGTGGTATTTGTACCCGGGCATGTGAGTATTAAATCTCCCAGCAGATTTTCAGGGGCAAGGGGAGTCTATATATTGGCTGTGTAACCAACCATTGGCCGCCTGTCCACGGGTAAATGGTAACTAGGGTGGCCAATAAATTTGATCGTCCCCTACTCCGAATGGATCTGCTTGGAGATTATGTTAGTATCACAGCCTCTTCCAGACTTCAGAGATTCAGAGATGGCCGGAAAGAGTAGAAAACTGCCGAATAGACAGATAACATGCCAGGAGAGTTGGGCCGATAAAGGAGTACGGCTCAGAGCGGCAAAATGTATTATCATATAGCCAGATGACATTGACCAATCATTACGATGTGATGCATGTTAATATTTTTTTCTTAATCACCAGAAGCTTGCGGTGCTAGCACTTCACAAGGCGTTCTAGTTTGAGAGGCCCCTGGATTTGGCGCGCCCTTGGCACTGTTAACGCTATGTACAAGTGTTGCGGAAATAAACTTTGAGGTTTCATAGGTCGCTAATGATATAGCCTCGGTACCAGCCATATTCAGAAGGTACTGGCAAGCTGAAGAATTAGAGTCTTTCGAATTCGACCACTCAGGCACTAAAAAGCTCCTTCCACAGTACGTTTTATCACGAAATATGCATTCAAAAATTTTCCTTTTTTTTTAACTACAAAGGTATGACAAGCAGTCAAAGCTGCCCTTTCTAAAGCCTGCCGGCAGAGGGTCAAGTTTGGAATCTCATTTTTCTAACAGCAGCGACATCTAGCTGCAGTGCGCAGTGGAAGCACCCATCATTACCCTAACTACCGAAACGTTGGCGGGTTAAGTTAACATCTTGTGGCTGTGTTTAAAACATATTCTACGTTAAATGGGACTCCAAGCGCAGCCACGCCGTTTGTTATCATCAGATAGATCTATAAACGACAGTTTTTTTTAAACATTTCTTACGTTGTTGCACCTGTGTGTGTTCCCATGTATCCTTCGGGTATGCGTTTGCGAATAAAGTCATTACGATAAAAAAAAACATTACATTGATTCTCTTGGCTCCGAGTTATAAATTTTCAACTTTGATTTTCTTCATAGAACACATGGCTTGTGTGCCAAAGGGCAAACCACCGAGAATTTTCCATTTCTCTGCCCACATCACGTAGGTGTGACGGACTTGTGACGCACGCGTGACGCAAAAGGGTGTTCTTTTCTATTAAAAGGTTTGCCGTGGGAGGTATTTCTGAGAATATTAACGTAATGTAGGTGGGTGGCGGGTAATTCTACCAACGTCTTTTGTGTCGTCATCCTCTTGTTTCCCAGCGGTTACTCGTGGCCATCCTAGATTTAATTAAAGAGGAAAATCTCAACGTCTTAATTCAGGTGAAGCATGGTGTTTGTGTAGTGCAATGGAAGTGCAACGCAGTACAATACGCGAAAAAGAAGGCCCTATAAAATAGCCTAAAAACAAGCCAAAAATATGCCAACACCCAAACCTCTGCTTTATATAGAGAGTGCGAAAAAAGCACAAGCCAACTAGGCCTTGTTATGTTGTGCTGGCCACAAATACTAGTATGCAGAAACACACACACACACACACACACACACACACACACACACACACACACACACACACACACACACACACA
>NW_017804032.1:172942-305194 GCF_001625305.1 Branchiostoma belcheri | reverse complement strand
CTTACCTTTTCGCATGAACTCAAACCCTTCTTTCCTTCGGCCTTTGAACGCTTTATCCCGAACAAAGTTTGTAGCATCGTTGTCCCTCATAGCAGAGAAGGTACAGTAGGAAACCACCTCATCAATGCGCTGGTCTGACGGAGTCTTGCCCAGGAAGTTTGCGATCTTCACCACGTTGCCTCGCAGGTCCTGCAAACATTATATATTTCAAATCAACCCTTGGAATTGTCGGCACAAGAGATTGTGTAGCACATGGAGAAGTTAACACATGAGGCCCACTCCTTTGGTTCTGGGGGGGGGGGAGTTGGCACACTTTAGATTTTGTCTCATGTACTCACGTTGTGCAACTTTTGCCATCCTTATTCTAAGAAATACAAAATACACCTATAAAAGTAACATTTGCAAAGCAAATGCATAATGTTTTCCTTCGCATATGGTCTGCTCTGTTGATTCTTACTCAAATACTCAAACACATTCACATATATGGTGATAGAAGTCTAAATCTCTCCTACTATAAAATTGCAACATTATGTTACCCAACCCCAGTTACCATGATGAGAGACATACTGGTTCAGTCAGGTCAGAGGTCACTGTTTGGAGAAGAAGAAACGTAGCAAAAACAATATGTTATCCTTCGGTAAACAAAATAAAAGGCCATATACAATAAACGGTCGATCTTACCCGCTTCAAACTTGAGGAAGAGCATGTTTTTGTCATCCTTGTGACGCCAGTACTCCGGAACCACGTCCCACCAGAAACCGTAAGCAGCTGTGTAGGATGGTTAAAACGTCAAAAAAGGTATAGCCTTTTTGAGCTGTGGTTAGATGATCAACTGTCTAGCGCACGGGCCCCACCCCATTTACCTCCCAACCCATTTTGGGTTGAGTGAGGAAAGTCGTGAAAAGTGTCTTTTCAAAGGACACAACGTCTAGACAAGAATCGAACCCGCGACCTCTTCGGATGTCATACACGCTACCTTTCTGCTATAGCCACTTGTCTGTTCAATTTCATCACCAATCGTACACTTGAAATACTACAGATTATTTACCTTTACTTGCCTTGAACGATTACGTTTATATCTAATTGTTGTTGAGAAGGACGAGAATTCATCTGGACTAAACCTTGCCAGAAAACGCAATCTCTAAAACAAGAAGAGGGTAGAAAAACTCTCTTATATTCTCATATATTCGTATCTGTGATTCTGTCATTACAAAATGATGCTGATACTGTACAAAACAACAGAAGGCGCAACTGGACTGCACTGGACTGAAATTTACCTTGCTCAGGATTGATGAATTCTTGGAAGTTTTCGTCAAACGTTCCACCTGGAAGATCCATGCCTTCCCTCATCTTGTGCCAAGACACCACCACGTCTTTCACATTCCTTGCACAGTAAATGATCTGAAAAAAGAATTATCATGTTATATTATGTTTTGCATTTTGATAATAGATAGCAAACTGTTTGCCTCTTCTGTGTTAATCATATCAAGGAACGTCCAGGCCCTGTAAACCAAGCCATATAAAAGCATCCCCGATTATAAATAGGGGCATCAAAAGCAATTGTTACATTTCATATACCGATATCTGTGTGGCTGCAATTTGCCTCAAGTAACGCCATAGAAGAGGTTGAATCATTCCTTTACAACCTTTGTGTTGACAATTATGGGGTTTATTTTCAAAGACGCGCCAGTCATTACTGGATGTGCTGAACACATATGTATCCACTGAATGTAGGAATGATTTACTTAATATTTTGCTACTAAATTGTATGTGTAAAATCACAAGTACTGTACAAACCTTCCCCTTGCCCTCCCTTGCCTGCTCAGGTAACATGTGATACGGCATGTGGGTCTTCATCAGGCGGGGGGAGGGGGCGTCCCTCAGCACCTTGGGCATCGGCTCCCCGGATCCGGACTGGTCCATTGTTTCCAGCCATGGTACGCGGACAAAGATCGGGATCTTGTTCACTTCGCTCAGATCGCCCTCAGTGGACAGTAGAGACACGATCTGCTGTACCCATGTTGTGCCTGGAGCCATGCAGGAATACAAATATGCTACTTTAGTCTCTCTTCATGCTGCAGTACAGACGGGTTATTCAAATACCAGGGTGTGTGTACTTCAAACTGTGCCATGCAGTAGGGCACTCCAGCTATAGAAAGGCAGAAACCTAACCCTCGGTTTGGAAGGAGAATAATCGAATACATGCCCTAGACATTGAATTAACAAATTACTGCAAGAACGGGCTATTGGACATTTAGGTAAGTTACTTATCATACCTCCACGTCTACTAAAGGTGAGCGAAATCCTTACCTGACTTTATGTAAGCTGATATGAAGATGTCGTCGTCTCTCACTTCAAATGACTCTACTAGTTCCACCGCCCGACGGTCGGCTAGTGGGAAGAACCTCACGCCTTTGAAGTGGAAAGTCGGACCGAAGGTGACAGGTGTAATGTTGTCAGTCATGGTGGTTGGTACTGGACGCCGGTGCAGACTGGTCTCTCTTCTTGGTGCTAGTTATTATATACAGTGAAATTTGCCTCGTCACGCCACGTTCGTAACTAACCGAGAACTATACACGCAATACTATGTTTGATTATTAACCTTACGGTCACATGGAAGCTCATTGTGTCAACAGAAAGGTTTCGCGTGTTGTTGAAGTGCATGACGAAGCAGAATGTTTTTGACGTGTGCAATTTTAAGTTCATGCTGTATCATTTTGACTCGTGAAATTGCATGATTGAGCGTATTGTCGTGGACTGTGGTTATTTGACGAAGAAAAAGTGTCATGGACTTGGTAATGTCAAAATGTCACCTCTGACATGGGAGCAGCTTTGAGTGAAGCATACTAGTGTAATGTACTTTTCGTTGATGCAAATTTTCCTTCATTTAGGTAAATAACGTTAAATATTATAGAGAAAAGAACTGGATCATGCATATACGTAATCAATATGTTCTTTATTAGTCACATTGTAACAGAGATGTAACATAACAAACGAATTAACGAACGAACAATAAAACGCAAAATGTAAGCAAATATTTCCTAATTGAGGCAGTGTAATTATTTGTAAAGGGTGCTGCTTCGAAATAATATTGCCTATTATGACCTTATACCGGCAGAAGGAGAGAGAAACACTGCCAAGCTAGGACCGACGAGACCGCAATTTATACCGTCGTATTTGAAATGGGCCAACGCCCAGCTGTATACAAACAACCGAAGGCCTGGTTTTGACAGAACGCGGAGTGTACTAAGTATTCACATTACTCAAACTCAAAAGTCAAATCCACGCCCGCCATTTTCTCCCTGTGGATGTCATCCAGGATTTTGCTCTGCTCCGGACTGAGCGAGTTTTTCCAGTCTCCAACCTTTCCTGGAAAGGAAACAGCATAAGCAAACAATCAATCGAGAACAATTAGAAGCTAAATAATATATTGGAAGTTTATCTGTGCTAGTAGAACCCAGTATACACAAACACATAGAAACGCCTGGACATTTGTCTCATTGGACAAAGTGATTATAAGGATCTTGAAACCAGACTTTTTTGCACGAGGTACTAAAGAAGTCATCTACATCCATCAGGGCAACCATTCCTCAACAAAGATGGATGGGTGGGTGTGGTGTGGGAACTTACCTTTTCGTACGAACTCAAACCCCTCTTTCCTTTGGCCTTTGAACAATTCATTCCGAGAAATGTTTGTAGCATCGTTGTCCCTCATAGCAGAGAAGGTACAGTAGGAAACCACCTCATCAATGCGCTGGTCTGACGGAGTCTTGCCCAGGAAGTTTGCGATTTTCACCACGTTGCCTCGCAGGTCCTTCAAACAAGGGAGGCGAATCAGCCGACGTCAGCAAGAAGATGTGTTTCAGATAGACCAAAGGCAAGGGCAACCAGACAAGGGCAACCAGACAAAGTGCAAGCAATTGATTGGTTGTCCCAAAACCCCAGCAAGAGAGCTTCAGAAGGCCCCTATATAGGCTACCGTGGACCCATTGTCGGGAACATGATACATCGATACTTGTATTAAGAATGGTCTTACCCGCTTCAGGTCCTCAAACTTGAGGAAGAGCATGTTTGTGTCATCCTTGTGACGCCAGTACTCCGGAACCACGTCCCACCAGAAACCGAAAGCAGCTGTGGAGGGTGTGTGAAACGTCAAATATAATCAAATCTTAAAGAAAGGTCGAAGACACAGTATTGAAAGGCGTAGCCCATCCCTCTCCTTCCACGGCCATTTATCTCCAACACCTATGTCAGGTAATCTCTAAGCAGATTCGGTGGGGCAAGGGGACTTTATGTTGGCCACCTGTATCCATTGGCCGCCTGTATACATAATGTCCCCACCGAATCTGCTTGGAGATCAGATGTCAGGTACAAATGTACTAACTTATTTAAATTTCCATCGGAGTTCACAAGAGGCTTTCCTAAGCTTAGGACACAGCGCCTAGCGACCTCTCGACTTCAAAGGAACAGATACAGATAATTTCTTCCATTTGCGTTGACCGATTGTGTTTATTGTCTATATATATGTTGTTGTTGAAAAAGATACGAATGGGCCAGGACACAACCCGCTATTATACGTAACCCCTGTGATTCTGTCCTTACAATGTTGCTGATATACACGTACAGAATGAACAGCAGTAACAGACTTAGAACTTTACCTTGCTCGGGATTGATGAATTCTTGGAAGTTTTCGTCAAACGTTCCAGATGGCAGATATTCGAAGCCTTCCCTCATCTTGTGCCACGAAACCACCACGTCTTTCACGTTCCTCACACAGTGGATAATCTAGAAAAAATAGCATTATGCATCATAGCTTCACGTTTTGTATTTAGAAAAAGATGATTAAGTAAGTCACCTGTCTTTATTTTCTGAAGTCAACACATGTGACAGAATTAGTAAAACCAATTGAACATGGCAAAGACTCCTAAGTGCCATCGTTATGTAAATAATCTCTATGGTAAGACAATATCATCTTTTATGTGTGATTAATGTTGAATATTTCTCTCAGTTCATTTTAGTAACGCTGAAGAAGAGTCAAGTTTTTGTCCTTGAGTATTAGTATCATCACGTATAATGATAATATTCATGATAAGAATTGTTGATTTTTCATGCAAACAGCCCGGCCCCGGTTTGGTAATGTGACCTCAGCATATAAGAACACAGGTGCTGTACAAACCTTCCCCTTCCCCTCTCTTGTCTGCCTAGGTAACATGTGATACGGCATGTGGGTCTTAATCAGGCGGGGGGAGGGCGCGTCCTTCAGAAACTTGGGCATCGGCTTCCCGGACCCTGACTTGTCCATTGTTCCCAGCCATGGTACGCGGACAAAGATCGGGATCTTGTTCACTTCGCTCAGATCGCCCTCAGTGGACAGTAGAGACACGATCTGCTGTACCCATGTATTGCCTGGAGTCATGCAGGAATACACATAATGCTATTTTAGTCTCAGCTATTGAAGACAGAAATAGTAGCACCTAACCTCGGTTTGCGAGGTAAAAGGCGATTGAAGGAGAATAATCTAATACCATGCCCTAGTCTAGACAGTGAGTCAACAGCTCACTGCACCTATACGGCCTCAAAAATGAGCTATTGGACCGTCACCCTCACCATTTCATACCTCCACGTCTACTGAAGGTGAGCAGAACTCTTACCTGACTTGGGATACCCCGACAGGAAAACGTCATCGTCTCTCACTTCAAATGACTCCACCAGTTCCACCGCCCGACGGTCGGCTGTTGGGAAGAACCTCACGCCTTTAAAGTGGAAGACCGGGCCGAAGGTGACAGGTGTAATGTTGTCACTCATGGTGGTTGCTAAAGGACGCCGGTGAAGACTGGTCTCTCTTCTTGATGCTACATGTAGTTATTATATACAGTGAAGTTTGTCCCGTCACGCCACGTTAACTGACCTACTGACACACAATATTATGTTTGTGGTTGATTATTAACCTTACGGTCACATGGAAGTTCACTGTGTCAACAGAAAGGTTTGGTGGGGTCGTGTGGCGTAGCGGCAGAGTGCGCGACTCGGAACTTAGAGTCCCGGGTTCGAGTCCTGACATGCCACCGATCTTGTGCCCTTGGGAAAGGCACTTTACACGGCTTTCCTCACTCAGCTCAGGTGTAAATGAGTATTGTCCTGTCATGTATTTGTCCCCTGTGTTGGTGGCGACATTAATATAAGTTGAAAAAACTTGAGTGTGTCGTCACCACGTCTGGTGATTGATTTCATGTTGGAATAAAAAAAAAAACGGAAAGGTTTCCCGTGTTGTTGAAGTGCATGTCAAAGCAGACTGTTTTTTTACGTTCATGCTGTATCATTTTGACTCGTGAACTATCATAACTGAGCGTAAGCGTATTATCGTGGACGGTAGTTATATGACGAAGCAGAACTCCTTTGTGCAAGTAACTGTTACCTCTTCGTGTATGTGTGTGTGCTTGTTTGTGTATGTTTGAGTGTGTGTGTGTGTGTGTGTGTGTGTAACATGAATGCACATAAACAAACACACACACACACACGCGTGCGCGCACACAGAGAAATATCCAGATATATAGACACACAAACGTGCACACACAAACACACACACACACACACACACACACACACACACAAACATACACAAACAAACACACACACAAAGTCACAAACACATACGTATATACACGAAGAGGTAATAATTACTTGCACAGAGGAGTTCTGCTTCGTCAGATAACCACAGTCCACAATATAAACAAATACAACAATTGCATTATCAGAAATTATGAAACCATACAATAGACATTGAGACAACGTGTCTATTCGTTTTAATTATATTACGCTAAACAACATCTAAACCTAAACAGTTAAACAGTGGTTTCAAAGTTATTACACAGAACAATATGAACATTATTTACACAAACCGTTAACTTCGCTTTCTAGACAGTTCTTTTCTATAATGCAACTAGCAGTAATACGTAATAGTTTATGTTCTAATATAAACAGCAATATGTAATAGGATCTGAATTAGTCAGATTTAAAGTGACAATAAAGTTTCTTAACAGGTAAACCGACTTTGAACTTGAGGAAACGGCCACTTCCACAACGACCAAATCACCATATTGTAAAAGAAGTGTGTCATCGGTTGATTGATAATCACTAATTGAACTTGTATGACCAAGGAGGATATTGGTATGACACTGTAAAATGTTTGACCACACAACAGCGACACCTAGCAGGTAATTTAAAAACGTCAGGCGATGTGGTTGATACCTCCACTATTACGTAAAATGGTGGCGGAACATCTCAATTTATGTGGCAATTTGTCGAGCATAACATTATGCCAAACAAATTCATCTTTCCTGACCACTGTTTGCTCAAAAAACAAACTTGGGGGGCGATGTGAGCAGGATTATTCCTGTGCTTATAAATACCAGAAAGACGGTCCATCTGGGAGGGTATGTGTTCCCAGAGCTGGCGGCCATGTTGGTGTCCTCGTTACCGCGCAATCTCCGCAGCGCCTCGGTTAGAGCCTCCGCCCTCGGTACCATAATATCTGGTGTCACCCCTGGAAATACAAATTGCAAGTTATATACTGATGACTGGCACACATGCATGTGTTATAATTATTATCATCATTGATTGATATCACTGGTGGTAAGCACTATCTGGATGCTACTAGTAACATCTGATCATGAGCCCAACGCACTTATCGAGTAAACAAGAGTTATAAAAGTATAATCTCCAAGCAGATCTTTCTGAGGCAAAGTCGTAACCAACCAGCAAGACAGTATCGTTTGGGGGCCAGTTGGACACTGTTTTACCGGTTGGTTATACGACTTTGCCGCAGAAAGATCTGCTTGGAGACTAATACAAGTGAGCCGTAGCGATGCCTCATTGATATTACACTATCAGCTACTGACAAAAAGCATTGGTCTCAAGAATTCCGCTTCAATCTTATCAACCCCAATGGACGGACGGGGGCAGTTACAAACTTCTAACCACCTTTGACCTGGTGGTCACGTAGGCCAAACGTCCGAAAAGTGACGTCTACTGAGCATTACACTCTCGGAAACGTTACAATAGCCCTGCCCAACTCCGTCAAAACGTACGGAGAAAATAAAAGACAAAACCAAAACCATTATTAAATAAAAGACATTCTCCCATTGGTCGAACCACTAATTACCATTCTATCATTGGTTGAATTGCTAATTGTAATGGATGGACGTTCAAGATCGACGAAAGAAGAAGTACGTTACCTTTGCCGCTCCAGCTGTCCTGAGTGATGGGGTTCCGCACGACGTTGGTCCTGGTCAGGAGGTGGACATCCGTCTCCTCGATAGGAAACCACATCCCCGTGAACTCTACTCCGGCTACGGAGAGAAGAGTAAGGTATAACGGCATCGACTCTTGCGAGGATATGCAACATTATGTAACCCAACACCAGTTACCATGGTGACAGACGGTCTGGTTGAGGTCATTGACTACGCCAGTGACTGGAAAGAAAAAAGAAACAGAGCAAAAACATAAAAAGAGCCTTCTAAAAGCTTCACGAAACTTGACTTACCCGTCGTTTCGCCGATGATGGTGGTCCTGTTCACAACCTGCATGGCGTACGCGAACTCCTCCGCCTCGTTCCGGGTCCTGTTGCTGGTGAGCAGGTACAGTGGCTTGTCGGGATATCTGATACCTCCTGGCACCTGGGGGAAACAAAAACGTACACGTTTTCAGGCTTCCCATAATCCTTCGCTACAAGGTGGTCGCTGATTTTCGGTAGTGTCGTAAAATATTTGGCTTGAGTAACGCAGACGGTAAAACGCTACAAGGTACGATATTTCTCATCAAGTTGTATAAAATATGAGATAGTTTGTAAGAAATATCACAGGCGGTGTGTTTTTTGTACCAGAAATAAATAAGAAATAATTTCTGTTGTCTTTTCATTGACAAGAAACAATTCAAGAGGGTATTGCATATAAGTATGATATTCTATGGTATTCTTATGTACATAATACATTGTAAAGCAGCAGCTTTGAGAGGACTCATGCCTCTAGATTTCACCATCCTTCGGAAGCGGTTGGAAAGAGACTTGGCATACGGTGCGGCAAAATGTACTCCTTTAGCGGAGCAACTCTTCTGGTATGTTATCTGTCTACTTGGCTGAGTCTCTTTCCGGCCGCTTCCGACGCATACCTCCAGTAACGTCCAGTACTGGTTGACGCCGTCCCTATAGTACACGTCCGACAGCGGCACAGACGGAGTAGCGTTGAAGAAGAAAGACGCCCAGTGGACCACGCCCTCTCTATCTCCTCCAAGATTGTGCCGAAGGTCCAATATAATAGCCTGAAATATTTGGCAGCAGCTATGTGTAAGTGCGTAAGTTTTTTTAACTTTTTAAAACACAAAAATATTACATTTTAGGCAAGGACAACGGAGGCCCGGTAGCTCAATAGAGGTGCATACCGGGCTAAGAAAACCCATTTTGTATCAGTGAATCTCATAAATATCACAATAAAAAGCACGGTACTAGTGTTTCCATTCCTCAAATTTGACATTTTCAGGTTTAGAAAAATGAAGTGTTTGACCTTTGATTCATTCAGTGCCGCCATCTTGCCGAGAAAGAACTCCGTCATTTCCGGATCCGGTAAGATGACGTCGACGATGTCTGACATGGACCTGATGGACACGTAGCCGATCTGTCCTGCCAGCAGGGTCACGTTGATGTACCTCTCCCGGTTTTTCCTGTCAAAAAAAGTTAGAACAACGTCTGTGCTTGAGCCGACGAGGTTTATTATGTTTACCCTTGCAGAAAAAAAAACGTATTGTTCTTGCTCTCAGTTTCTACTCCTCCTCCAAACACATGATCTGGTCCAGACGTCTGTCACCATGGTAACTGGTGCTGTGGCAGACACCTTGTGATGTTGGGTTACATTATGCAGCAGAACAGTGCTGGAGGGGCTGGTCACCATATACTAGTATATGACAACAAACAATGCAAACATACCTGAAGTTATCTACAAACGTGCTGAAGTTGTAGAACTCCCTTGGTACAGGTTCCTGTGTAGTATTCTCGTATTTTCCGAAGTCCCAAACCTTAGCAGAAAAAAATAAAGAGAGTTATCACTTATCATAAAGGAGAATACTATTATATCAAATGCCCTTCTTTATAATAAGCGACGCTGTTCAATAGAGAAGGCTACAAATACATGTCATTTCACGTAAGGATGTTTACGACTCATGGATTTTTTGAGATAGGTCAACTCCAAGATGGCAGACATATGATATCACAAATCAAAATGGCGGCGCTCAATGACCAAGGGTAAAAAAAACTGAATATGTCTTTGCTACGTAAAATCTGTAATTAGTTAGTCTATATTGCATTGAAAACAAGTCTTGTCGCCCTCTCACCTTTATGGTTTCGTCTCCTGTGATGTCCTGTAGCTCTGAGGTCAGTCCCTCTTCCAATCGCAAGGGGTCTCTCATGTCATCCTGTGACCATGACTGGCAACAAAAAATAAACTTCTTTGACTTTGAGCGTGGTGTTCAATTCTGTGTCCAGTCCGGTCTATGTTGTCATGGTAATGATGTTTGCCACCCCCCCGTCCTTCCCATAGTGCCTCGCGATTCCCAGCATGCAATTGGGATCCATAAAAAGGTCTACGTAATGACGTCCTACATCAAACTAGCCTGGTATCCAGTCTGACGTGGTTGGAGCGGGCTCTCTTGCGGTGCTGTAGTAACTTTCCCCCGCAGAGTTCAATTGGCCGCCCGGAGGGAGTTTTTGCGACTGCACGGCACAAAAATGCCACGACCGTATGGTGGGCCAATTGAACCCCCGTCGTGCAAAACCTATATAACTACCGGGGAGCCTAGCTATATATATAGCTGAGTTGGGCGGCGAAGAGCTCCTGCAGCCCCGATCGCGAAGAGTGGATACCAGACCTACCTGAAACCTGCGCACGAGTGTCTGGTTCCACCGCTGTAACAGAGTGTGGTCATCTAGTGCCCTCAGGTCCTGGTCCAAGTAGTGGTCCGCCATGACGTCACCTATCCCCATGACAACTTCCCACCAATCAACGGTCGACAGAACGGTGGGAACGAGAGCGAAGAAGACGAGGTATGCTGTAGTTGCCATCGTCTCGAAATCTACACAGTAGAGGGGGAATTATCAACAGATGAAGACTGTGATGTTCTCAGTACTACATACAGACAGAGCAATAGATCAAACGTAGAAGGCTATGGCGCTCCCCGTCTCTCTTCAGGGATGGCTGTAGTAATCTCCAAGCAGATTCTGTAAAGGGAATCCCTATTAGGTTGTAGGGCTCTGATGCATATGGCCTCTTTTATCCCTCCTGCAAAATGGGCTTGGATTGGCTCATTCACTGACAAAGACTGGTGCTGTACAGTCGAAAATTTGAGCAAGTCCAATCAATATCTTGTGGTACAAATCATAGTAGTCAAGAAAATGAATATTCTGTCAGCAAATATATGAACTTTGGAGCTAACGTAACATGCCAAGGGAGCGACAAACTGTACGCACCTCCCCTGGCATGTTATCTGTATTATTTGCCCAATTTCTACTCTTTTCAGCCGCTTCCGAAGCCTGGTAGAGGCTACAAAACGGCCACCATTCCGTGAAAGAAAAGGACATCACTTTTGAACGTCCTGTCTAAGGTTACAAAGGAAGGAAAGGTCAGTGTTCCTGACAAGTCAGATAAGACACCGCGCTAGGTGGGGGCTTCAGGCGGCGGAAGTAGGGGTGATCTCCCACCGGAAGTCGGCAGTCTCCCGGTAGTTGCCGTGGATAGACACTGTCACGTTTTGCACGGTTTTCTCGCTGCGGAACATGGACAGCTGTCACGGCCAGGTCACGCTAACTTCCAAGCAGATGTAGGAGGCACAATCGGGACGTTTCTGTTACAAACTGCAGTGTCTTTCTCGAAATTTTTGGCATAGACTTACATTCTTACATAAGAGCCCTGAACTGGATGGATAAAATGTAACAATTTATACTAGCACAAGTACTACTACTACTACTACTACTACTACTACTACTACTACTACTACTACTACTACTATTACTACTACTTCTACTACTACTACACTACTACTACTACTACTACCACTACTCTGCTACAACTACTCTACCTCTACTACTACTCTACTACTACTATTACTGTTACTACTACTACTACTACTACTACTACTACTACTACTACTACTACGAATGATGATGATAATACACCAGACATTTTTTATAACAATTACTTATTAAATCGCAGAGCTGTAAAACGCTGAATTGCGTACATTGGCCTTAAAACAGGTTAATCAAACAAGGGGCAGTGACCAACTAATTACTAATATTGACTTAACAGAATTAAAACAAACTAAAATGTATCTCCGTAAAGCGTATATTTTGTTGAGGCCCTATAGACAAAACAGCGACTTAGAGTAAACTTTAAGCATCTATTTTAGTTTAAGACAACTCTTCATTGTTCCAGAGAAGAAGGGTTAGTTTATTTGTGCCGGTGCTGTGTCCCAGTCGCTGTGAATGATCAGCAGACCCAACCGTGCTCTCTGCTGTTTATTCAGTAAGAAACTCAGGGAAAGTACTACATTCTGACACATTTTAAGCTACAGGTTACAGGACCCACGAAGAACTAATGCGATGCGCATGTTCTCGCAAAAACATGTAGAGAAAACGTCTCCGGTTGAATCTAACAATACCAGATGTCATGATGTCTTACACCCTTGCATTGACGACTATGCAGAACGGAAATACGTCTGTCGTCGGTATATTTCTGTCTCATATGCGTAACCTGAGTGATGAATAGTAAGAATAGCATGTAATGTTATAATTTACAAGACACAAGTATACATGGAATGTCAGGCATCTAGACTATAGTATATCATCAGCAATCCTGCTTCTTGTAACCTAAGAAGAACCTAAGGCTTGGTATAGTTACAGGTTAGGTCTGCCTCGACCCTGACACCCCAGTAGGGAAGGTAGCGGGCCCAAGCTAGCCTCTACCAGGCTTCAGACTCAATCAGAGGTGGCTGGAAAGAGTAGAAATTGTACAAATAGACAGATAACATGCCAGGGCCTGGGGAGTTGGCAAACTTTAGCAGACCACCTCCCCTGGCACATCATCTGTCTATTTGGACAATTTCTACTCTTTCCAGTCGCTTCTAAAGATCTCTAAAGCCTGGTAGAGGCTAGAAGTAAGCTGTAAATGGCCTGGTACGAGGCTTATACAAACGCCGACATACTCAGTACATTGTACACACCAGCATAGAAAAGATCAGATCAGACGAAGGCAGGAGCTCGAGGATGGGGCAAGCTGATGTCAAGGTCGCTACAAATCTCATACCACCAGATACATTGTCCAACGCCATGATTGATTTTGCAAGTCCGACCGTTAGCCTTGACGAATCGTTTTGGGGCAGAGTCGGGGCTACACGGATCGTGTGACAAGACAACCCGCCACGTGAACTATCAATGTACGTAATTCAACTCACGCCTTCCACATTTTTGTCGTCTATACTGTACTACACACACACACACACACACACACACACACACACACACACACACACACACACACACACACACACACACACACACACACACAAACACACACACACAAACACACATGTACTTGAAAACGAAACCCCTGCGCCATGCTACCCATGTCTAAACCACACGTTCTTACCATACCCACCTATTTACTTCTTCCTCTGTTGTGATGATCGTCAAATCTTCTCTCTGTCCCTCTTCTGTGGGTCTTGATCGCAGTCCAGCGAAGTTCGCCTCTGTTTCTTGTTCACACGCAGTCGATGTATTGAACGAACAACGTAAACAAACACAGTGGACCCGGTAGCTTATCTGCCGTGCAGTGTGGCGGACGGCTAGCAGGTATGGGGCAGTTTTTACTGCGCGACGCTCCGGGCGTCTGAACCTACCGGGGGACCGTCCAGTGTAGTCCTGACCCACTTCTAACAAAGCGTCGGTGGAAATCTGTAGAGACGGTTTCTGGCGCAGTCGCAGAAGAGTGAAATTAATCTCCAAGCAGATACTAGTACTTGGAAGCTGCAAGATTGTATCAAATTGGCAAGGCAGCAGTAGCCTGGGTGCCATCCGATTTGTAAAGGCTACCGCGAAAGAATTTTTTCGGGGTAGCCGTTACAAATCGGATGGCACCCAGGCTAAGGCAGCAGGGTTTAGGCAGCATCCATTTGCCATCCAAATAAAAGACACCAGCACGAAAAGAAAGCCAGATAAAAGCGCATAAAAATACGTCAAAAATAAGCCGAAACCAAAACCTCTGCTTGGAGAGTAGAGTGGGATGGGCGAAGGACTACACCATGGAAAATTGTTTCGGTCTGTGACAGATTGAAACGACGGTAAAACCAGAGTGAGACAAATTGAGAAGAAAGGGGGAGGTTCCCTCCAAATATCAATCACTCTAGGAAGTCTACCAGGAGGTGGACCAGTAATTTTCTTCGTCATATGTTTTAGATTGGAATCAGTCACCGATCAATGCAAAGACATCTCATTTTGAAGAGCCCCCTCAAAAATGTTTATACAGTATCATTATCTAACTACGTAGTGGGATATTAATGAAGATATATATATTGAAATGAATTAAAGGCAATTTCACTTTCCTGTAGGCAAAAGTATATATAGAATTGAACGAAACAGTACAATTGAATGTACTGAACCCACGATTTTCAGTGTACCCAAACAAACTATTCTGGTCAGCCAGATGGTTGTTTGTAAAAGCTGGATATGGCATCTTCAGTCTTCCCCACCCTTGACCCTGACCTCTGTGGCCAAGATGACCTTCAACTTGACCAGCTAGCCCGATATAGATTCCTGTGTCATGACAGGTTTCAGGGGGAGGATCATATAGAGGTGCATACTTGTGAGGGTCTGCATGCATTTTTCCGTGAGCTAGGGCCATCCTGAATTTGCTCCGGCTCTTCTCATCGTAAAGCGTTGCCAAGATTCCTCCATGCAGACCCTCACTTGTCAGATCTGGGTTGCCTCCCACGTCACCCGGGGTCACGGCGCCCAACTCCCGCGCACTGCCACTTATTTTCTCAGGTGGAAAGCATTAGGAGTAATCCGATACACGGACGTGCCGCAGGGTGGCGCTTTTCAACGAGTGCGATCTTTGTAACCATGGCCATGGAATCGATTCCATGCCATGGCAGGGAACGTACTGCGCCTGTGCGAAACCCGTAAAAAAAGTATTGTACGTACTACACAGTGTACTGGTAGCATTTCAGCAGAACGACTCGTTTACGATCGTATTCGTAAAATTCTGAGGCATCTGAGCCAAAAATTTGACGAAATCGTGATAAAGATATCGGGGGTTCGCACAGGTGCAGTACGTTCTGCCGATCGACGTGCTGTCATCCATACCACGTATGGATCGGAGTTAGCCTGCTGCGCATGTGTTACCCAATCTGTCACCCCCGGGGCTAATTGGCCCCCTTCTAGAAGGCGGGTCAGCGGGGCGGGTCGCTAGGCGCTACTGTAATCCCCGGGCAGATTCCTTCGGGGCAGGACAAGCATTATCCATAATAATTGGCCACCAGTTACCATCAGCCCCCGTAGAGCGAATGGGTAACTAGTGGCCAATTTGATGCTGCCTTGCCCTTCAGATTAATAGCTTGGAGCGCGATCGGAGTCCTGGCTTCATTGAAATGTAGCAAAGCAGTAATTTTTTCCATGCGTCAGGACGGAAAATTGTTTAGCGAAAACAACTACCAGACCCCAGAAGCGGCTGGAAAGATTAGAAACTGAAATTATGGATTCCAGCCGAGTGAACATTAATTTTCTATTCCTAAACCAAATGATGCTGTTTGGCAGTTTGTCCCCTGAACTACGTATATATACGAACATAGTATCTTCCAGCATTAGAAGATTTAAGGTCTTATAATTAAAACCGTGAAAGCTCTGTACAGTAGGTCAGTCCCTTTGCCTTTAGGAAATTAAAGAACAAAAAATACTAACCGCAAGCATATTGACTTTTGCAACAGGCATTTATTGGAATATAATCCCATCCGAACAGGAAAAAATATATAGGTAAAACCGTTCTAAAACAACGAAATATGAACTTTTCACCAACTAGAAACTGTACTCACGACACCTATCGTAATGCAAACGAATTACAACCAAACGGATAATACAAAGAGAACGTAATATATGCCTGCTATTGTCCGAAGGTAACACGTATGGCGCAGCGACTCCAACGTTACAAAGAAGTTAACTTTTACATAAAACATATATCAACAAACGGCTTCTAAAACTTTAAGGTAAATGCTGCTAAGTTATAGTTTCGCCCAAAAAGTCACTCACATCAAAATTGGAAAATGTAAGTAATTAAAAAACATTGGCATTGCCACTTCCCTCATGCGTAGCAGCCCGGTGTCTTTGAGCATGTATGCGACTTACTTGGGATGATAAAATAAATGGCAAAATGTAAAGTTTAACTTATCTCCAAGCAGATCTTTGGGTGGCTGCAATTAAGTATCAAATTGGCAAGATAGTATCAAATTGCCCAGGCAGTACATTATCCAATGCGCCAGGTTGATACTGTCTTGCCAATTTGATTTTATTGTAACCGCCCAAAGGTCTTGGAGTTTACATACAAAAGACTAAAACTAAATAGTTAAATATTTGCCAATTATCAAGGCGTGGACAAAATTTGGGTAGTTTGTTGACCTCAGTGAGCAAAGGAGCCCTTACCTTTGCCATATGGCCGGTAAGGAAGAAATGTGCTGAAATTAAATCTGAAATTCAAACTGCCATTTCACGAGGTTTCAATCCATTTTCCTTGCCCTGGCCTGACCAGGTTAATACCGAAAATCATTTGGCTACAGTGCCCCATATGTAAGGGTGGCCATGTACTAGCTACGTAATGCTGCACTCACAAGGAAGCTGGTAAGTATGTGTTATTTATTGTCTGATTGTAATGCGTACTCACAACTGTAACAATATATAAGCTCTGCTTTCCCATGGAAGCTACGAATCACAGTTGAATCCCACGGAAGACTGCGCTCTAAACAGGAACGATAGCTTTATCTTATATTCTCAGTCAAAAATTCTCTCATAGAAATCTTTACATTATGTACTCTTTCTTTCTAATATGGTACCGTGTCTGATTTACCTTTCCCAATAATCATATGTACAATCTTTGTACAGCACCACCGCCCAGGAAAAAACAAACAAAACACCAACCGCAAATATTTACAGCTGAAAACCAACTTGGAATTAACACAGCAAAAATATACACGTTATATAGTATAAGGGCGGTGAATGCAAAGCAGCCATGTACAACTATTCGCCAGTACCGATGATGCGAAACGTTGAACTGGAAATATCACGAAAACGCACCACGTATGGCGACTCCTGCTAGCAGATATAAGTATGAAGATTTGTGTGCACACCTTTCCTGTAACAACATGATTCTCCTTGCTATGTGCTTTAACCAATCAATACATGCATATGCTTTAGACATCAGAATACTTAAGACGAAAACGTTACAACTGGACCCATTGCTCCCTACAGCTTTTCGGTAAGAATCCCAAGAAGTTCTTTGAGGCCCGACGTTAACTCTAACAATTCGACAACCGGTTCTTCGGTTTTCCTGGACGCGGTCTCAAAACTGCAAACCATCCCATCTGAGTACCTTGTCACGACGGAGTCCCTTCGTACCGCATTTTCATTGGCTCCGAGCTCTACCAATAGATTCGCACTGTCGACATCAGCGCTCCGTTCTGATTGGCTCCCCGCGGGCTCTTGTCCTGATTGGCCCATGAGGTCATCATTTGATTGGTTGCTGCTGTTTGTATCCAGCCAAACGTTGAGATTTTCCGTCCCAAACAAAATAGGTGACTGCGTATGTCCATGACTACTCCCCGCAATATCTGAAGACGGCGCACCGGCGCTAGTTTGAAGTGTCTCACTACCCTCTGTCATGGCGGTCTTCTTCATTTGCATCCCATCACTTGAACCACAAATAGAGCTTGTCTCAGGATTATCCCCAAACAGTTTCTCCTCTGTCCTTCTTTGTGTGTCGACCATGCTGCCATTTTCTTCTGCGAACACAACATGGGATGCCTCGTCAACAGAAGCGTCTCTTCTGTCAAAATCGGCGTTTTCCGACTTTCCTTCAGCTGGTGACCAATTTGATGCATCACGATGTTGATCTTCCTCAGCGGAAGATGTTTCGGTTGCGATGCACACCTCTCCATGTGTTGTTTCAGTCCTATCCATTTTCTCCTCCTCACCAAGAGTGACCTCACTGTCTGTTGTTTGTAGCTTACTCCCTGTGGCACTGTCCTTGGTGCTGAAACGTTGGCTTCCTTCCGCGTCTGTGTTATCTTCCTTTCTGCACAGTTGGCTGAGTTTCTGATCGTTGCCATTTTCGAAAACACGAGAGCTGTGGTCTTCGGGCAAAGCCACCTGAAGAGTTTCAGCTTTCTCCATTCCACAGTAACTTTGTTGAACGTTTTCACGCTCTGGCAGTTCGGGGTCTTGTCTTTCTTGGTTAGATTCAGAACATACCTTCCTATACGTCTCTGTTGTACGGTCGTCGTCTGTGTTTCGGGCATCTTCCCTCAAATCGCCAATTGTCAGCAAAGTGTCTGACAAGTTTCTTTCATCTACTCTCTCCAGATTCACTTCATAATCGTCGTAGGATCGAAGCGTGGTCTCAGTACTCAGTTTTTCTTGGACGTCGCCCTGTGAACTGCTGCAGATGTTTTCAGCCTGTACTTGATCCGGTACTTTACGTTCCCCAAAGGGGAAGTTCTTAGCAAACGACGTTCCTCCGGGGACTTCTTGATCTTTTTCTTGGACAGCACCGGGAGAGGTTGAGTCGGAGGCAGACAAAGGAGGACTGCTCCGTGACGGTTCCTCTTGTCCAGAGCACGCTACCAGACCGCTGGGGACCTCCGTAACTTGGCTCTCTGAGATCTGTGTGACGAAGTTGCTCTTACTCATGCATACCGGCGTCTGATTGGCCAGTTTAGCCATCAGCTGTTCTCGTGAAATCTCCAGATGGGTCATGACGTCATCAACAAGCAGGTAGTTTCGACACCTAGAAAAAAAAAGAGTTACACTCATCATTATAGGGCGTAATATATGTGACCATTGAACTTTTTTTTTGCTGAGGACGAAGCCGATCGAATTTCTAAGATACCACAACAATGCGTTTATACAATGCCCAACACGTTATAATTATTTCGAGGACATGAGGGAATGAAGTGCACCGTTAAAGTCTAGGCTAGTTCGTTTTAGTTTGTCGCAAAGTGCCCTTCGCGTCATTCAATGCGTCATTAGTGGGTCATCCAATGCGCCATAAGTGCGTCATTCAATGTGTGGTTAGTGCGTCACCTACTGCACGGTTTGTGTGTCCTTATTGTGTCCTCTGGCTTGTCAATATTGCGCTATATAGTGTGAAGTTAAGGTATACCAGTAACTGAAGATCGTCAAGCACATGATATTGCTGTATAGAAAATAAATCAAGTTAGGGACGCTAGGATTCCGCACTAATGATAACATCGTCATTACGACTTACCCCTCTCTGAGGTTAATAAGAAGGTTGTAAGCTGGGACATGGGGACGCTCTGACATCTCAAACTCGAAATCATCCGGATCAGATTCCTCCTCCTTTGGAATATCAGCAAACACGTCCATACCGGTCCCCTCAGATCGGTTTTCTGCAAGAACAGCATATATGGATGAGTATGAGACTACTGTATTACCTAGTTTATGAGCAACTAGAAAGGTAACATTTGCAAAGCAATGCATAATGTTTACCTTCAAATGATATGGTCTAGCTTAACAGATTATTGCTCTGCTTATCCTTATGGTAACCAGTCCTGCCAACACCTGCTACATCATGTAATCCAACACCCCACAGTATCTGCTACAGCACCAGTTACCATGGTTACAGACGTCTGCTAAAGTAAACATTATACCTTTAGTTTATCCTGGTAGCCTGGTAGCATAGGGGGTTTTATCGACCTAGGTTCGCCACGCATTGGCTACACTTTCCTGACGGCCGATCTTTTCTATCATAACTGTGCCCGAGCGCGAGCGACGCCCACAAAGAAAAAAAATCACCGGAGTGCTAATATACTAATGACTCATAACGAAGCTTACCCATGATAGCACAAGATCCACTGAACTCCCATGCTCCCTCATTACTGTCGTCCTCTTCCCGACCTGCCAGGTCTCGGAAATGATCTGGGGAAAAAACAACAACAAAACACTCAAACATAACATTTCTGAATTTATGAGGGACAACGTGAACGTTATGTTATGGGGCTTTGTTTATTTCTACTTACTGGCCGTACTGGTAATGGATATCGATAAGAGTAACGAATAACTATCTGGGGTTTTTCTCTTCGACTTTTTTATATGTTTTAATGTCGAAATGTTATGTCAATGACAAAGTCTTCACCTGTGATGAACCTCTCCATGATCTCACTGCGGCAGAGAGAGGAGATGGTACGTCCTGAGTACGTGGCCAGACACGGGTCAGCCCCGTAACTCAGTAACATCCGTACTATCTCCACATGGTCGTTCTCAACTGCGTCGTGAATGGGTCTGTGAAAAACAGGAGTTTAAGAGTTATTTAACACACAATTTTGATCGACTTTTTATCATAGACTTAACAAGTTAAAAGCCACATGCAACGACTAACTGAGTTGTTTTTTTCTAAGTTTGTGGAAAAATAGTTCAAATGATTACGGTAATATTTGTTCAACACATCGCTGTGAACGATTTTTCACATTAAATTGATTTGAATGTTAGATATAGCCGCATGTAAAGACATAATGCCAAGTAGTCTGTATAACGCAAACTCTACCGTCCGCGGCTTTAGTGGCCCGTACATTTCACAATGAAAGCAACTTTGTTTTGCCAAACATCTTTTTGACCCACCTTGTGCCGTCCTGAGCGCTACAGTTCACGTCGCCTCCGAACAGGATGAGGTCCTGCACGATCGCCCTGTGGCCCCTAACGCTGGCCTCGTGCAAGGAGCTGTAACCAGCGTTGTCCTGGGAGTTCACATCCACATAGCGCGTCTCCAGGCAGTAACGCACAACCTCCTGTACAAGGTAACATATTTGGTTCATTCCAGCTTTAATCAACACACATAAGATCACACAAATTTATTTTCATATATTACTATTTGTATGATGCTTAACTTAATTGCTTTATTACCTGTTTTGTGTATTTTTTTTTCATATATTGTTCAGTTATTTGGCTCTGAAATGTATGTTAATGTTGTTTTGCTCTTTGTATGGGGTAAAGCAACCTGAAAAAGTACATTTGCGTGCATATGCACCTGTTTTGCCCTCCCTGTCACTTTATGGAAAATCCTAATAAACAAATAAAACGAGACATTTTTACACCTTACAAAAATCTAGCTACCCATTTACCATCATTATTTGACCTCAGTTTATTAGTTAAAATCTTTCCCATAACTTTTGGTGTATTGGTCAGCGCCAATCTCTGTTTCTATCCCAAGCACTACAGCAGGTAAGTGCATTTATAAGTGCATCGGTAGTGGTTTGTCTACCAGTGATAACATTTTATTCTACTGCTCTAGCGCTAAACACATTAGCGTGTAGATATATTTAGTAATATATATTTTACTGTAATGGCAAAAGATTCCCACCTCATAGCCTAGTCTTGAGGCTCGGTGCAGGACAGTTTCCCCAGAGCTCTTCTGTATCAGAAGCTTCTTCATCTCGGGTGGCATTGGAGGTAAGTCTGGGTGTGGTACTGCCTTCTCCTCCTCCTCTTCCTCCTCCACTGGGTGATCGTACTCCACAGTCTCTTCATCACTCAGAGGCTCTTGCTTGATGTGAATCAGTTCCATCTATGAAATAATGATTTATGTTCATAACTCCAAGTTCTCCAAGATTAAAGCTTATCAATAATCAACAATTGTGACTGTGAATGAAATCATGCCAAAAGGCAGACCTAGAGTCCTGCTTGGGTAATACTATTTTATGTAAATGCATTTATACATTTGTTTACTGCTTAAGAACCCATTGTCTCCCATGATAGCCTCCCTGGTGTCCCCGTGCAAGGTTCAAGGCTACTGCTTACTTGTTGCAATTAGTCTTTGGTCATGGACTACAACAAAGTTAAAAAAAGATTTATAAACTTCTAGTTATTATCATTTAACATGCATGCCCCTTTTACCTAATAATCAACATGTCTACTACATACATCAACAACAGGCAGTTCTTCCTCTATAGTTCTTGCAGGAATGGGGGCTGGTTCTTCCTCTGGTTCCAGATGTCTGGACTTGTATTTCCTCTTTCCTCCTGGTTTCATGGATAAGTCTGCCACGTCTTCGTTCAGTGCTTTTGGAGGCCCCCTCTTCCGACCGGGCCGCTTTCGCTGGACCACCTGGGCCTCCTCCTGCGGAACCTCTGCTTTGCATTCTGGGACAGGTGACGGGCTCATGTTACACGACGTGACCTTGTAGGTGAATGCCGGGTGACCTCCAGTCCGACGGGCAAAGTACCTGCCCTTGGAGGAAGGTCCTTCTGTCACCAGACATTTCTGGATCTTGATTTTTGGGGACAGCTGTGCTTCTATCTGTTCGGGAATGACCTTGGCATTCGCTGTGCTGGAACAGCATTTCTTAAGCAACTTCTTTCGCTGCTGCGCCATGTTGGAACGATAGAGGTCCTTCAAGTTGATTCGCACCTTCAGGTTGTTGAGGTCGACGAAGCCGCTTTTCTCAGGATCGTCGTCAGTTTTGTTATTCTCGGCGGCGGCGGCTTTGCGAGCCCAGTGTCGGCGCGCTCTCCTGTGGGCCTCCATCTTCATACTGGTTGTGGAACCGCTCTGGCCTGCCTTCCTGGCATACTTGGAGAAATTAGCTGCAAATGGAGAAAGAAGTTAATAACTTTCATTTGCGAAGAAGTTTGATACTTTTTGAAAGTTTGATAAGTTTGACCAAAAGTAGCTCACCTTGAATTTTTGGTCACTTTTACATCAACCTTCTTTAGGAGTGATGTTGATTTAATTACTCTGAGCATGTGACCTTTTGGCAGGACATTTTTGTAATTTTAGGATGTATAGGATGTATGTATATAAAGGCAGAGAGAAAAGAATGTAAATTCAGGACAAGTTCACATTCTTTGAGGGTATGTCCAAACAATGTATGTGTACATAATGACAGTATGGTTTGTCAAAAGCATAAGGCCTTGTGCTGATCCAATTGCATGCTGGGAGATATGGGCAATACAGGTACGTAGACATGGTGGCAAACAACACCATTACTATGAGAACATAATCACATTTGCAGTGCATGCAACACTGTGTCTGGTCATGTTGTCATGAGTCTCTCCCCCCCCCCACTACCCATGGTGCATTGCACCTCCCAGCATGCAATGGAATCCGTGAAAAGGTCCATGTACACTGACCTGCGGCCACCCCCCTAGTCCTGGTGGGTAAGATGGTTGGGTAGAAGTCCTGGAAACCGGGCTTACGAACAACCAGATGGTTCTTTCTGCTGTAGATCATCTCAGGACGAAACAGTTCCGAATCTGAAGAATTATGAAAAAAATAATCATATTCTTTCCTACATAAGCTAAGATACACATATACAAAATAGCATTAAAGCAACAAATAGCGAATGAAAAATTGTGTGACTGCAACAAATAGCAGTCAAATTTTAGAGTTGTTTTATAAAATAGAAACTGTGAGTTACACACTATCTATTAAAAAGGAATAGCAGTAGGACTACAACACTAATTGTTGCTACCTTCTTTAGCCCCAGTACTCCTGACAATGGTGTCTGAGGGGAGAGCTGTCTTCTGCTGTTGTGTTGTGGTGTCACCAGACTCCTTGGTCAAGTCAGAGCAGCTGGCTTCTTCCTACATATACAGTTTTAGTGTTATGATTAGCCTGACATTCATTCTATTGTACCCAAATCTTGATTATTTCACTGTATATGTGCAAACAAACAATCCACTTCTCTTATGCTATAAAATCAAAGAAAAATGCAGTACTTACAGCATTGTTGCTGCACTCAGATGTTCTGGAAGCAGTCCTTTTAATCTTGCGGGGACGTTCAACTGTGTCAATATCAAACAACACTGACATGAATTATAATTTCCCTTACTACTGAGGTGTATTACAATACATGCACTTGTCTCAACACCTTCTCAATTTCTATAGCCCTAGGGCCAACCAGTTTGGCAAGTGCTACAGAAGGGGGCAAGTCTACTGGAAGTGATTTATGTTTAACTGCCATAAAGTGCTATGTGCTAAGCAGTATGTAGCAAAGTCAGAGCCTAAGACCCAGGTTTATGCTTGGTGCACTCAATTTATAAAGTCTGGTTCATGTTTTCCTCTCTGTGATTTGTTTAGTGATGTCCCTTTGCTATATTTTCACCTTAAAATGTCTGAAAACTAAGAAAATAACTTGGAGTGGCCTTGGTTGTTCTATCGGTATCTCTCACCTCCCCGCTGCCACATCCCTCTCCTACGCCCCCGCGGGTGCCCTGCCTTTGGCGGCCGCCCTGGTCCATGGTGCTGAACCGTGACATACGAGTGGTGTGAACCGATGTGCCGCCCTCCCCTGCCCCTGCCCACACCCATCCCCACAGGCCTGCTGGAGGGAGTTTTCCTGACGACAGCCTCCACAGGCAGACCCTTGTCTGCTAGCTCCATCTCCTGGAACCGCATCATAGCACGCTGGACAGGGAACACAAGAAGTTATGATTTCAGGCAACTCAACTCTGGCATGTATCTATCCTATACTTATGTTTACCTTCGCAGAAGGAAAACATATTGGTTTTTTTCGCTGTTTCTTATTCTCCTTCCTGTAATAATGCCTTAAGAACGTGCTACCATGTTGTTGCTGAGGACCCTGCCTCTTAGAGCACATCGGAGCATAGATTTTGCACAGAAAACCAAATGCCAATCATTTCTATACTAAGGGGTGCTAGACTTTTTATCAAGGAAGCAGTCAAAGGAGTGGACTGATGCTAGACTTGGATGGACACCAGGATACTCTCAACAATAAGTTCACACAAAATTCATGAGGTTAGTCTCTCAGGGCTCGAAATACCAAAGATTGTGTCTGTGCAGGTCTATGTGCACCTAACCTGCACTGGTCCATGTACTGGGTTTACATACAAATGTATGCAAAAACAGTATTTCGAGCCCTGTTTCTCAACCAAAGACTGTATTTCAATGTCAGCTTCTCTACCTGAAGGTATCTCTGTTCTCTGCCCAGTAAGGATGTGTCCTCATACAGGTTCATAGTCTTGGGCGGCTTCTTGTCTCGGACGAAGCCTTCCGAGTCCTTCAGCCTCCGGAACTCTCTCTCCTGTCGCCGTGACAATGGACCAGACCTTCTTCCGTACCTCCTGTGCTGGAGACCCTCCATGTTTGTGTCAGCCGTGTCACTGAAAGTGCTGGATTCTGAGTCCCTGAAAGAAGTGTGGAAATATAGTGTTAACACTAATATGCAACCTTCATCCAGTATTTCAGCAGTTTCCAAAATGTAAAGTAAAAGATCAAATTCTACATACTGTGACTACAAATCACTTTCCTACATTATGTCATGATTTTGACAAAAACTGCAATCTTCTTCCCCACAAAACACAATGATGCAAAGCCTCAGATAACTTGTTTCATACATACCTTCTGTTATCTGTGGAATAGTCTGACATTTCTCGTTGACAGTCCTCTTCTTGGTCAGATGTCATCCTTTCAGAAACAGTCAAACTTCTAGGACCTTCTGACTTTTCCTCTGGCACCCTTTTAGCAGGTTTTTGTGATTTGCTTGCAATTTGTTTTAATCTGTCTTCTCTTCTTCTTGCTCTGTTTGATGCTTTTGTGAATTTTCTTGGTTTCCTAGCAGACCCATTTGTCGTACTTGTAGTATTCAGTACAATGACAGCTTCAGGTGATGATGTCACACTTGCTGGCCCTTCAGATGGTTCTGTGACTGGTGCAGGACTGGGAGCTGATTGGTTGCTTGACGTACTAGAGGAAACTGCAGCTGACGCAGCAACCGACTTTGGTTCAGTTTTTGATACATCTGGAGTCGAACGATGCACCTCCACCTTTTCGTCTCTTTCCTCTTTCCTTATTGAGGATTCTCTATCTCTGTCATGACTTTGTGTCAGATTTTCTTCTTTACACTGTGATTGCAAAACAACTTTGCTTGCCCAGGATGGTCTATGTCCAGAAATCGTGCTGTACTTTGTGTCTAATGGTTGTGAAACTCCCGCTGTGGTCAAAGGTGCACTGCTTGTAGATGTAGGAGTTGAGGTGTGCGGTCCAATGCCTGGGGAAGAATTTGGGAGACCAATTTTGGTAATGGAAAAGCCTAGATTTGAGAAAGGAAATCCTGGTGGCGAGACTGAATTTGTGGTCGTGTTTGTGTTTGATGTTGGCAGGGGGTAGAGGGCTCGTTGTGTGGGCAGGTTGGACTTCATGGACAAAATCGCAGCAATGTTGGCTGGTGTTGTTCGGATACAGGTGGAAGATGGTCGGGAATGTGGTGATCTAGACATCCTCAATGGTGAGACATTAGCCTGCTCTTTTACTGCTTTGCCCTCGGTCACTTCTGTCTTCATCGCTGTCATTGGCTGTTTATCCAAACAGATTGACTCCTTTGGTCGGTTTCTGGTGTCTGCATCCTTGTGAGAGCCTGGTTGTTGCACCTTCAAGTCGGTGACGGATTGTATCTTCACAGGCAAACCTGTCCTTGTCTTGAACTCTGGGCTGCTCTTGATTTTAGCAGGAGGCGAGACCCTAGTCTTTACTTTACTTTGTTGAACGGCATACACGGTTCTACTTGGGGGTGACACCTTGGGTGCCACTGGTGTGTTATCTGAGTGGGACAGTGCAGGTTTCTGAAGCATGCTCTCCAAACATGGGAATGCACCTATGTGTTTGGTGTCTCCCTCCCCAAGCAATGTCCTGCCTTCTGTTGGTGGAGTAGAGGGTCTGCTGGGGTGAGGGGAGGGGGATGGGGACTCCATGGGTGGGGGGGCCGGTGAGCCCAGGGGGGTGGACATATTGGAGAGAATCTCTGCCACCTCCTGTTCTCGTGCGTCGCGAGGGCTGTTGGCTAAGTTTCTCGGGCTGTTTCCGGGAGGCCCCAGGGGCATCAGCTTGGACCATATGTTACGTTCTATAGGCGTGGGTGAGGAATCGACAACCATTGGAGGCACCGCGAGAACAGGGTGCTGAGACGAAACAGGTACTGTCAGCTTACTTGACTCGTGTATCTTACTGGGACTGCCAGAGGTCTTAACATCATTGTTTCTAGATACCACTCCCTCCAACTGCACTTCTTTCTTTGGAGTTCTGACTGTACCAGGCATGTCCTGTGACAGTGAGCGAGTGGGAGAATCTTGTACGCATGACAATGCTTGGGGGGACATTCTGGTAGGAGCGTGCTCAAAGGTTGAATGAGCTTTCATCAGTCCTGATGCTCCTTGAATGATGGGCTCCTTGCTGAATGGAAGGGATGCCATTGTAGCTGCTTGAACATCCACCACATCAGTACTCTGGGAAGAGCTCATGAGAGGCTGAACTGCATGCTTGAAGGCAGATTGCGTGATTGGGTGAGCTGTGTGCTGTGATGACGCTGCAATGGGTCGAACCATGGTTGCCTCAGCGAGTTGCTTAGAGATTGTCACTGGTGGAGAACTGACTGTCGCCATGCTCTGGATCGGGGCTGCCATCGGGTGAATTGTCGCAGCGACAGCGGAGGGGGTTGTGGTGGGCTGGGGAGCAGCAGTACTGAGGATGGGTGCAGACTGCGACTTGTTGACCATGGATGGTGTCTTCAGCAGCTGCTCCAGTGTTGGAGTCCTGCGGGTGAGCACACTGGCTGATGCCAGCAGACCCATCATGTCAGAGGCAGAGGAAGGTCTCATGAACACATTGCTGGGAACACCTTCAGACACACCATTGCCATTCTGGGCATGCCCTCCCCAGTTCCTAACCACACTGGGAACGACAGTTGCCATGGGGATACCATGAACAGTTGAGGCTCCAATGGGGGCTGCCCCTGCGTGACTCATCTTTTCACAGCGTGGTAGATGTGGTAAGATCTGAGGCTGCTCTGGTCTGCCAGAAAGTCCTCTTGCGATAGGCAGGGTGAGGGGGTTGTACATGACCGTGTTTGGGGAGTGCCGCGCTGTCTCGGAGAGTGGGGAGTCTTGCATGATGGGAACGGGAGAGCGAGCAATGTCAGGAGACAGCAATGCGGGGGAGGAACGTGTGCGAAGTGACGCCATCTCCAATGAGGAGGGAATGGGTGGGATGGGTTTAGGAGACAGGACAGGCGGCTGGAGTGTGTGTCGGGTTTTCGAGTTTCCTGCGGATTGCAGGTGGGATGCGGCTGAACCGTTCCTCTTCAAGGACAGGTCCCAGCGGTCCATTGTCATCGCCTGTACAGGTTTGCAGCAAGTGGCTGTCCCCCTGTGGACTGAGTTCAGGGGGTAAGGCATGCCTCTAGCAGAATGGCCTCCCTGGGTTTAGGGATACGAATCTGCAGCGGCGTTGTCAGGTCAGACATGCTGTCATTTTGTGTCGCCTCATGTTTTGCCCTGGATTTGTGATGGGTCTCCATCTCATACTCTGTTGCAGAACTTGTCATTGTTGGGATAATGTCATGCCTATCTGCATCCACCTCACTCGACATGCTTGTCAAAATACTTTTGTGTAAAAGTGGGGGAGGTCTACGTAAAGATTCTTCATCTGAGGTGTCTACACAGTTGTCTTTCGATGTTCTGACAGACGAGGTCCTTACACTTTCTGAAGACTGTAACGTCTCCACTGAAGCTGGGACTTCAGGAAGGGGAATTATGTGCAACAAATCTCTTGCTATCTCCTCAGCCATGCTTCGAGCATTTTGTTTCGAATTCAAAGCATTTCTTTTCTCTTTACTTTTGCTTGATGAATACACCCTTAGCGCCCTGTGTCTTCTAACACCTTGTGAATTTTCTGTGTCACGAACACCACTTTCAGGTGCTTTTTCATCTGTCACTTTCTTTGGCTGACTTCCCAAAGGATGTTCATCACTTATTGGTTTTACCCTATCATGATTGGAATCTGCTCCACTTGTTCTAAGATGACCAATTGATGATGATTCTGACGCTGTTTTAAGCAGAGGAGAAACAGCTTTCCTTGATGCAAGTCTTGGGTCTTTGGTTACATGGATTCCTGGATACCTTCCTTCCCTCAATGTGGTCCGTGGATCTCTGTAACCAACTTTGTTGTCAGGCCTTACTGCCATAGACTTTCTATCATCTTTCTCAGGAGTTCTATTACTTTTGATTGTCGAATTCCCATTCACCTTTGAGACAGCATTGATGATACTGCCAGGTAGGGTTACTGTCATAGGCGAGCAGGGGGTTTCATCTGGCAAATCATCAATCCCTGTTTTCTCCGTCTCCTTCCCTTTGGATCCGTTCAAAGTAGCAATTGGCGTTGGTGTGTACTGAGCAACCGTTCTGGTATGTCTGTCATCCCCTCCCATGTGTTTAATAGCGCCCAGGTCTTTAGACGAGATTCTCTTAGCTTCTGGAGACCACCTTGGGACAACTCTTGTACCTTCCCCATAGCTGTGAACACCGTTCTGCCCTGGTATTCTCTTGCTGCCTGAAAGACTATGATCTTTTCCTTCCCTCTTCCTCTTGCCCTGCGTGGTGCTCAGCACCTGTTTCAAGCTGTGCAGTTTCACCAGATTGGGAGTACTAGCAGCAAGCGGAGGTCTACTGTCTTGGGAGAGCGAGGAGGTGCTAGCTGATTCGGATGTCCTCTTGTTTTCCATGCTGTCGTGTCCATTGCACCTTGGATCAGGTTTTGCCTTCAGCTGGTTTGTCATGTTCAGCTCATCCGCAGCTTCTTCAGACTGTTATAGAAGAACAAAAGGCCAGAAAAATTTAATTTTGAAAATCTTTTCTAGTCGTAAATGTGGTAAGAGTTAGCTATGAGTCTACATGTAATAGTACTTAAACTAAATCATTCAGCAAATATGTGTAACATCTCAATGACAACAACGACCTTAACAACTGTATATGGACACCATTGCTTGCTCATTTCATTGGCAAAGGTTATTCTCAACCAGCATTGTTACCTGTTCTTCTGATGCTTGTAATCTTCCATTTGAGGCTAAGGTACTACTTGCAGCTTGTGCCTGATATTGCAAAGCTGTCTTCCCGGCAGAGTCCCTGAAAAGGATGGAAGGTATCATGAGTTACTTACTGATCTTTGCAAAACTGAAATACTTATTTATTAGCCTTAATCTGAACTGTTCCATGGTTGATATACTGAATGTTAAACTGTATGGTGATTTTTCATTGTTATTAAAATGATGTATCTTTTATGATGATCGCTTTGCATTCAACAGCATTGCCAACGTATTTTACAGTACAAAATTTTCATCCAGACAACAAAGAAAGGTGGACAAGCCTGAAATTCTGCCCACCTGATGTTGATATCTGCACCCTTGACAATGAGATAGTCCACCACATCATGGAAGCCTTCCCGACAAGCCAAGTGTAACGGGGTCGAACCATCTGGCAGCAGCTGTGGGGGAGGGACAAAAATAGTTCAATGATATGTTATTTATATGGTCGTATGATTATGATGAGGTTTAGTATAGTACCAAATATACATACTGTGTAACAAAGTAGGTAATTTTTCTTCAACTCAAGAAAAAAAATCATCTCAAAGACCTCACGATCGTTGCTCTCAACAAGGAGGTTTAGATATCCTCCTTGCTGTCAATTAAAATTAGCCACTCGCCCAATAACAGGGCGGGATTTGACCACGTGATGAATAATGTATCTGATCAAGACGAGGAACCGGTAACCATGGTTTGTACATCACCACCAACCCTATATGCGACACTGCCGATTCGTACACGAACTGCAGCCGCTAGAGGCCGCCGCTGACGTCGTCAGCGCATTGCGGAAACCATTGATGAGTGGTTCTGTACAGACAGCCGGTATGGACGGCAAGGTCGCGTCCTTTAGTTAATGTCTAGACATATAACACAGTCGGTATAATAAACTACTGACTGCACAGCCGTTCAATAGACTTTGACCGAGATCGAGCTATGGTTTTGATTTAAAGCTACGTATCGCAAACGGTCTCAAAGTCATCTACTTAATGTTCTGTGCGCTTGCTCCAGGCATTTTATGCAGGTAATATAATATTCTGAAACGTTATGCATTGAAAGCAACCCGATAACGCCATCCTATGCAAACCCCTGACCTGGCCAGGCCGGCCGTTACTCAACAGAGCCGGCGGACGATATCGACTTCCGTGCATGCTCGTTACCTCACGTGACCCTGGGCAACTGGTCATTTGAATTCAATGGTAGACTGCCGAAACTCCCATGCGTTTACCTACTACGTTGGAACAAAATTTCAGAACATTAACACTTGTGCTATATATGGTAAAGTGTAGCATTATGTCGCAAAAAAACATATACCGTGACGTTATAGTACTTGTAGCGGCAACATACGAAATGCTTGATTTCGCCTGACTTCGAGCCCCCATTTTAACGGAATGGACTATGAACCACGATTTACAATAAGCGGGGTTAACGACCGACTGGTCATGTTATTCTACAGTCGGTGCGTAACGTTTTATGAGCGCGCTGCGTTGGGCGAACCCGACGTTTAATGTTGGAACTAATTATTGTACAACGTGCAGCGCATGTAACACGGCAACTTACGCTCATTCCCATTAACGTTCGCCAAGCGCACAGCATTGACCTCTAAAGCTATCGATTGTAAGTCCATCAAACACATGCAGCACACCGCCGATTGTGGATCATTAAGCCACTGGACCCACCAAAAAGTGTTGCATAGCCGTTGGACCAAAGCGACGGGAATTGCCATGGTTTGAGAAATGACGTCATGCATGACGCACGCACCAACAATCAGTACATGCCCAACACCATGCACGGCTTCCCAGAAGTTCAACCTAATACCCGCCTCCGCCAGCAAGGCGCAGGCAAGTCTCAACTACTATGCAGCGTCGCCGACGCTAATTTCCGTCTCGCATACGGTCGATGCCATATCACAGAACGGCGAACTTTAAGTGTATTAGAGGTCAACACCGTGATGTTTGGTGGCGTAGAGGATTGGGGTTTCAGGACCAGGCCTTTTCATCCGGTTTTGAATCCGAAATTTATCAAGTTTTACTAATATCTTTACTTATTTTTCATGATGTTGTCATACATTTGCATTGAATGCTGAAAGACTTTTAATACGTTTTAAAATTTCCCTCCTCACAATAAGTTATGGTATGCACGGATGTGGCAAGGGGTGATATGTCAGACAGCTTCATCAAATGGCAACGACCGTTTACGAGACAGAAACGCGCGTCGCCGCGTGCTTCTCAAATCTCCTTAGGCTACATTCCGATTCATTGTCCCACCACGCACGGCTTCCAAGAAGTCCAACCTAATAAAATCCGCTTCCGCCCGAAGGTAGAGGGGCGAGTCTGAGGTCAAATTACAATCCAGCATCATAGCGTCTTTCCTATGCTAATTAGGGCGTGATCCTATATTGCCTTAGTTATAAACTGGGAGATGACATCGATGCTAGCCAAAACGTACAAAGACTAGAAAGGTAACATCTTCAAGGCAAATGCATAATGTTTACCTTCGCATGTGGTCTGCTCTGTTAATTCTTACTCAAACACATTCACATATATGATCAGACAGGAATCTAAATCCCCACTGCTATAAAATTGCAACATGATGTAACCCAACACTAGTTACCATGGTTCAGGTCATTGACCTTATTGGTTTGGAGAAGAAGAAGAGGAAACAGAGCAAAAACAATGTTTTCCTTCGGTAAACGTAAAAAGATGCATTACATTGCATCATATTTCTAAATCGAATGAGGTCGCTTAGAGGATGTCCAATTCCACAAGCGCGAAAACCGATGACTCATCCGACGAAAATGAACGATTCTGTCATCATTACGATGTCAGGGTGAGTAATACAACATGTTGCAGTTCATCATTGTCATTTAGGCCATGTTGATTTGATTATATGGATGACATGCGAGCGAACATGAATAATTTTCGTCCGTTTCCGAAAAAAAGGTTTGGGCCATACTATAATTGTACAAGGAAGCTGCAAAATGAGGAAATATATCTCATAAATTGCAAAACAAACATTGGAATAAATAATAATGTTGTATAAAATGCCAAAATAAATTTGAAAGGAAAAGAAGAAGAAAATGTGAAGAAATCTTCATTCTATACTCTGTGTTTAGTCATTTGTTCAACCTTCATGACCATATAGATTTTATAATTAAGTTTAACTTTTTTTGCCAAATCATACTGATGCACCGAAAACATAACCTTCTTGGCGAAGGAAATGAGGTAAAATATATCCTATATGTCGCGTTTGAGCCGTACACCTTACAACGTGACTTCATGTTCATGCCCATACGTGTCTGGCCTTACTAACAATGCCCCGCCCTGGGTACGCGTGACTGCAGAAGTGACCGAGCAGACGACAAGTTAACGTATTCAGACCCAACTGTCTGTGGACTCTCTCCGCCATGATGTCATGCGTTTAAAGGTTAACGACTTTGTAGCACGGATGGCGGCCGCCGGACAAAGTACACAGCCATGGGCGCGCCGAGAACCATAAAACAATATACTAGTAGTGTATTGATTGAAAGACCTTTGTTGTACCTTTATGCTCTTACAAGCTAAGTATAGCTTGGAAGCTAAATCATTTTCTTATGACATGTCCGGCTTTTACTGTAGATTGACAAAAATTAATGTATATAGTCACAAGTAAATTTAGTAAACCTTTGCCAAAGACAAACCTAGACAATCTACTTATGTCATGCCCCGACTCCATATCTATGTACCGAGGCCAATATGTATGTAGCGCTATAAAGAGAGACAGAATTGTGACAGAAATGCTTAATGTACATCATTTCAATACGCCATTTACGTTATATTTATGTAGCTTCGGTTTCCAGGAATAGACTAGTATGACTGTAAAGATCACATTGTCATCCTTGCCATACATTGCACCATGTACAACTGTCGAGCAATAAAGATCATTCATTCATTCATTGATCAATCCACATAGCTAATAAACAGATTAAAAATCATGAGGAATCATGAGAAACTATGTTCTTATCATCTAAACGATTTGCGTCACAGCGTCAATTAATTATGCTAATAATGTATGATTGGAGGGCAATATAAAATCAATCAATTGCATAACATCATTATAAAAATGTATCAATAATTTGAAATGTGTTCATGGGGCTATTTCACAAACAGACATACAATACAAAATCAACTGTTATGTAAAGGGAGGTTAATTTTTTTTTAACTTCCTTTACAACCGGCCACATGTGTTTCTTTTTCTATTCCAACATTTATTCATTGTTATTATTTACGAAGTGTTTTCAACTTATTTTTATGCCGCCACCAACGCAGACACACGCATAAACGAACGGCATATCCATTTGTATAAAGTGAGGAAATTCGTGTAAAGTGCCTTTCCCAAGGGCACAAGATCGGTGGCATGACAGGATTCGAACTCGGGACCTCATGGTTCCTAGCCGAACGCTCTGTCGTTACGCCACACCCACACATACGTGGCCATTTGATTTCCTTTGAGTTATAGAGCGTACAATTCAAACGTGTCTAAAAATGATCCGGAAGCAACGATGCAACCGGACCTAAGCGCCCCAAAACCCAGTCGACATCACGTACTGCACCACTCATATTACTGTGCGCTTTATGTGTAAATAGTCGATACCCCTGGGCACCTCGTACCGCCGTGGTAACGGCTTAGCGACGGTATCTTTTCCTGTCCCTCAAATCGTCAGATCGTGACTTGATAATAATATTCCCACCGATGGTAACAAGATTCGATTCCCGTGGAGTGTTCTTGAGGTGGCGTATACCCTGACAGCATACTAAAATGTGGTATCATTTTACGTTGAAAGAAAAAGTACTGGTTCAAGTACCTGTTCCCGTGCCTGGAAACATGAAATCGTGACCTGATAATATATTTCCGAACGATATCTGATTCCCGTGGAGTTTTCTGGTACTGATGCTCCGAGACGGAATACTAAAACAGTGTAATATTTCACCAAGAAGCCTTGGCCCTAGTATCATGTACAAACCGTGACCTGAGAACACATTCCGAACAGCGGTAACAAGATTCCAATCCCTTTTCTCTGGCTCATATATAGAGACATCACGTACAAGAATAGCATACTAAACACTGTGCTATTTTACGACGAAAGAAGAAAGCCAATATATTTTTTGGAACATCTCATAGCGATCGCTATACCCCCGAAGCGCATCCGCTACGGTTAAGTAAGTTACCTAAAGTCAGGATGTTACTTTGCGTACTGAATGCAAATCAACAGAGGAACGTTTAAAGCGATAACATCATGTGATTTTTCAAACCTCAAAGACATTCGTTATCTCTAAAAGAGGCCACAGTCTAGTACACGTACGGTCTTGCCACGTACGGACATAATATTGGATGTGTAAATAAAGTCATTTTTCTTACTTACTACATGTACTACCTTTTTAGCAGATAGTGAACTTGATGGGCAATTTTTTTTCGGTAAAGAATATCAAAAAAATATTCTTACACAAGTACTTGAACGATTCCAATTTGTGTAAAAAGGGACGATAAAAAGCAATAACATTAAAATATCTAATTCTAAAAGGTTTATAAGTTTACTACAAGCGCAACGGTATGTTAACCGACGCATGGCATATGTTCTGGCGCAATTCATTTGAAACATAAAAAATAACAAAATTAACGAGTTTATCGTCTTTTGTCATTATTTTTGATACGAACGTTAAGCAGCAAATGGCGGGAAGCTATTAATTATGTCATGCATAAAACAACTATAATTTGCATTGAAAATACGTGTAAGCACACACCAGCAAATACGTGCGGAAATACGATTTAATATTGTAGGTATCGATTTTTAAAAATATTTCTTCCGGCGTGAGATGCTCTAGTGGAGCAAGGCGGCCTAAGAAAAATGTTGTGTTTCCTGTTTCAGTCCTGAAAAAAAATAGGGTTAGGTAGGTAGGGATTATCTCTTTTTTTAAAGCTTTGGCGACCTCTAGTGATCCAACTTATACAATACAGTTTAACAAAGTAAAACTTACACGAGGACACGTTCATTTTCATTGTCAATGTTGGAAAATCGATTGAACAATATTTCGTCACTCAGGTGTCAGACCATGGAGCTAGTAAAGGTTGATCAGCTCGAAATATGTACGTCCATTGAAGGGGTCCACACAAAAAAGGCTAGCTATGGGGTCGGCATTTTTTCTAGGGTCGGTCGGGAAACATGAAACACCACATTTTTTCCTAGGCCCAATTAAAGACAGCCCGTTCTAGATATGTCGCCATCGTGGTTCGGCGTTCAAGCCTTGCAGGGGTCCACACAAAAAAAGCTAGCTTGGCAGTTTTTCTAGGGTCGGTCGGGAAACAGGAAACACAACATTTGTTTTCCTAGGCCCGATTACAGACAGCCCGTTCTAGATACGTCGCCATCGTGGTTCGGTGAGGAAGCAATAAGCGGAAGAATCAGGCAGGCAACGATAGCGTCAGCGGCGGGAGGCCGTGTCAGATATTATCGGCTCCTAACATCGGCGCAGCGCGACGTCAACATTAGTATGGAACAGGAACAAAAACTGCATACGTGCATATCCGCGGGAAGGCTGTATACTTTACTGCAACTATGCTATCGTCTAGACTGCTCGAAATATACAGTTTCGCTGGCAGAATTCGGTACAGAGGAGGATCTTCATTATTCTACGACTGACAAAAATTGAGACGGAGGACGCCACATCCTACTTCTTTTGATACACTTGTCACTGAGTCACGTGTTTGCGATTTGCATGAAGTTCACAGAAGTGGTGGATTCATTCCTTGACAAAGACTGGTGTCGTGCAGTCGAGTGCTAAGATGATAATAATCTCCATAGGTAAACGTATATAAACGTATCATCCTGTTGAGGACTGTTGTAGCTGTAGTAGTACTACTTTGAAAGGGCTGCTATCCTGGCTGCGGTCGAAAATCTCAGCGTATGAAGAAGGCCCACGTTACGTGCGGTCACAACCGTGTGACGCCACATTTTTGCTGTGAATCACAAGACACCTGTTTCGCGTGAAAAGAGATGATTCTCCGTTAGACACAGTTGACTGCTGTTGCGGCAGAGGCTCAGATCTGGGAATGGTTTTGACCTTCCAGGCACAGAATACCAACTATATCCGAAGTACGGTAATGTTTCTCAAACGATCCACGCGGGATACCGCACCAATTTCCGCTGTATGTCCGATGATAGCCCCCGACCTTGTGCGTAATGCGTTTGAAACGTGCAAAAAGAACGCGTCTCGCGAATGAAATTACGCCGCCCTTAAATCATCAACTTGTAGCAGGCGGTGTTTGTGAAACTGAACTCAAAATTAGCTATCCTCTTCCTAACTCTCCATGTAATGTTAAGAAATCTGCCAGGCGACGCAAACCCGTGTGCCTTCTTCCTTAGCGCGAGAGCAATCTGACACAGAAACACGGTATGTACAAACCTGGAGATATATAATATTTATTTATTTATATTTAATTATTTATATATAATACTGTATACATGTATAAAACAAAAACAGAAGTCCCGCCCCAGTACGAAAGAAAGATCAACATACTACAAGATTCGCAACACTTACCCGCCTACTAAATACCATCATAATCCAAGCTTGGCAACTACGTCAAACCTTTGTCCACATACATTCACACCGAGACACACGGCAACTGAAAACACATAACCTCATCTTCAAGCAGGTACTGACAGCAAACGGATGTATGGTGCGCGGGATGAAGAAAACTAGGCCAACCGTTCGCATCCGCCATTCGCTAGTATAATACCCTTATCTCTGGGCCCGGTCACTAACATCGATCTGCAGACAAGACATATCTATCTGCCGCGACTCTTCACGGGCGTCGTGTGACATGCTAAACGGTGAAGGCAAATTACCTGAGATCATCTCCCATGAGCTCAGGACGTGACGTTTCACCGCCAGTGGGCTAGCCCCAGGCTGTGGAGGCCCAAGGGCCAGAGAAACATAATCTTCAAGCAGAGTTTTTAGTAGCTTGAAATCTATCTAGTCTTGTTCGCTGTAAGTACGCTTCCAAAACGTCACTCCAAACCCTTTTGGGAGCGGATCTGTAGCCAACAGATTTCAGGCTAGAGGTTTAGGTTTAGGCTTAGCTTATTTTTGACGTGTTTTGGAGCATTTTTATCGGGCTTTGTACTGGTATCGCTTTTTTTACGCCAGCCAAATGGATGTTGTCCCGTCAATTAGATACTGTGTTGCAGCCAGCAAAAGATGCTTCTTGGAGAAACAGATTGCACCCCAAAGCCCTCAAAGGCAGCAGAATCTCTTTCCATTATACCCAAAGTTACTGCTGAGTCGAACAGCGCACGCTTGTCAATTTTTTTAGATTATGGCATACCAATAAAAAAACAGATTTTCGCGTACAAAAATATTGCTAGAGTGGACATAGTCTATGACGACTTTTAGTACTTCTACATGTACATCTAGTTCGTCGCAAGTGTTATAAATGTTTAATCAAAGACAGACTAAATGCGGCAGACGTTGACCTTGTGTTACACCCACGTAGCTTCATTTTTACACTCTGCGAGGAACATAAAAGGGAGGAAGCACGTTTCTTGTGGTAATGAAAGATCTCTCGACATCTGATAACGTAGAGCGGTTTCCAAGAAAACGACAAGCGGGTGCGGTTTCGGCGAAACACGGTGTCTTTATAATCAATGTAAACAAAGGGCGCTTTTTTATTGTAACACACGCAGGATGGAATGTCGTGTGTGTAAATATATTCCGCCATAGATATTCCAAGTGAGAAAAGGGAAAAACGTTTTAACATAAAAATATCCTTTGCTTAAAAACACATTCAAACGCTTGTTTTAGTGCATTTTTATTCCTAAACTACCAAATTGTATATCTAATCGAGCCACATACATCGCAATGAGCAAGGTGCGGCCTTGTAAACGTTTAAATCCTTGTCTCCGTGCGGGTACGTTTTCAAAAACATGATTGACCTAAATACTCGCAAGCCGAAAGGAATATGAGATTTGCAACGCGATCATATCCCCGTATCAAAATACGTGTTCGCCCGAGCTGAATTAAAGGGAATCGATGCAATACTTCGGTAGCAAATTCGGTAGAAATATTTTTATGTCATTGATAATTGTCATATTAAGCGCATATGCGTTATTAGAATTGTGATAAAATGTTTTCATTCATTTTATCCGTTTTTTTACAACGCTTTTCTTACTGAAAATATTGGCAACGTCTTTTCGTACCCTGTCTTTCTTGTTCACGTACCTTAATAATTAAGTTATTCCCGTTCCTAGTCTACCCTTTCCGTGATTGGTTGATCACTGCGACCACGTGACCCATAACCGTTAGTAACGTTAACATCATCATGTGTACAGTGTACGTGTCTGAATCAGAATGTAGCGCCTGTAGCCAGAAATAAAAGGGAATAGAAAGCGGCTTATCGCTTACAAGCCGTAAGTGTGTAAACGGGCCCAAGTCGTACCCTGTCGCGTGGATTACGTCAGTATCTCCTTATATAAGCGTTTTAGGGGTGAAGACCTGTCTCGTTCGAACAATGGTGGATCTGTATTCTCCAAGTAGACGCTGGAAGTCAAAGCTCGATTTCTAGCTCCCTGATTGCGCTACAAACGTATTCTCCAAGCAGATCTTTTGGTGGCTGTAAAGACAGTATAAAATTGGCCAGGCAGTATCTATTTGCTAGACAGTTATATTCTTTACGCCAAAAAGCAGTTACTCAAGCAACTGGATATGATTTTGGAAAAGGTCAGACGTTTCAGCTAGTATTCACTAGCTTTCGTTAGTGACTGAGAGACCAGAGGGGGAATGCATGTTTATAAGTTATATTCTTTCATTTATTCACATCCATTTATTGAGTATTAGGCAAAAAAAAGCACAGGTTGCTTATGTGACGTCTTCTACTCAAAAACATAAAACGAGTAATACACAATGACAAAATAAATACATAATTACAAAGTGGTTGAAAGAAAAATGAGTATAATTTGATTTGAGTTATTTGATACCGTCTTTGCTGCCACCAAACGATCTACTTGGAGATTACTACAAACGGTCCACTCAAACAAAATCGGGAGCAAAAAAAAAATGATGATTTTGCGTTTCAACAATCTGCTTGGTCGGTTGGCATATTTGCCCAATCCCCCGAATTATCTGAAAACATTAGAACGCATCCTCACAAATTTGCACTGCTGTTAATCATTCCATAAAGGGCTAGAAGAAACTTCGTGGAAAACATCTGACAGCAGAATTTACTATCGTAAGACAATCATCTCCTTAACACATTTATACCGCTATTCACTTCCCCGGCTAAGACGCAATCCTTCTGACATCTTTAACCTAAGACTCTTAGCCGACATTGTCGTGGAGATACATGCGCCATACGTTTACACCCTTGATGATATGACGTCTATGGCAGCTCAACTACATAAAGGATCACAGGCTCACAACGCCCTGGAGACTATAAAAACCTAGTGAAATGAATATACCTCAGAGAAGGGCCTCCAAAGCGTTGCCATGTCGTGTGGTGGAGAGTTTGACAGAAGAGATTGTTCTTTGACGATTAGTCTAGGACAGCGTTCTCAGTGACCCAGAAAATAGCCTTCTGCTACTCGGCTATAATGCAGGTATAATTCGTCCCTTCTTGTCGCGATCTTCTTGGCTCGTTTTCAAGTCTTTCCATCCGCGCAGAATCCTGAGAACTCGAAGCGTGAGCTGGAAGTCTTGTTACAGCGAAGCTCCGGTGAAATATAGCGGTGTTTCAGCACTGATGCCTTCACCGAACCTAAGACAAAGCGTTGGGTCTTCAGATCAGGCGGCGTGCAACATGGGGCAGATCTGTGAGCTCGGCCGCCGTGAGAGGATGAAGAATGAAGCGGTGGGTTCCGCGCACACGCCGCCCCGTTTCTCTACCTCCCTGCGTGGTTCCTCTCACCTACGTCACGCGGTACAGGTCGTGTTCGCACCGATGACAGTTCTAAGCCTTGCCGGGGAGAGGATCGACCGTGAATCGGGGAAGATGAACACGGCTGCCGTTCGGTCCGCCTAAGAAATGTACCACACGTACAACAACGCACCACGCTCCGCCACAACAACCAAACGACATCCGCTGCCAAAGCTGGAATCGGGTAAACAGTATGGCGATTGGACGTCGCAGCAGAATGTAGGGCAGGAGCGTCGTGACGCGCAGGATAGGAGAGACAGCAAATGATTACGTATGGCAGAACGGGAGGGGATCACAGGCGTATCGGATCCCATAATACCATCGATTGAGCTAAACTGTGGTTAAATCATTCCGCGGGCAGCGTTTCCAATTTAGCCCGTGTGTACTGCGCACTGTACTGAGTGGTGTGTGACGCAGCGCTCAAATGGCACAATTCTGGGGGGACTGTCCATTAACACCTGATCGTGTACACGGCCACGTAATCATCTAGAACGTAACGGCCGCTTGTAAACCAGATACACATTTATATACAGGTTACACGGGCCTGTTCTTAGTCACTAATGAAAGATAGCGGATGCTATCTGAAACGTCTGGTTCCTCGGAGAATTTATGCAGTTGCTTGGTTTATTTTGTATTACGTAACGTTATACCGGGGTGTCTTACCTTCGCTTGTACAGTCGGAATTGTTTACACTAAAGGAGCGACGGAGTCCGCACGGTTTGCTGGTTTTACATAGGCGTGGCGCTACACGCAGTCGCACGCAACCGAGGGGTCATTCGCTCGCTACATCTGAGGGTGACAACTTCGCACACAACAATACGTGATCATACAGGGGCGACCGCTAACGCCCACTGTGGCAAACTCCATTTTGAACACGATCATCCATGAGAGTTATAATCATACTCTCCAAGCAGTTTCATTATGTTTACCGAAGGAAAACATATTGTTTTTGCTCTGTTTCCTCTTCTTCTTCTCCAAACCAAAAAGGTCAATGACCGGGACCAGACGTCTCTCACCATGGTAACTGGTGTTGGATTACATCATGTTGAAATTTTATATGTACGAATATACCATATTTTATTATATATTCACCATATGTATAAATGTGTTTGAGAAAGAATTAACAGAGCAGACCATATGCGAATGTAAACATTATACATTTGCTTTGCAAATGTTATCTTTCTAGTATTTTTGACGTATTTTATTCGTTTTACCTGGCTTTCTTTTTTGTACTGGTACCTCGTTTCGTCAGCCAAATGGCTGACAAATACACTGCCTCGCCTTCATTGTCTTGCAAATTCCATACTGTCTTGGAGATTACGTTTTCCTTGGGACACAGAACGTGGAAAACGGCACGTCCCCTGTCTCTGGAAAGGGTGCGACGTCTGGTTTCCGGCCCGATCCTGAGACAGATCTATTACGGCCAATATACAGGTGGGGGAGGTGGAATTGACGCAGGTTTAAGATTAAACCCCCCAAACTGTTACGTGTACAGATATTTAGATTTCAACTGAATGTATATCAGGTTGCGTTGAAGCTGGAGTCCTTTCTAGATCAAAATGCTATATTTAGACGGCGTTCGTTTCCTGGTGCCAAATCTGAGCACATACAAAATTTGCAAATGTATGTATATCTATACATTTATGGATAGACAGTTTTTCAGTTCAGCCGTATCAGTCTTTTTCAAGGAATGATCGAGCAATCCATCGCATCATTGATGTGACTTCATGCAGTTAGAACACGTGTTAGATCAAAAGGTGCTGGAAGTTGGTGGCGTCCCCCGTCTCTAATAAGGGATGGTTGTAAGGTCTTGGTATCACTCTCGAACGAATGTATATCATGCACTAAAATATGTCAATTCAGTCTGCTGTCTCCAAGCGTTCACGAAACAACAACGTTTTGCTGAAGTAAGGTCATTTCCTTAAAATTTCATTGAAATGTACGATTAGAGCTCATTTCCTTTTATAATTATCATTGAAATGTAAAGAAAATAAGCTAACGCAATAAGTCTTTTTATAACTTGACGAAACTCACCTGGCAAATTAAAGGAGACACGGTACTAGTAGCGCACTGGAAACACTGGGCAACGACAAGCATTCAATAATGAAACGGCGTGGCCTTTCCGGTCCGGTTTTTCGGGGTCTTTACGTATTGATTTTATCTTTCGATACAAACCTTTGCCAACCGGATAACCTTTAACCTAGGCATAAGGCCATGTAGGACACTACCTAGAAACCGATAGAAAACGTTACGCTATCTTCCCAACATCTGTTTGTGGAGTGTCCAAAGTATAGTTGTTGACAATTGTTACAAAACAATATCAAATATCATTTTCTTCACTTTCCCATGGGTGCATTTTTGGTTCCAAAAAATAAAATACAAAATGCAAGCATGCAGCCTTTTGACAATTTATGAAAAGAATGCGGCCTTTTGACAATTTATGAGAAGAAAATTTTCTGATGTCTGTTGCTGTACAGTCAAAGGCATTATGACAAGTCTATATGCTTCTTACTTCCAGTAAGTCCATCTTGAATTTGTACTGTGGAATGTGTATTGCAAGGAATTCTGGGATAGGTCCATATTCCTCTTTGGAAAGTATCTGTACTGCGTACGGTATCAGCTAAGCGTGTCAATATTTTCCTTACATCGCTGGGCGGCGATCTGCGGCCAGGAATGCGGAGCTCCAACGCCCCTGCCTCGCCAATTCCGAGGCCGTGACTACGTTAAACGCCCTGCGGCATCTACTTATTGGTGCGCCGACGCGCTGCACATAAACACGGGGCCCCATTTTGTATGCTTGACTTGGGGTTGAATATTTGAGGTGCACAACACCGCCTACACACCACCTTTGTCTTGCGTGCGAAAATAAAAATCTGAGCCACAGAAACCACCACAATCACGGGTCAACTTAATCTTCAACTTGATCTTTTGGTGGCTACAAAGACAGTATCAAATTGGCCAGGCAGTATCCATTTGCCAGGCAGTTACCACTTGCCACACGAGGCTGGCGAAAGAAATCATACATACCAGTACAAAAAAAGCCCAATAAAAACGCATAAAACACGTCAAAAATTGAGAGTAAGCTCAACAACCATGGAAGTCTTGATTCAAATCTAGTTGATCCGTCGCTGCGGCAGTGCAGTTATGTTTTTGAGAGTATGTTCAACAACCATGGAAGTCTTGATTCAAATCTAGTTGATCCGTCGCATCGGCAGTGCGGTTATGTTTTTCAAGGACACGTCTGCCGTGTGTACGTGTATATCCTCCGCATGTTGCTACAACATCAAACTGCACGGATCAAATTTGGACCGACATCGAGCAAACATTCCCAGGCTAAATAGTTCCGCAAGCGCGATCTCTACCTATGCAACATAAATCCGTAGGAGCACGCAAACGATTTTTCTATCCGAGGACATTTTTAAAACTGTCTTCTATCACGGATTCCAAACAAATGATGGTATTCTGGTTGCGTAGATTGTTCCTGTAGAACTGACTTTACTGGTGCTAGAGGTGGATCCACGGAATGACGTCACGAATATAATTAGCTACCTCCCGTCTCATGCCGTTACCATGGCATGGGCGTAAAATTGAGGCATGGAAAAATAAATTATGGCCCTTCATATCTTGATTTCGGTATTCGGTGAGAATGTAGCAGATGTGTGTGTTGTTTTCTCTGAATTTGTCTTCTTTGGACTATTTTTAACTCGTGGTCAGTTGTTTTGGTGATATTTTAAATCAAGGCGGAAGCAAAACATAGTCTCCAAGGAGATATTTGGTAGCTGCAAGACAATATCAAATTGACAAGACATTGGCAGGTTAACTATCCAGTACACAAACAGAGTTTGGCTGGCGAGAAAAAAAATCGACAAACATCGGGAAAATGGGAAAGTAAACTAGAAAGTAAAATTTGCAAAGCAAATGCATGATGTTTACCTTCGCATATGGTCTGCTCTGTTAATTCTTACTCAAACACATTCATATATATGGTGACAGGAGTCTAAATCCCTCCTGCTATAAAATTGCAACATGATGTAACCCGACACCAGTTACCATGGTGAGAGACAGTCTAGTTGACCAGGTCAGAGGTCAGTGTTTGGAACGGAAGAAGAAGAGGAAACTGAGCAAAAACAATATATTTTCCTTCGGTAAGTATAAATACTTCGGAAAAATGGGAAAGTAAAGAACTGCACAGTCCTAGCACAATTGGACGTATTCTGGACTGAAATCAACACTAATATTCTATTGATTTTTTTTTTGTCGTGAATTCTTGCGCATTACGTTATAAGCCACGTTCAAAGCGCTGGAAACAACCCTCCCTCTCGGCCATGATCGATCCTACCGGTCTGCACTTCAAAGTCACTCTAAGGTCTTTCTCCACGTTTCCCAAACGAGCTAAATGGAGTAGAACAGATAGGATATTTTCGGTACCCTATGTTGAAATGGAAATAAAAGAGTTCCTTTCTTGTTTTATTATCATGTTGAATTCTCGTGTATATGTGGATATTTATGTTTCTACAGTTTCGATCATATTGACCGTTTGCTAATTTTAGATATACAGTGTAATTCACATGAGGGCCATAAATTATTGCACATTGAAAATCCTTCCATGTTTAAGGTCGTCCGAAGGATAAACCAATAAGCTTGTATATTCCAGAGTTGACAGGGACTTGTAAAGAATTCAGATTGTAACAGCCTTACGATAGGTAGTATGGCAGTTATATACTCTTTAAATCTCAAGATTTAACGTCCTGAGTTGTGAAGTACGCGCGTACATTCAGCAAGTTAAATCAACCCTTCTCCCACTGATATCTGTGAGGCAAAAATGTAATGTCGCTGACTGAAAACGGTTGATTTTTTTTTCGTATTGTAGGTTTGTTCTGTCCATTTTTTGGTTCCACCAAGAAATGGACTTGCTTTGGGGCCATTTCAAACGCTTCAAGTATGAAATGATGACGAAAATGTGCTAGGAAATGGCAGTAAATGTCAATATCACACAGATTTCCTCCTCCAGAATATTTCTGTTTTGCCGCCCTGAACTTGCCTCTAATCGTAAGATTTAACGCTCTGCTTTGTGAGGTATGAGCGTACATGTTTCGCCACGGCGGGGCAGCTGCGCTGTTGCTGTACGTGTGTGTAAGTAGTCTGTGCCCTTTACCCAGCGGTGAATGCCATCACGTCGATATTCAAATGTTGCAAATGAACTTATCGGGATCCTCCCACTGCCTGGAGCTGGGAATGATTGTGGCTACGTGACTCTCCTCAGCAAGGTCAACCATAGCCTCCTCAACAGGCTTCGGAACGGGCTTTTTTCAACCTTCATCAGACGGTTATGTTTTCGGATGGCGTTCGTGTGTTTGTCTGTGTGTGTCTGTAAACACGATAACACGAAGTTGACATCTCGTGATTAGAATACGCTAGGGCCTCAAAATTTGGGTGGTAGATAAAGAAATCGGATAGCAATAGGAAAACACCACATGATCAGGAAAACAAATAGTCAAGTCACGATGTCTGTTAAGGAGGCTTGTGAACCGGTTGACGTATGGACATCCATCGTAGTTCACCTTGATGGAATAAGATCATACTTAAAGAGGTCTGAACTTCTTTAATGCCGATCTATCTAAGCAGTTACCAAACATTAGGGCCTTACTGAACCAAGACGGGGGACGCTATAAACATTCTGCATTTTTATGCACCGCTTACCCAGTCACACGTACTATATATCTGCATGAAGTTATGCCGTTGACGTGATGGATTGCTCGTTCCTTGACAAAGAGTAGTGCTGTTAAGTCGATAACTCGCATTTTCAAACTGTGCTGGAAATTATATTTTCACCTAAAGTACATTTGTAATGCTACAAAACATCATCTACACAATGCTACAAAATATCAGCTACACAGTTATCATTTATACAGCAAACTACCGTAGCATACTATCCTGGGGAGTTTTGTACAAAGAAATTACAGCATTTCCCCATGCTAAACGACTGGGCTAGCAGCAAGCGGTCACATGGACACAACGGATATGCGTAGACATATCGGGTAATATCTTGAGCAACAGACATTCGCTGATAGGCAAAGAGGGGATAACGCCCTCGTCATATAGTTGTCATTTCAGTTCACGTCTCGCTTGCTGTGCTTGAAGTAAAATTATATGTTCACATTATCTCTTCACATTATCTCAATGCCGCTCAATAATGGCTTTCCCCATATCATGATTTTACACTAAAATCGCCGTGTATTTTGAAAGTATGGTGGTTGTTCGAATGATTCTCGGCATCGACTTCTTAAAACGGATATACGATGTTATTCAGAACTTGGTGCTTTGATTTCCTACCTTGACGTCTATATCTGACTCCAATCTGAAATTATATCGACTTCTGCGTAATTTTTGTCTGACCAAATCATTCCACCAGCGCCTAGGCTCATATCCCCTTGCTTCACATCTCCGGACTTAACCATTTATTCTAACTTTATCTTCTTTTAAATCTCTTTGCAAAAAGAATATTACTATCTGCTCGAAGACATTCAGTGCATGGTATTACATACGACCATAGATTACCATGGATCACCAGCTCCGACATAGCTAGGAGTGAAGTGAGATAAAGGAAAGAGAGAGAAGCGCCCAGCGAGCACTTCAACAAAGAGGTAATATTAATACGCATATGCATGCACCAGGTTTTCAATTACGTCACAATCTCACATGGATTCACCCTGCTGTGTAACTCTTTAAAGACAAGAGATGTAAGATTAGGACGATGTTCGAAGTCAATTTCCTGGCCATTTGTTTCCGAAGTGAGATGAATCCTATCTCATAGCATAACGTTATCCAGGGAGTGAAAATCTGATATCACTGTGTCATACGGTCGCACCGAAAAACTGCCTGTAAATTTACATGATGCAAGAGTGTATCCATTGGTACCATGAAGGGCGTTTGTGTGAGTTATTTTTGCACTGTTCCTTGACACTACAAATATAAAACAACTATAAATGTAACATTTGCAAAGGAAATGCATAATGTTTACCTTGACCTGGTCTAGCCTAACAAACTACACCTCTGTTTATTCTTAGTCAAATATACTCATATACATGTACATGTATATGGTGACCAGCCCCTCCAACTTTTGCTACATAATGTAACCCAACACCTCAGGGTGTCTGCTACAGCACCAGTTACTATGGTGACAGACGTCTAGTCCAGGTTACTGACCTTATTTGTCTGGAACAGAAGAAGAAACCGAGCAAAAACAATCTGCGAAGGTAAACATAACGCAAGTGTGCTAAAATGTGCCTAAGTTGTCCATTATGTGAAGATTTTGTAATCCAGGACATTTTCAGTCACCCAACAAAACCCTACTGAGCACCTCGTCAACCACAAAGCGCCGGGGATGAAGCGATGTGAACGGCATGTCTTACAAATATGCGATATTCTCCAAACGTTTTCCTTTCGGGCTCACGCGGGCTCCCCATCATGTTTGATACGTTAAAACATGTTATCAGCGTCTGGCATCGACGTATCATAAACAATGTTGTCTCTGCCGTTCGCAGAAAGTAATGATCACATTCGACAACTAAGTAATGATCCTATGCGGCGTTATCATTAAGGTAATTCTTCACTCTCAATGTAGCGAGCGCGCGGTAACGCTCTACGTGGGTGTATATGATTATATTTAAGCCTTGCAGTGACATATCGCAAGATGACATAATTTTTGTGGGCGCTTTCGACACTTCCATGTTCTATCCTGAGAATGAGATAATACACAATCCATGGTAATGATCTCATTGCGTATATAATTTAATTTTCCTCGCATTGTCATTTCATATTGAAAGAGTCATATGTTTACTCAATTAACTAAATTTTACATTTTCGTTTATTTTTTTCTGGTTGAGTGTCATCCATTTGTTTATTCCTGGTTATTTTTGTTTAGTTCGGGAGTAGATTACCAAGAATATATATTTTTACGAACGCTATTAGATTAAACCAAAAAGGGAGAAAATTAAAACAAAACAAAAAACGTTTGACGCCACACGGCACGACACACTTTGCCGGTTCACAACAGGTCACGTGACTGACGTGGGGTGTGGGTCATTCGTCCTGCTGAAGAGAGTAGAGACAGTTGTACATGACCACGGCATTAAATCGGTAGCAAACTTTGAAAATTTCGTACCGGTGTCAAGATTTATTTTATGCATTCGCATGAAAATAAATCAAAATTCCATAAAATTTCCATTTACCAAAATAATCTTATGCATCCATCACGGTGTATGCTTTTTCCATCGGTTGATTATCTGGACATTATTGCTGTAATTACTGAATAAGTATATGAATTGATTCAATTTTGGTGCTCGTTCCGTTGCGGTGGCCACAAATCGGTCTATCTCTCGGATGTCACTATGTGTGGGTGGACCAATTGATAGTACCGGCAAGCCATCAATCCATTCTACGTTCTGAGAAACCGGCGGTCTTAATTACTGTTACGCAACTCCCATCCAAATGAAGCGGTCACGACGCCAAATGGCACTAACAGACGCAAATGCGTACATTTTAGATTTCAGAAAAATTGGCAAAATCAACCTACTTTAAAACACCTCTTAGAAACATTATACACTTTGGGCAAAACCCACGCAGTCGTTTCTAAGATAGGTTGAAGAAGCAGCCTCCCAAAGGACCAGTAAAAGAGCCGATATTACGTCTAGTAGTAATGTCAATGTAAGCCTGAGAAAGACAAGGTAACAAAGGATGATAGGTTCTCATATGAAAGGATTTACAAGACGCTTCTGACAGAAAACTCCCGATACTCCATTTCAGACGTCGAAAACAGCACGGAGCCTTTTAGCCCGGCTTCCGACGCCCACTCACTCTTAGCAGTAATGTTTGACATATCATCTTATGTTTCCAGCATCGGATCGAATTGTAACTTGAGGAGCGGAAACGGGTGCCAACTGTATACACGTTATACTTTTATCTAGCCATAAGCACGGTCTAGTACTAGTAACAGGTTCAAGTTACATGTACGATACGATGGCTTTTATATCTAGTGCTGGAATAATCGACCATATTCTGACAGCGGTTATGACAGTATCCGGTGAGGGGAATGCTGACTGGAAGTCGTTCCGTACGACCTGAGGTTTCGTGTTTAAGATTTTCTGATCTAACGTGACATATGCTTATGTATATAACGTGATATGGCTGTGCTCGCTAAATGTTCAACTTCAGGCATACCGATAACCCCCTTTTTAGCCATTTGATTCCGATGTCTGAACGTGTCCTGGACTGACATAGTCGGTTTGGAGTTTTGCCTGCAATTAACCCATTTTTACAAGGGCGGAGGACGCCACAGACTATCTGCTACTGCTCCATATGGAGTTACGTCGTACGCGTATCCACATAACGTAACGTCAATGAGGCCATGAATTCTTTGACAAATACTAGCGTCGTACAGTCTAAATTTCTTTGGCAATTGCATGTTTAAGATTCTTCTTGGTAATATATTCGGTTAAAATCTATTTATAGTTACAATTGATCGCGTAGACTGATGTTGTTGTTGTGGAGTATTGACTTGGTATTTGGACGGCATTTACCGTTGTAGCGTTTTGTTTTAGAAAAAGCTGTTGCTTGAATGGATTGTGACTGATAACAGAAGTGATCCAACACCTTGCAACGTAAGTATTACGTGGTACAAAATAAGTCAAGCAGCATAGAATTTAGCGACGTTTGCATAGACAGTTTCTTTTTTGCATGGTTCTCCTGTCATCTCCGTGTATGTGATGTATACGATGAGCACAGAACGTAATTTAGAAAAACGGGGGTCCCCTTTCAGTCTTACTGAAGGCTGCGTGTGCAGATCATCATCTTGCTATTGTTCAACTGTTTTCTTTCTCTATTTATGCTTCCTGTTTTGTCGGTGTGGGCAAGGAGGTCCACCTATCGACCTACAGGTCATTCTTCGCCGACTTCTCGTTCCCTAGTTGCTGGGGTAACGATAAAGCGCTGTGAAAGGTGCGTCTTCATTGGTCAGGTAATTAAGTTAGTAACTCAAGAAATTGACCGGATGCAATCACAAAGGTACAATCATCCGGGCATCGTTACGACGTCACCAGTGCTTGAAATCGGTATGATAGTCTCTATGCTTTTCAGTAGATATAAAAAAAGTATTAAACACGTTTGTAGATGAAAGTTGGGGTGCTTGCTAGCTATAGGTTTACGTTGTTTTCCGTCCCTAGCGACTGTACCATCCCTTGCAGTCGGACTGTTATCGTGTTTTTTTTTACTACACGACTTTATAAAATGTCTGGCAGTTGAGACGATACGGATGGAAGAACATACACGAACAATTTTGTTCACACAGAGCAAGGAGGTTATAGTATCGCGTGTAAAAGTTCTTCACAACACTAGGATATCCGTTTGACGAAACTGCCGTTCAATATGGTGGCCTTGAATTGGGACTTTGAAACTAAAGGTTGTGGGTTCGAACGCCTAGCAGGTCTCAATGCTGTACCCTGGCCTTGGGACATGGCACTTTACACTTATCTCCATACTCTATCTCAAATCGGTTGAGCTGAGGAGAGCCATACATTGTCATTCTTGCTGTGTCATTTTGCAGTAGGACATAGTCTATATGTTTAAACCAATTAGTTTCAACAGTTCTTTTCGTCAAAACGTAGCCACTTTCTTTTAAATACATATTTCCAGCTTTAACGTCCTCTATACGTTTTGTGAACATAGTGGGGGTGTGTACGGGGGTAACGTGGCAAGAAAAACAACAGAAGGAACCCTGGCCACGGCACTGGGTATACATAAAGGTGTACAATGTATACAAAATAAAAAACATGGGTGGGGTGCTAGCGCTATCGAAATGTCGCCCTTCCCCTTCGTACTTCCCTGTTACAATCGCATCGTGAACGGATGTGTCTGATGAACTATTTCCCCGCATATTTGAGTTACATGGTACGTAAATACCTCCCGACTGTGATTTTTTTTCACTGGCTATTTCGTCGACTAATGTGAATATAAACGCAAACAATTGACGCCGTGTACGAAAATCAAAGTGGACAACTCTTTCAGATATTATAATGTAGCACCAGACCAAAGGTTTTGCACATTTCGTCCAGAGCAAATTGAAGATGAATTTCACTTTGTTGTGAAATGGCCTTGATACGATGTTTTACGAAATAAAGTTATTCACATTTCTATAATGAAGTACATGTACAACAGATTTCAAGAACTTCGATGCTACAGACAGATTTGAATATATATTTAGATGCAACAACTCCCGCAATGCAAAATACTTCTTTGTTATTAGAAAAATACCAAAATTTATGATTAGTCCAATTCGATTGTAACACTATATCAAAGGCTTATGCTAGCCCTTTTTGTTTTAGTTATTATGATGTTAAGTTTTATTCTATACCTTTTTTGTACTACGTTTAATAGTTGTTGCGATATTATACCATGCCATGCATTATACCATGTACGTTTGTCGTGCAATAAAGTTCTTCTATACAACATCTTATCGTTACATTTTCGTCCAACATTTAGCGCAACAGAGAATTTTCGCGGCCTCAATGGAAAATAACCTCAGCTACGGGAACAATTTCAACAAGTTGTAACACAAGCATGTCCTTCAACGTGGGGAGGGCGTACTTGTAAAATGTCGTAGCTGGGCCATAACGTAACGATTCTAGATCTGCAGTTGTAACTATGACGCAGATTCTTGTACGTGGCAACCCACTGTAACATCCATAATTACTACTTGAACTTTAAGATTTCACCATTTACGATAAGCCCTAATATTACGTACCGAAAAGAATACTACAAGAGACATGTTTTTGTAGCAAACTGGTATTAAATTTAAAGATATAATGATTACAATGCGTTACGTAATACGAAATAAGCAACTGGATTAAATCTCTGAAGAGGTATTTGATTTATTTTGTATTAGGTAATGTTTTACCTGGATATCTAACTTTCATCGATAAAACAACACGTTGGTTATGATTTCATACTGTTGCCTTCGAATAACAACGGGTTTTGCCTCTTCTTATGTATATTAATGAAGATACTTGTTACGTAGTGCAAAATGTTTTGTTCTAATCGTTTCTTGATGTTTCACGTAGAATTTTTAAGTGTATCGTATCTATCGTTCTAACCTTTATGTTTAAGGCCTCTAAATTGCGCAAACAGCAATATTATACATAAAGGCTACAGCAGACAGAAGTTTGCGTTGTTTTCGTCAAGAGGGCGTAAGGTTATAGTTATAGTGGATTACCAAGACAATCACTGACCTAAAATACGTTGTGTTGTTATAAAAAATTTGCTCAAGTCTGAACATTGCGCCGAACGTCAACACTGTGTACTCGCCGTGCTTTGTTATGATTTAATATAATAACCATGTCATGTTTTTCTGTGTCAACCTTTTTCCCTCGCCGTACTGTGTCCATAACGTAAACAACGCGTAGACGTGAGTCACTTTTTGCACCTGACTCATATAATGACGAAACGGCTATTTTGGATTTCCCTGCAACAACCATCGCAACGACTGTTTGGTTTTACGACGGTCTTGCGACTGTTTCAAGAGCGTCGTAAGGCCGTTGTGTTTTAAGACATGAACGCACCTGTGTCTGTGACACGTTCTCAGTCCACTTTCATAACAGAATGGCCCTTCAGAACGGAACGTTTTTCCAATGCCGTGTCCTAAATCTGCTAACCCGGCGTCCCCAGCCTTGTACGTACGTAGTCTCGCTTGGTATTTGCTCACCCCACTCCGAGCACTACGCTCCCGACATGGCGGGCGACACACAACACTTGCGACAAAACCACTTCCGCCATAACAGCAGCTAGCCCCCGCGCCATACATTCTCCTCCCGTACCTTCCCTCCAAAACATGTCGCAGTGTGGGGTGTGTGTAGAAGCATTATCTTATATAAACCCGACACGTATATGAAACCCGGACACACCTGTGGTGGTCGTACCACTCTCCGACCGACCCTTTCACGAATGCTACACGAAGCACAACTTTCGAACTTTATCGAGGAAAATGCAACATACTCACCTTTAAGTGTCACGACTTGGAGCCGTTGAACGTTGTCACTTGTTCTTCTTATCCTATGCATCAGGCTCGAGCGATGTTACTACGCCCCGTGGCCCCCAGACCTAGACCTATATATTCCGAACTCAATACGTATTGACTCACCTTCGCATTGATATCGTTCCCCTTCTCGATTATTCTTTGAATTCTCTTGATGTCCGAGCTGCGTATGGCCGCCAAAAACCTGAGGAGGGGGAAAAGAGGGTGTATTATGCCTGTCTAAAGCGGGCGATCAGAAATCCAAAGGTCGAATCCGGCCCAGAAACATCGCTCTGACGATTGGCATGACGCAGGAAGAGAGACAGGGTGTCACGCATGTGGGAGGGAAGGAAGCTGGAGGGCTTACGCCTCGGCGCTGGTCCCACTGTCCCCCGCCGGCTTGGCTGACACCTCCCCGTCCTTGCCGACACCCAGAAGCTCCCAAATATTGCGCTCTTCTCGCACAGCCATGCGATCTGGTGGAGGCTTGGCGAAAAGTAGGCGAAGCACGATGGTTCCGTAGGTTCAGTTGAAGTACAGGAGCCTTGCATAGGGCAAACACTTCGTGCAACGATAGTCAGGACTAATTTGGGGGTTTCCGGCAGTCTCTACATTCAACGATAACGTCACAATCTCAAGATATCCTGACCTTAAAATAGAACTAAACTTAATAGAATCTTTGTACAATCTTTTATAATCGTATAGTTTTCAATACCGGATCGGACCGTAAATGAATAAAATAAATGATATATGTTAATGAGACGAGAATCCCCCATACACGATCGCGGAAATGCTAACATAAGACGTCATGGGTTGAAAAGCCTGTATGCAAATGAGCTTCCCTAGAAACGAGAACTGACGAATTTCACATGCTGATTCCCAATGGGAACTAAATCACTGCCACGATGGAAAGCGTGATGACCGTTTATGACTCACATTTCTTATGAATATTTGAGATTAACACCCAAACCAAAAATGCGGAAGTGATGTAAACTCAATTCTCCTAAGTTCCTCCCAGCATGCAACAGTCAAGATGGCTGCCCGATGGGTCATTTCATGTCTAGCGGTAATCATAGGTGAGAAAACTGGTTTTATTTGTTCGTTTGTCTAACTTTCTATACCTCATAATGCCTTGGCCCTATAAATAAGAATATTTTGCATCAGTAGAGAGTTTCTAAACGATAATTTAGCGATATTTGGTCACATTTTCTTGCTCCACAATCTGAAGCTCCTGCCGTGACATGACGGCTTGCTCATGTGACAATTTGTAAATCGACCTGGAAAAAATTACGTCAGTTCTTGTACGAATAAAATCTGGTATTTCCAATAAAAACTTTAAAGGAAATCAACAATTAAACATGCAAAATGAAGTTTTACAAGTGGTCTATAAAAATAAACACCCAGTGTTGAAAAAATTATGTGGCCCTACACACCCTTTTTTAGCATAATAATATTGGTTGTCAGTCGTTTGTCGTTGTTTTTCTTTCTCTTTTACGTCATCCGTGTGCCTTTGAGCAGAGTCCTTCAATCTGGTTTGAGGCGATTGGGCCTTTGCTTTTTATCAGAGCATGATTCCACATTCTGCCGGGTCAGTGACTTTTTCATCGTGACCTTTGATCTCGTGATATGATCATGTGACTGTTAAAACATCAGTTTGCATAATGCAAATGAGACAAGGAGAGGTTTTCTATTATAACGTCCCATGAAACATAATATATTGTATGCTGAAGTGCCTGTACAGCTCTGTGTGGTCCAAGAGCTTTAAAAACAGAGATGAGCACCATCCTATAAACCATATGTTGTGGGAATGACTTTTTAAAGAAAAAAAAAAACACTTTGCAAAATGGGATGTGAAAATGACCTTGAAAATACACACACATGATATACATGTATTGATGAAGAGTAGACATCTAGGTAATAAGATACCAAAGTAACAGTTACTCAATGTAACTGGATAGATTTTGAAAATGGTCAGACATTTCACAAAACATCCACTACCTTTCATCAGTGACAGAAGAAAGGTAGTGGATACTACCAGAAATCAACCGTTTTTAAAATCTATTGGATCCAGTTGCTTGAGTAACTTTTACTTTGGTGCACACATACTATGAACTCCACAGTATGCTTTATGTTAACTGTGTTTTCCATGTGCCTAGGCCTATGCAGGGGTGAGCAGCTATACGTGCTACATGCTCCCAGCTATGTCCAGTTCCTGCCCTCTGCTTCCCCTCTGTGCACAGTGGAACTGCCCAAGGTCATCAGCCTAGTCCTAGGATTTTCCACCAACAAGGTAAAATGTGAAATAAGCCACTAAGTTTAAAAAGTAGAACATGTGCTTTACATTTAGGTTTACAAAGGTGATATATTTATGTTTACCGAAGGAAAACATGTATTGTTTTTGGTACGTTTCCTCTTCTTCTCCAACCCAAAAAGGTCAATGACCTGAACCAGACTGTTACCATGGTAACTAGTGTTGGGTTACATCATGTTGCAATTTTATAGCAGGAGGGATTTAGACTCCTGTCTGACCAGAATTAACAGAGCAGACCATATGCAAAGGTGAACATTAATATGCATCTGCTTTGCAAATGTTACCTTTTTGGTTTCATGAAATCTTACACAAATATTTCTTTTTCTTTCCTGAAAACAGGTCAAAGTTAACACAACCCTAATCCACACAAATTTGTGTGCAACTCTCATTAACCATTTCCTGTATAATATTCCCAGGACTTGGAATGGCAGGGTCTAGGACCAGGCAGCTTGTTCCAGCGACCGCGGGCAAACTTCCTCATCTCAGTGGAAAACCTCCCTAACGGAGCCACCATTGAACCTGTAGGAGGTGTAAAGGCTGCCTACCCTGTCAAACAGGTAAAGACATGTTATTGTAGTGACTTGTTTTGGGACTTGTCTAAATGTCAGTGCTCAACATTAGAAAGGTACTTCTTTCATCTGATACATATTTTTCAATAAAATGGGCAATACAGTTTTGGTGCCAAAATGCTACTCTCACCAGTTAAGGTGTTTCCTTGGCGCCCTGTTCATTTTTAAAGATAATGCTTTTTCCGATTTTTCCCCTACAGACCGGGATACCAGATCTTGAGGCTGTGCATAGCCACATTGCTACCAGCTTCCCTGACAGAAAATCACTGATGCTGGACCTCAGCATGGATGGCAATGTAAGATTTACTGTATGTTTGAAATGAACTGTCATCCAATGCAGAGTTTTAGGGTGGCAGAACTGGATTTTTAAAGTCCATTTTCTGGTCATTCTTTTAATGTTGTAAGTTGAATCAATTATTTAAACACATCAAGTATGAAATGATGATGAAAATGTGCTAAGAAATGGCAGTAAGTATCAATATCAGACAGATTTCCTTATCCAAAATACTTTTTTTTTGTTTTCCACCATGAAATTGCATTGGATTCCCTTAAGTAGACTTGTGCCTTCATTTTCATCACTAGACGACTAATGACTGAAGGATATGGGAAAAAAAAATTCTATCGTATCAAATCACTCTCAAGGATTTGGACTACAATGTTTAATCTACTAGGGAGTAAGTATCTTTCTTTAATTCTCTACTTCCTAGGTCTTCGAGATGAGATCCCTGTACCCTGGGCTGTTCTCTCAGCTGCCTGCCACCCCCCAGCAGATTGCTGTCCACTTGCAGAAGGATGGATCAGTCCTGAGGACTGAGCGACTAGGCAGCCTGAACACAACTAAAGAGGTCAGACATATACTGTACAATTATTTATGGCTATGTACTTATAGTACCTGAAATAAAGAATAAAGGAATTATCCTTTCTAACAAAGGAATTTTGTAGGGACCAAAATTAAAAATTTTGTGATGAATTTTTCTTAACTTTTGTCTTTGTGTTTTCAGGCTGATTTGATATTTGCAGGGGAACTGCAGCTGCTTCAAGACATCATGGATACAGTAAGTGGATGAAGGGATGAAGAGAAAAGGAGGATGGAGGCATAAACTCATTGTTAGACCTGTCCTATGACTGAAACAGTTAAATGATTTGGGCAAATGTAAAACAAAATATACCCTAAGTCCTAGTCGTGCCTTCAAGTACATTGTACCAACCCAGGATTGCAGTGCTCAAGTTTTTTCTTTCCTATAACTATCTTAGAGTGGAACTTGCTACTACCAAGTAAAGTACATGTGTAGGGACATCACTACTACTGTAGCTTACAGTTATATGTGAAAAGGTTAGCTGGGTCAAGTTGTTTTTAATGTTACTGAGTTAAGTATTGTAGAGTAGAACTTGCTACAACTAAGTAAAGTAGGGGCATCACTACTAGTACTAGATAGCTTACAGTTACATGTAGATGTGCAAAGGTTAGTTGTGTCAAGTTGTTCAGTGTATATGATACATGTATAACCATCTGCCACCGCACTGCGTGCCTTCGAAGCAGGTGTGTTACATTGAAGAGAAGTTGTACCATCTACTAGTAGTATACAGATACCTTACCTTCCTTACCCTACAGCTTACAGGTAACCAGGCGTTGGTGTCTGATGGTGTACCAGACCTGTTCAGTGTGAGTCTGACTGGAGTTGGACGTTTGGCTCAGGAGTACGGCAAAAACAGCCAGCAAGTCCAGGATGCCATAACTGTCCTCAACAACTTCCTACCAAAGGTTTGGGATTTCATAAACTTCTCTTGAAAAGGGTATTCAATTTTTTGTGTGTGAGGAATCTTCAACTTTTAGTAATTCCAACATTTGAATATGAAAGCAGATGTACCCAGTTCGTAAGGTTGGCTGTATGAATTTCTGTTACTAAATTATGTTGTTGTCAAACCTTGTGTATAACAACTTAAACATACAGTATGTTTTCTCTCATTAGGTAGTAGGTACATAAATGAATTTTACACTTTGAGTATCAAGCTATTTTCCTTGAGAAAAGTAAGATGAATTTTTCAAAGAATTTACAGAACATACATCTAATGATTTTATGGTTTGAACTGTACCCTCATTTTTGCAGTAACAGGAGCTGTAAATGTTTTGACATTTCACCCAAGTTTTGCACAGTTTTCAATTGTCACCAAACATATGTGCTCCATTGTGTCCTGTAGTTTTCCAAGTCGGTGGCTGAGCTGTACTCAGGTGATGTTGTTGTGGAAGTTCTGACTCTGTCCACCCCTACAAGTGGCATGCAGCGGCCACGCCGCTCACTGCTGCAACAGGCACAGGTAAATTTACCATGTGTACTGTTATCCATGTAGTTTGTTACAACTGTGAATGATGCCTGCTTCCTAGTGACTTTTGTTGGTGCTGCAGCAGGAACTGTGATCTTGACTTTTGGATAGTAAGTTTTTGGACTGGAAGGAAGAGTTGTAGATTTGGGCCCCAAGCAGCTTGTTTAGGAACTGTGGGAGCATTTTATATATCTCCTGTTCTGTACATGCTGTGGTCTTGACTGTTTGTTGGCAGATAGTTTTGGGGGTTCAGAGGAAGTGGTATAGACTTGGGTCCCCTAGCAGCTTGTGTTGGAACTGTGATGCCATTTTTGTCTTTGGAAGAGTATAACTCCAGAAAGGATTAATTGATTGTCATGACTTTTGACATGTAGGTAGCTTAGGTAGAGGCACACAGAATTAGAAGCAAATTAGGCAAGTCACAGCTTAATTTGCATAACAAATTGTGTATAATTGTGGTGTTCTGATTCTCTTCTCATACAGGATCTGCCGGGTAATCTTGCACCCCATGTGAAACCTGACTACCCTGTCATCTTCAACATGAGCCTGTGGTTGGGGGTCCTGCTCCTGCTAGCCGTGTACTCTGTAGCCTACAACCTCCTGTACATGGAGCCTGGCCGAGACTCCATCATCTACCGCATGACGTCAGGACGCATGAAAACCGAGTAATGACCAAACTATCAAATCTCCTTACTGCGGGCGGGAATAACGGAGGATAGCTGGTGGCGCCAGTGTTAGGAATTCTCAGCATGGTTGCATGAAGTTTCCCCAAGTGTTAGATAGACAGATAATTTCTTTGCTGGTGTTGTTTTCCCTAGCAAAGGGAATCCACACTCTTTCATGTTAGATCTTGAAGCTGACTGTTTTAAATGGAAAAGGGTTGAGCAATCCTATTCTAATACCTTGAAAAATCAAGTTATTTTATCAGCTATTTTATGTTATTGTAACATAGACTTATACTACATTTTCATGCTACATCCTTGCTCAAAAGCATTCTTTTATTTTGACTAGTCATTCTTTTTTCCCATTCAATTTCAGACTGTACATAAATTTTTATCTTGAAAGTATTTATTTTCTTTTTCTTAGCTTTTAGTTACTTTTTCTTAGACTGTAGCTCATTTTTCCCCCGGCCCCAATTAGACAGCTAATATAAGACAGTCACATTTTCATACCTGTTGTTTTTTCCTTCCTACCTGGAAAGGATGCTTATACCGCTAACCTATTTCTGCGTTTGCTAAGCTTCATGCTTTCTTTTGACAGGGATGACTACACCCGATTTGGGCAGGGTGCACACAGGCCAGTACAGAAATGGGACTGATCATACATCAACCATTTGAGTTTGTATTTACCCATCCTTTTTGTTACTACATACATTTGATCTTTAAGTTAGTTTTTTAGTTCTAATAAGGTATGTCACAGTTCTGAGTGTGCATATGCATCCATGATGCACTTTGGTCTAAGGTAAAATTGAAGTGCCCATACTTGTATACAATTCTCTGTCTGACATGTTTGCAACATTTTCACATGGAGGATTGTCTACATTGTACTTCTGATGGGCCTTAACCTATGACCTTACCCACAATCCCCTATGATACTGGAACTGTGATATGGCTTATTGTAGACATCAGGGTTAAATGTATATATTATGTTCATTGGTTCAAATTGGTTTTGTAAATATGTCAAAAATTATTGTACTTATTAAGTAGTAAATTTCTTCCTTTTTTCTGTTTCCTCTCTTCCCTACCTTGAAACGTTAACTTCTTCTTTTGTCTTTCCTTTTTTAAAGTCACATGTAGTCTTGGCCTATGTGTGAACCAAGAAACTAAACCATGAATCTTTTCAGAACAGACAACTTAAGAAAGACATCATTCTTACAGGCTGTCAAGATTTTCATTCTTAGAAAAACATATAGTATATAAAAAATGTCGAAGTTTACCAGATGGATGCAAATAGTTGACGAAGCATAACTAACTACCATTCATGTTGTTAAATTTTTCCCTTAACCACCAGAGTTCTGTATTACATCTCACATAAACACACCTCATGCCATTTTCCTGTATTGTTGACCCTCTTGTTTCTACTCCACTGTTCTTCTGCACCATTCCTCTCTTACCTGTAACTCAATTCTGTTTAAGGATAATTTGAAGTACAATGTAACATGTTAGATGTATGTTGAGTCAAGAACATTGATTGTGTCTATCAAAGTTAACAATCAGAAAATTGGTGAAACAATAATTCCTGGTCACTTACTGTGTCCCATATGTAGCTTTCACATCGGAAATATAGCAGTGAACATTGAAAATAGTTTGATGTAATCCATTTTGACTTTCCGTTACAGGGCTCAAAATACCACCCATATACAGTATTAGTAAAATTGGAGATGTGCAGTCTACCTACACCTAACCTGCACTGCTCCATGTACTGGGTACATGTATATATTACACATGTGGGCATTTGCTGTACTGAATGTAAACGCTTATAAAATGCTGTATGAAGAAAGGATATTGTTTGTAAGCAGTATCCAGTGTGACCCACAGTTCTAAACTTGTGGTGCAGGTAGCATTGCCTGGTGCAGGTAATTTTCAATGTTACCTGCACCAGCAAGGGTATGCAGAAAAGAGACATGTATTTTGGGCCCTGCTTTGTGAAAAATTTGTAATGTAACCATTGTGGCATTGGTCATAGATGTAAACATCATTCCTTCTAAAAGACTATGTTGTATATAGAACAAAATTGTGACACAACGTTCCGTGTTAAGATTAACAACCAAAATAGTTTAAGTCCTAATCTTAAAAAACAACAGATGAAAACCGTACATTGTAATGAGTAAAATAACAGATGTTAATTGTTAGACAGAAGGAATTAAAAGGCTAAACTCGATCTATTCAATATGGATGAAGCAACTGCCAATTCTGTAATTTATAGAGATAGTGAACACCGAGTATATCACTAAGAAAACAAACAAAGCACAAACTGTTGGAATAGGGGCTTTGGTGTAGGTCGTATTTGCATGTATTTTGTGGTTTAAACATGATGTCGACCTTAGAATTAGTCATTAGGGGAGAAGGTATACTTAGAAAATCTTCTTTGGATCAGTGAGTGTAGTATTTAAGGTTTATAGTGGTACCATCTGCAAGATCTGTCATTAAGCAATACTGTATACTGACTAAACATTGAGAAAATAGTGCTGTGTACATTGTAACCAACTATAGTAAAGTGTGTACCATGGAAAGGCTATTACATTTGTTTTCTGTTTAATGATGTATTTTGAAGATGGTACCTACTATAGAACCACGAGAACTCGAGATGTACACATTATAAATAATATCCAAAGATAGTCAAAAGAACATCAAATAATTATTGAAGAACTTGAAGAAAGGTTAATGATTGATGTTTATTAAGAAGTTTATAGCTCTGAGCCATGTGCTGCTCTAGATGTTTGTGATTGGATAGTCAAGGTACATGTAATAGTAGAACAGTGGTATGTGATATTTGTGCAATAAATGGTATGATTAATGAAGTCAGTATGGGCTGATTACTGGCGACTCAATATAGAAAAGTACAACATCTTTTGGATCCCATTGCATGCTGGGAGTCACAAAGCACCATGGGTAAACATAGGGACAAACAATATCCTCACCCTAACTCCATGCTGCACATGCGTACTGTATTGATTGCAGTGTTATGATTGACATGATATTTGCCTCCTGCGCTACCCATAGCGCCCAGTGTCTCCCAGCATGCAATGGGATCTGTGAAAAGGTAACTGGGAACAAACAACTTTCAGCAGTGAAATAGCTTGATTTCTTAGCCTTGCATGTGAACAATCAAAAGACAAGTCTTCTCAACTAAAACATTGATTTAATCCATACATTTTAAAAGGATATCTCAGGTGCAGATGAGTCTGGAGTATCCCTACAGTTATTTTTGAAAGCCCTAGTGCTGTTTGACAAAGAACATCCTGAATAAGATATTTCATGCATTTTTGTAATTAAAAATTCATCACACTAGTCCATTTTATAATAGTTTCATTACTATCTGAATTAAAATATTTTTAAAAAAATCAATATTTTCCTATCTAATGATAATAAGAAGCACTTGGGTCTTAAAATTGCACTGTTCATCCCTCTGATTACAAATTATCTCTCCACCTTTCAAGGGTATATTTGCCAATGTAGAATATTGAGTTAAAATTTGTCGGAAAGTTTAAACATAGACTTCTGACAGTAAATGAGTGTAATTCCAACACGAGACACATTACTGTTTTCGGATCATCATTGCAAAACATTGCAAAGATGATCTGTATGTGTAAGGCACTGTTAACACCATGGCCATTTCTCTGCCCTACTCATTGCAATGGTATGTCGAGCAATTCTACTGCTCTGCGCGCGGCACACTGTTGTGCTTCTTTCTTGCTGTTACATGCTTCTGAAGCAACTTCAAGACTCGTTGCTTCAGTAATAGCACCACAGGTTACAACGGTTTTAAATCCACCATCACAGTCATATGTCTGATACTTCGGGATGTCGCTGCTATCTAATTTCACGGCATGTTGCTGTAGAGAGCCCTTGTAGTTGATGGTGTCACCCGAAGGAATTTTCAGTAGGTCAATCACCGATTTTGCAGCGTTTTGTTCAGAATCTTTCTTAGTTGTGGTGGCATTGACAGTCTGATATGCGCCTGCTGTTTTGAAGCTCACTGTTGAAAGGAAGGTTTTGTCATCTGTTGGGGTGTCATGGTATTTGGGCGGAGGCAAGCGCTGTTTCTGCACGTGTTGCTGTAGGATAGCCTTGTAATTTCTGTCGGCACTTTCCGTCGCTGTTGCTGGTTTATCTAAAAAGAAATAGTCAAGAAATTTGTTTCAGGAATTGTCCTAGACATGATTGAAACACAAAATGTTTACCAGACCTATGTTTACCAGTAATCTTTCCAAGTTTTCAAAAACCCTTACCTTCATTCTGTAATTGGGGACCATGCTTGTTTGTGACACTGGGGTTACTAGCAGTAGGAGCCTTCCTGGTAGATGCTTCTGTCCCCGATGCTATGGTTGAGGCTGACTCTAGTCCTTTGGGACTTTTGGTCTTAGCTTGTACACTGGCAACTTCTTTCTCTTCCTTGCCTGACCCCTTGGCTTCTGGTGCGGTATCTGCCATTGCTGTTTGGGTTGCTTCTGTGAGGATCCCCAAGACATACAATGCAAACTTGGCGACGTTCTGTTTCGCTTCTTCACGCACACTCCCTAAAGAAACGAACAGTTAAATCAGACATTTCCCATAGTGGACTAGATCGGATGGCTCGGATCCCATTGCATGCTGGGAGACGTGGGGCACTATGGGTAGAGCAGGGGGAAAAGGGACATCATCACCATGTCCTGTCTGGTCTATGTTATTATGGTAATGATGTTGTTTTGCCCTCTGCGTTACTCACAATGCTCCACGCGTCCCACAATGCAATAGGATATCCAGGAAAAGGTTTGTGTACCAAGTAAGGAAATTGATATAGATATAACCAACCTTGAGAAAGAGATGTCGCTTGTCCCTGAAGTTCGTCTTTAGCACTGTCAGGTGTAACAAGATTGAAGCTGCATGGCTCAGTGATGACATGACAGCGTACAACACTGATATAACCACCTTGGAGCTTGTATGTATAGTACGTGGGGACGCCGGATGGGTTCTCTTTAGTGACATACTCCTGCAAAGTACCCTTGTAGTTGGTACCCTTTGCTGTAACATGCGGCAACATCTCAATCACTGCTTTTGCTGCATTTTGCTCGGCTTCTTTCTTGCTCTTCGCAGGTTCCTTGGTTTGGTAGGCACCTCTTGTCTTGAAGCTAACAGATGACAGGGTGGTGCCGCCTTCTTCAAAATCTTTGTATCTGGGAGATGCGAATTTTTGATCTTGCACATGTTTTTGTAGAATATTCGTATACGCCGTACTGTTCTTACTACCTGTTGCTACTCTTCCAACTGAAAAGAAGGAAAAAGATCAGTTAGTAACAACAGAGATCAACAGAAAGCCATAAACAAGTTCTCCTCCATTGGTCACACCTAGGTTGTCATGTTGTGTTGAAGTCACTATTGCCATACTCCTTAACTCCCCTTTGTTCCGACATTGGTTACCCCAATCCCGCTCAGACATCCATGGCAGATGCCTGAAGGGGGCAAACCAACTCGACATCCCTTTGACGAAAACAAAGCGGTACAAAACGAGCCCAATCCCCTATTTCACTGATTTGTTAAATAAACAAGCAGACCTAGGTTGAAATCTCCCAGTACCGGACCAATATTGTTTTTAATCACTTATATATCTAATTTATAACTGCGTACAGCTAGTATTTGTTTAAGTTGTTTGTACCTAGTTTGTCAATGTCCTTTGTTTGTTTAGCCCACCTTATTGTTTAATTGTTTTTAAACCTGTGTACGCAATTCAGCGGTTTAAACGCTGCCATGTACAAGGATTGTTGTCAATAAACTATTATTATTATTATTATTTGTTGCTCCTTTGAGGCTTGGCTCTATTATGAATATTACAAGCTCTCAACAGCAGTGAACAAAAGGCATATAATCTACTTCCTGAGCACAGGAGTTGAGTCTGTACAAAACTTACCGTTTTTCTGTGAGGAGGAACTATCAGCTTCCACATAAGTCACAGAATTTGAAGCAGCAGAATTTGACAGGGTCTTAGCCGGATCCGTGTTCACAGCGGAGGTGGCTTTATGTGCATTTGAATCTTCCTTTGTCATTGGTTTCGCCAGGCTGTCAATTTTAGACCCCTGCATCTTTGGTATAGCGCCTGTCTGTTTGGATGCTTCAAAGGGCAGTCCCAAAATATCCAAGGCAAATTTTGCAACTTTCTGCTCTGCCAATTTCACTACACCCCCTGAAATAAAAATAAAAAACAATCATGAATTTGACAGATTTCCTCAACATGGATGCTAACACCGTGTCTACGATCAAAACAATTTGATTGTATACACATCAGATTTAAACAAATATAAGGCGTACATCTCTGACCTGAAGAAAGAGTTGTTTGAAGATCGGGGGCGTTTTGTGGATCCTTAGGTGTAGTGACTTTGAAAGTACATGCTTCTGTGATGGCCACACTGCGCACAACGCTGATATAACAATCCTCACACTTATAGGTGTGGTAGGTTGGAACGTTGGACGAATCAAACATGGAGGTGAGGAACTCCTGCAGAGCACCTTTGTAGTTTGCATCCCTGAAAGGGGCGCCCAACATCCGAACCACCGCGTTTGCTGCGTTCTGTTCGGCTTCTTTCTTGCCTTTGGCAGGCTCGGTGGTTTGATAGGCGGCTGTTGTCTGGAAGGTGACAGTTGACAGGTAGATCTCGCCATCTGGAGTGGTTTTGTAAAACGGATCTGGAAGCTTCTGCTTCTTCACGTGTTCTTTCAGGATGGCCTTGTAGTCTGTACTGTCTTTGGTAATCACTGTCCTACTTTCACCTGAAACAAAGAATAAGATGTTCAGAAATTGCTTCAAAGATATTATATTGATACGAAATACACATGCCACTAGCAAGCACATCAAAAGGTGTGTTAACATAGCAAAGAAGTGTGTCTGTGAAGGTTTGTGTTTCTAGTCATTTCTTACTCTTTCATATCTGTGTTTGCATGAACAGGAACAGACTTCTTGGCAACTCTGACCCAAGGTTGATGTCACGGTTGAAAATTCGATTTCGTGTTGGATAAAGGTAGAAATGTAGTATTATATTCTTTCTTACTTGTTGCTTTGGTGTCGTCTTTGTTAGATGCCTTTGTTCCGTGTACAGGACTGGCCTGTCTGGGGCGCATGGACACAGCTGGCAGCTGCACGCCTAAGGCAAGTAGGGCTTTCTCTGCAGCATTTTGCTCAGCTTCTTTCCGAGTGGTACTCGTGTCTCCTGGAACACATAAGGTGAATTAGATTCTGGATTAGAATACTGGGGTAATATTAAGAATTCTGGTGGTACTATGTTTCTCTTTCATTTTTTTAGTTTGGTTACCTGGGTAATAACAACTTCACCAAGTAGAAAATATACTGTCCCACTGCCTTTTGATATTCACGAAGTAGTCGGCTTTAAATTCAAGCTTACACATCTCATCTTTCCTTTCAGATCAGATTTATATTCTAAACAAACCATTCTTATCATCCTGTAAACTGTACTAGACATTTGTTCTCACCTGGAGGAAATTCTGCTGTACCGGTCAGCCTGACTTCAGCGTAGAAACCCATGTCATCCTGCGTATAGTTGATTTCCGGTTGGTCTTGACTTTGTTTTCGTAGGTACTCCTGAAGCTCCGCTCTAAAATGTGTTGGATCTGCAAACAGCATTTTGTACGTGTGAAAGGCCATAACATGTACATACAGCTTCAGAAGGACCTGATCTTTCTTTTACAAATCAAAAGCACTTTGAATACATGACATTGTACAATGTACATGTCTCTTGTAGAAGAAGAGAATATATAAGTTTATCGTGTCATATAGAAGAGACACGATAAACTTTTGATCCACTGAAACAAAATCTATCCCTTACCATTTGTCACGTGTGACTGTCCCAACCTCTGCAAGGCTAGCTCACAGGCTTTTTGAGTGGCGACTTTCTTGGATGCAAACTGGCCATCCGGCCGGAAGAGGGCGTTTTTGTATTGCAGTACAACCCTGAATGTGAAGGGAGGCTGTCCTGCATTCGATCCTTCACCTTCCAGCCTCTTGTACTTTGCTTTTGGCAGTTTCTCCTTGTCCAGGTACTCTTGCAATGTGTTCTTGTAACTGATACTGGCACCTACATAAGTTGAAACAAGGCACATGTTCATAATTCTCATTTCTGGGAGCTTGGCCAAATTAAATCCACACATACTCTCGCAGAGTTCCAGTTTTGTACAGCATTTGACTCAAGTACAAATAGCACAAAAGTAAAATCTGTGAAGTATTTCTGTCAACCTAAAAGGGTATCCTTTCTGATTTTAGTTCTGCTGGAGATAAATATATCTGAAACGTTGCTTTTTTGATACAGAGCTTCTCTTAGTACATGTACATGTAGGTGCTTTGAATCAATCTATGGCAAAAGAAGCTTGGCGTACCTGGTGTGAACTTGGGGCTCCCAGGTGGTGCTTCTAGCAGCTTTTGTTTGACTTTCGTCAAGTCTTCCTTCACGTCATCAACAGAAGTCTTGACGTCCCCAATTTTAGCCCTCACGTCACTGATTTCATCTTGGGTGCGTGTGGTGATGTCTTCCAGTTGTGCCATTTGTTTAGTCATAGTTTTGTCCAGGTGACTCACCTCAGCTTTGACGTCCGCAATGTCCCCCTCCACCTTAACCAACCTGCTCTGGTACTGCTGTAACACGGTGGACAGCTCTGATGCTTGGACTTGTAGGACGCTCTGCAAGTCCGCGTTGCCATTTACCATGTCCAAGATGGAGTTCACGGTCTTTGATGAAACCTTCGCAAGATACACAAAAGAAAACATGTCATAGTGACACAGTTCAAAACTAAGACTTACACATACAGAAGTATTGAGGTCCTATATGTAGCCTTCAGATTGTAGAAGTTGGCAAAACAAGGAAGAATAATTGGCTAGGAGAGTCAGTTGGCGGGAAGGTTAATTTTCTCCTAACTGCGCAAGAAAACTGTACTCTAGGATGGCAAAACTCTCCTTGCAAATTATTCTCTCTATTTGGCTTAATTTTACTGTTTTTATCCCCCATTGTTTAATAGTCTGGTGGAAACTGATGTATGTATGTACCTTTTCCTCTGTCGTCCTCCCTTGCTCCAGAGCATCCAGGCGGGTCGCGTGATCCCCCAACTCTTTCTCCTGAAGCTCGAGCGACTTCTTCAAGTTCTCCATGAGGTCTGTGAACACTTGTACCTCTGCATCATGGCAAGCTTTGTCGGCACCGATGTGAAAGTCATCTGTCTGGATCTGTTACAACAAGTCACAACAATATGTAGCTATAGACAAATCTAGATGCATAATATGGTTTTGAAACAAAGGAGCTAAAACACATACATACTACCCTACCACAGTCTTAAGAATTTAAGTGATCAATTATAGTAGCATGAGGCAGACAGCAATAATTTAAAGTGCATAAAACAAGTTACTAAATTAAATACACCATCAGCCTACCTTACTAATCTCGTCTGCAGCCTTCTGTGCAGCTGGATCGGATTTTATTTGTGTATCACGCATCAGACTCAGAACTGCAGCCATGTGATCTTGGAATTCCTGCTGGCTGAAAGTCAGGTCTGCAGAATGCATGGCGCGATTGCGGACTTCTATGACCTTGTACGTGCAAAAGGAAATATTTCTGCTCAATTGTTCCTTTCTGTATATGTTAGTGTAGATATCAGCTTGATATGTTACTTCAGAAGAACTTGCCATACATGGTACCTACTACAAGTGTTGTGCAATTAAGTTTGATTGATTGATTGATTGATTGATTTATTGATTGATTGATTGATTGATTTATGGGAGTAATGTTAACGTTAGGAAGACACAACCTTAGATTCTATTATCTTTTAAAAGGAAAAATGTAAACCATATTTTATCACTAATATACTGCATAAACAAATGAACCTTTAAAAATTAAAGAACCTATTCTTCTGTACTACTGTATAGGAAGCAGATACTAAAGAAGGTTTTAAAGCAAATTTTGCAGAAGTTCCTCTAATACAATGTAAATCAAGTGCTGGAACTGACCCACCTTTTGCGAGGCCTTAGTGCTGATGTACTTGTTGCAAAATTTGCAGTGTACAATGAAGTTCAAGAGTGCTGAGGTATCTGATTTTTTAGGGCCCGTGTTGTCTGTGTTTTGGCCTCTGGGCATGAACACCTATTGGTTTAATAGAATTCAATCAGTCATACTCATCAATTTGACGAAATGCTACCGTGCGTACAACAAAAAGTATAAGGAAAACATTAAAAGATTTACGCGAAATCTAAGGTACTGACTTTTGCCACCTCCCATGGTTCCTTGCTCCATTTGTTGGGGGTACAGTTAGTCCAGTAAATCTGACTCTTGGCGCCTTTGTAGTAGTTTGCCAACTCCTGTCGCCAAGGCTTGCAATCCTAGAAAAATATTAGACTTCTCCATGTATGCTGTCAACATAATGTGCTTTGGCTTACAACACAAAACATAAGGCTTTTTAGCGTTGGAAAAGATATATCCATACTTAAAAGGTGTGGGCTGTAGGAAATTCAGGAGTGTTAACATTGTTTAAGCACAAAAAAATACTTGCAAAAAAAATATTTCAGCAAGTATATTCCTGTATTCTATCCCCATCTTGTCTAGACCCATTCTATATATTGTTTGATCTTCTCTTACCTTACATTCTTGTTTTTTCTTTGGGTTACAAGTGCAGTTTTCCACACTGTCCCCAAGCTTGGCTTTGACCTCCGCATGCAGTTCCTTCGCCGCTCGCAAGGTGACACTAGTGAGACCATCCCGGGTGGCCAACAGGGCTAGCCCCACCCTCAGCCAGTTTTTGTAGCCCTCGCTGTTGCGTTGGTCTTTCAAGCTCATGTTCTCCACTGATGGTCTTGCGTCACTTCTCACCAATCATTTTGGTTATGCCCCTGCTGTGACCTAGTTGAACATCAGTTTAATAATTAATGCCATCAAATCAATAATAGAGTGTGAGAAAGACAGGTAAGGTCTTAGGAAAAAAATGTTGTGTTTCCTGTTTCAGTTCTGAAAAAATTAAGGTTGGTAGGTAGGGATTATCTTTTTAGCAGTTTAACAAAGTAAAACTTACATGAGGACACTTTTATTTTCAATGTCAGTGTTAGAAAACCAATTGTACAACGTTTTATCAACGGTTTAATATAACGTTTTACCTAGAAAGGTAAAATTTGTAAAGAAAATGTACAATGTTTTATTGTTTACCTTCACCTGGTTTAGCTTAACACACTACTGCTCTGTTTTTAATTACTCAAAGTCAAAAGTGACTAAACTTTTGTTGTGGAGCCTCCTATTCGAGACATTAAACAAAATGGTATGATTGTAGTCTACACAAAATTCTGAACTGCAACACATAACGGTTATATACTTAGTAGGACTACTGCCCCATTGAAAGCAAATTAAACCTTCGTACCATTTGCTTTACGTTACAACATGGACTGTAACTTACTTCCGGGTTGATCAAGAGCAACATTTCGTTCACATATTTACCGTTTACCTGCATCTGTTTGGCCTCCGAAAAGCCGAGTGGTTCCTCCAACGCTGTCTAGTTGATGATCGGGTGAAGTTGATTGAAATTAAGGCTGTTTATCACAACAGACTCTATGAACGAAAACTAAAAAGTGTTCGATTATGTATGCATGCTGGGAAAAGGTGAAAGGTGACAAGTTACGTTTAACTTGACAATTTGAAGCATTGTCGCTAGATGTCGCTCTTTAAGCAGCATCAGCTCAGAAACAGCCAAGCGAATTTCATACTTGCGGCATTTGGAAGTCAGCTCCTCATTGAGCCGGTGCAATAGCTCAATTGGTAGAGTGCTCGCTTTGTAACCGGGAGGTCGTGAGTTCAAACCCCGGCCGGGTCATACCAAAGACTTTAAAAATGGTACACACTTCTTTCTCTGCTTAGCACTCAGCACATATGAGAAAAAGTGTGGGGAGGTCAAACACACAGCACTACCAGCGGACCAGCCCACTGCTGTAGTGCATTGCACAACTGTGTGTCGCCCAAGGGCTACAGAAATGGGTATGGGCACCACCCTACGCTCTGCATAAGAAGCATGGGAGACCTTTCCTTTTTCCTTTTCCTCATTGAGCAAAAATTCCCAAAATTCTGGCGGAAAATGGTTACTGAAAGGGCCCTAGGCTGATTTTAGGGTACCACCTCGAAAATAAAGGACTCATCTTGGGGCTTGTTTCTGCATTTAAAAATGCTCTAGTATGAAATGCCCGGTAAATGTGCTAATGTGAAGCAGTATTTGTCAACATCACCGGACACAAGATTGCCTTATTCATTCGAATCAGAATATTTCCAGTTTTGCTGCCCTGAAATCGCATTGGATGCCTTTAATTTATAAGTCCACCTGAACAGAAGACATAACAATCGGAGGTTCTCCCGTTCAGTACATACTATAGCCCCATACTATACCATGATCGAACTTTCATTAGCTTAACCCCACACACCCCACACTAAACCTGCCAACCACGAGCCACAAGTGATCGTAAGATGTTTACTTTCTTGCTGAGAGTCATAAATCAACATAATAAGGTTACTCATTAACTTTCTCTTGAGTAGATCATTATTTATTAGCCTGTTTAGTCGCCATAGTGCTACTACTTCTGTACTGCTGGTAGTGTAGATATCAGGATGGCTGAAACGTTAGAGACGGTTACCGGCTTTTTCTCCCGTATGTTACCGAGTAACGAAGAGGCCCTTCTGGACACACTTGCCTACGTTATGTTAGGGCTGTCCGTACCGGTGTTCTTTATAATGGTTTTCGTCAAGGTGGCGGAATATGGCCGCTACACGGTGAAGTCGACGTCCTGGTCGCTGCCAGCACGGCCGGCGTGGCTATTCCAGGAGCTGCCCTCGTTTGCTGTTCCCGTGCTTCTGGTGCTGTCCGGTCGTGCTGTCCGGATGACACAGCTGCCCAATCAGGTGCTGTTGGGCATGTTTGTGGCACACTACTTCCAGAGGTAGGAACCATACGGCTAAATGTTAACGTTAATAATTACTAATTAACGTTATTTTCGTGGGTGCACCTTTAGCTTCATGAAAAATGGTGCGCCTGTGTGTGCGCGTCTGTGTGTGTGTGTGTGTGTGTGTGTGTGTGTGTGTGTGTGTGTGTGTGTGTATGTGTGTGTGTGTGTGTGTGTGTGTGTCGTAGTAGTGTGTGTGTGTGTGTGTGTGTGTGTGTGTGTGTGTGTGTGTGTGTGTGTGTGTGTGTGTGTGTGTGTGTGTGTGTGTGTGTGTGTGCGTCGTGTGTGTGTGTGTGTGTGTGTGTGTGTGTGTGTGTGTGTGTGTGTGTGTGTATGTATGTGTGTGTGTGTGTACGTGTACGATTGTGTGTGTGTATCCGCGTGTTTGTAGTCAGCATGCATGGATTGTGATGATATTTGGTACTTGAGTAGGACTTAGGAAGACCGACGAAGGTCAAGGCCGATTTGGGCACTACGGAAACTTTGGCATGTAATCGTTACTGATTGTGTACAGAGAACTTTATTGACCTGTTAGTACTGCTTCCATGGTATCTAAATTTAGAATTATCCTTCTTGTAACTTTGCACTTAAGTATAATAATTTGAAATTACTAATTTACCACGGAATAGATTTTATCAATCAAAGCAAACAGTACTGGGTTTTACCCGTGCAATGTTCAACACTGGTGCAAATTTACAAAGCAGTTACCCAATTACATTTTCGCCGTGACATACACAAATCGTAGCGAAGTATAGCATTAAGATTTTATCTATAAAACTATGTAATGTTCATGCTTATTTCAAAAAGAAAAAAGGGATCTTGTAGATGTAGATGTAGCACAGTAATGTAGCACTTGTTCCTCCTGCCCTTGTACCCCAGTTATCTAACGTAGTGCATTTGGCCCATTTAGGGCGTGAATATAATTGTCATTGTCATGTAACACTTGAATTTCAGGACGTTCATCTTTTCTCTCCTGATACGCGGCGGGAAGCGGACACCGTTCCGTATCTTCCGCGACGCGTTCGTGTTCTGTGCGTATAACGGATACCTGCAGGGCAGATACCTGACGGAGTTTGCGCACTACCCAGATACGTGGCTGACCGACCCGAAGTGCATCGTGGGTAAGGCGACAATGTTTTCAATTCACGTGCGCCAAATGTTGCTACAAAGTTCACTTCAGGGAGAGGAAATCACCTTATAGAGGGAATATAGTTATAAACTAGAGTTACACGGTCTCATGCCTTCCTCAAATGATGTTGACTGGTGCCACTAACATTTCTATAGATTAGAGATGTTGTTCAGCACCAAGGACAGGTAAAGGTACATGTTGTCCCATAGCCTTTTTGAGCAGTGGGTTGTTACTTTTCGAGAGATGCAACTGAAATTTAGGAATTAATGATACTTCATTTATGAAATAATTATAAGGCAGATATTATCTAAGGAAATAACTCATTTAGATAATTGTATGCAAAATCAAACGTCTATTGGCTGATTTTGGACTATTTTCAATCTTGCACTCCTAACGTACCTAGCTTTAGCAGCATATTCTAAAGTTGTGTAATGGACATAAAATGTTTCATTGTAGCTGTAGTGACAGACGTATGTATTTACCTCTCTGCAGGCATCGTCTTGTTCCTGGCGGGAATGGTCATCAATCTTCACGCCGACCACATTCTGAGGAACCTCCGGAAGCCTGGAGAGACAGGCTACAAGATTCCACAAGGTACTAGTATGTGTAGACTGAAAACAAAGCAGATGTCAGAAGGGAAACACTTGCCCCCAAAAAAGAAGTGACGCAATTCTTTACCACACGTAACCACTAATAAACTATTACAAAGTATTAGAAGCAGCTCATGAATTATAACTGTGTATCTAAGTCCAGTCTTTTTTGAGTAGCATTATAGTCCAATTCACGTCACCCATTATTAAGTCCCACGTCGTCATCACACTCAAGCCACCCGACATGCTATTCCCATCTTGGGTCCCCGGCCGGCTCTTTAAATAGCATTTCTTGTTACAATACCACAGGCGGAATGTTCACCTACGTTTCCGGTGCCAACTACTTCGGGGAGATTGTAGAGTGGACCGGTTTCGCCATCGCGTGTTGGTCTCTGCCGGCGGCCGCCTTCGCCGTCTTCACCGCCTCAAACATCGGCCCGAGAGCGTACCGCCATCACAAGTATGTACAGTCCACAGTTTTTGGTACTACATCACATGTATTGCTAAAAGGTTTTGGACAAGTTACACAGTGTAGTACATGTAGTATGCACAGCAAAGCATGTTCCAGTAAGTTGCTTCTATTTTCTTACACATGTAAAGGAGTCAAAGTATGTACACAGCCTAAAACTTTTGATCCAACACAACTCTGGTCTTCCTCAGTAGACTGACCCAATGTGGCTTGTCACGTGACTTCTTCAGAGTGTGACGTCAACACTGGGTCACACTTCAAACAAGCCACGTGACAAGCCTCACTGGGTCATTCTATTGAGGAAGACCAGAGTGACTGGTCGAAAGCTCTAGGTGAGAGAACTTGTTGTGTTGAATCAAAAGTTTTAACTTAAAACGTGTAACTACCAACAAAATGAACTCTCATGATACATGTAGTATGTACAATCTACAGTTTTCGGTATTATCAAACTGTCATTTCCAAGACGAAGGAAATTTCTCGATATTCCCGTTCATCATTAGGTCTCAAAATCTGAGAACCAACAAACAAAAATGATGTGCCCTTATCTGTACTACTGTGATATAAACGGTCAGAAGGTTTCTGTTTGTTACAGTACAGTATGTAATTTCATACAGTTGGCACATTGTTACATTTAATATATTATAGGTCTACAACATAATACAGATACTCAATGTTCACAGCCAGATACCCAATACATGCATCTTGAATTAACACCATACACAATGAGTTTTGCTATTGGAGATTCCTGCATCCGGTATACTTAATACAATGTAAACCATATTTACTTTTGTACATATAAAAACCTTGTAGTGATAAAATAAATATTGCTAAGAAGTTAAGTACAAGTTACACAATACAGTGCGTACAGCACAGCATGTTCTAGTAAGTTTCTTCTATGTTCTTACACTTCTTGATTGCACAATGACTATTGCACTAATCCTAAAACTTGACACGTGACAAGCACAATGACTATTGCACTAATCCTAAAACTACATTTGTATACATGATTTCTTTGATACATTTTGTATGCATGAATAGGATTACCTTGGTACATACACACATTTGCCATCTGCTTCAGAAAGAAAAGATCTATAGAAGTAAAACTTGATTGGCACACTAAAAATCCTCAGCCTTATGTAGATGCTGACAAGGGGATCATGGTAATAAAATGAGAAAGAGCTAGAGCTAAGAGGTACCATAGTCTTTTAGAGGCTATGGGGGCAGCAAGTTGTTATCCAATGTGTCTATGGCATGATACTAGATTCTTCTACTGCCTTTTACCTCCCAACTGAAGTCACACCTGGGTGGAGTAAGGAAAGTTGTCTCTTCCGAGAACACAAAGTCTAGCCAAGAATGTAAGGAGTCAAACCCATGATACCTAAATCCCATGCCTGCTAATCTAACCAATAGACCATTGACACCACTAATTTACATTGAGTAACTTCTTTTGTTTACAGATGGTACCTGCAGAAGTTTGACAATTACCCAAGAAGCAGGAAAGCAGTCATCCCCTTCCTCATCTGATATCATCATCACAGCAGGCAGACATGAATTAAAAACACTAATTAATTACAAAAAGCTCCAACATGCCATTGTGCCTTGCACACACATGTAGGTTAAACCTATACCAATGCGCTAGACTTTTGTGTGCCTTCTTTGCTCGACTTGAGACAAATTGGAATGTAACTTTGGTACAGCTCACTTTTAACACTGGAAAACCCCATACACAGTACCATACAATATGATAAATAGTCTTAGAGTTAGACAATATATAATACAAACATCATACCGTTGCCATTATCATTGATAACCTTGAACAGCTAGACATATTTTTTGCAATATTCTAATGTTGGACAGTAAAAAAAACTAATAGGCACATAACTGAAATGCTTATTGTTACAGTTTCTATACCATGTATCTACATCCAATAGTATGATATACAAATGTACACACACACATGACATTTAGGATAAAGAGTTCATACACTTCAATGTCTTGACTACTTGATTGTACAGTATTCATTTCTAGCACTGAACAGTTCTAAAACCAGGTAATGTAATTTTCCCTTTCTTCCTGACGTCTTCCTCAGGACCGATGTTTAATTTCTTTATGAGTTGTTTTTCTGCTCGGAGGGGGTGATACGCACCATACGTACAGGCAATGTCCATGTTGTTCTCATAGTAGTGGCAGCGTTTGGTCTCCCTCATAGAGGGAACGTACTCATACACATCTACTGTGTCACATAGGGACAGCAGGAGGTGGATACCTGAAAATGGTGCAGAGAAGTCAGATTAATATTGTGTTGTCTTCCACTGTGAATAATTTCATCAGGTTGGTGAATGATTGAAAGGGTTGGTGGAAAACAATGTCCGGTCAGATCGGCAGAAAACAAAGTCCAACTCATGATTGAACAGCAAATATTATGTTGATTTTGGAAGACTGACTGTTTCTAGACATCGAAGTGTACTGGTTTCTTTTTTAAGAAAGACTTTTTCTTACTAGTGTATTGTGAACAAAATCTCCATATTTATCTGTGCAGATATATATACAATGTACTTCAATAGAAAAAGAAAGAACTTCCAGACAGAATGAAAGAGCATATCATAATTACTTTGTCATTTTTATGATACACATATAAAATACAGATACTTTGCACATACTCCTTTGCACATGCTTTGCCTTGAATATATTAAAACATTTTCAAAGAAATCAGATACACTGGCTATTACAATGTACAACATCTGAGACAGAACCTACCCATGAATCCAGAGGATGGTACATTCCTGACGATCTTCTCTCTGGTGTTGCGGTGTAGAACTTCCCACAATTCCCACAGGTAGCGTGGGTCCATGATGTACACGTGTTCCCACGGAGATTCGCGTCTACGCTTTTCGTACGCGGGAAACAGGTCAAAATCTGGCTTCTTATACCACTGGAAAACACATAAACATTGTTAGATTCTACTACAAGTTAGACATGACATTGTAATACCAGCACATAAGCAGAATGTACTGCTCCTTTGAAAAACCTGGCATGTATTGTGCATAGCACTTTGTCCGAAAATCTCATTTAAGGTTGTTTCTCACATATTTAAGGATGACTTTCTGTCTATAGTATTGAAATGTTGTATTGGAAAATCCAGATTGTACATTGAACATTCTGCCGGCATGGTAATTATGGTACAATTACTACATGGACATGAATGCATCTTGTACTAATATCATAACATTTTTCATGTAAGACAAAAAGCCTGCAAAAGGCCTGCTGAAATCTCTAACATGTTTTACAGTGCACAGGAGACTTAAAAAACAGCATCAGAGCTTGCTGAGCCAGAATGAGATGCATACATTACATAGCACAAAGACTACTAACCTCCATCATGGTACCACCATACGACATGGGGTCCCAGAGTACCATGGTGATGTTACGGTACCGGGGGTCAGTGAACCAGTGGTACTCAGAGTGCTTGACGACTATCTGTGAGTTCATGAGACGCAGGGTGGTCTTGGTACCGACGTCTGACTCGTAACGCCTTGTGGGGGCATTGTTGTACCTCAGCACTGCATCATGGGAATCTAAGATCATGTAGGAATAACAAAATCCTTGTATTCCTGGGAAAAAACGTCACAGCTACATTTTTTAATCAAAGCTGCTTTTTTTTTATGGCTAATACATTGTATATATATATATATAATTTAACCCAGGTTGAGCCTTACAGTATGGTATTTTCTCTATCAGTTATTATATAATTCATTATTATATTCAGATATTCTATTATTATAGTAGAAGTCCTGGAGTGGTACAGTTACTGTACTTTGTAGTTTTTTGTTAGCAATATTCCTATAGCTACATATACAACAAAATAGAAATACATGTAGTTCAGATAGATTTAGTGTTAACCTTCCATTGCTGTGATGGAGTTGATTACAAGAAATGGAAAAGGCCAATAGCACTTGCAAATGGGCAACTAAATTAAATAGGGTTAAATTTAGAAAAGTCATAAACTGACTGTTGTATGAAGTCTGCACATGACTCACCTATGTCTTTCCCTCGCTGAGAGCCCAGCATGGCTCCAGCATTCATCACAGCTGCGCAGGTGTGAAAACCACCTGGATACAGCTGCAGGAGCCCCGGCCGGGCCTCGATGTCCCGGTACCCCAGCTGTTTCCATGGCGACTCGTCTGTTGGTAGCGTGCGGAACCTGGCTGCGGTCTGGAGACTACATAGCAGCCGTCTGGACGTGCTACTGAGGGACTGTCAAGATACATGTATTACCGTTTTTATTCATGTTTACATAGAAAATCCTATTTTTACTAAAATCATTATCTATCAAATTATATGTATATCATTATTTCATTGTTTATTTTGTATGTTGTGTGTTTTTAAAAACATGTAAAGATGATTCATATCACCCTGTTTTGTTTCCCCTAGTAGGCCCTCCATTGTGTTCAACGGTATAAGTGTACATGGTTTATTTACGTAACAAAAATACATTACACACATGTATATTTGAAATAGGTAAAGGTCCTAGCTAGATTGAGGTTGTAGGGCCACTACTTTTTACCCCCCAACCAAAGTCATTACCCATTTTATTAAAGCACCTGAGTGGACTAAAATACCTACTGGTGCATCTGTTGTTATTCTTGTTGATGTTTGGTTGTTTCTATAGCCATCTTGTCTTTCTTGCTGTTTAACATATGATATTGTTGCTGTTGTTGTTTGGTTGTCTCTGTAGCCATCTTGTCTTCCCTGACGTTTAGCGTACGCTGGAATCCATCTTGCCCTGGCCTTGGGTCGGACCGTCTCCACGCGGAAGACATGTCGTGTCAGGTACAAGCAGAACACAGCGGTGACCGTAACCATGGTGACAAGGACAAACAGCCATTTTGTCGCCATCCTAACATCAGCAAAGACAAACAATGATGTCAATGTTGAGAAGATACCGGGTAGATGTTGTTGGACTGTCCCAATAGGAGAAACAGGGATTATGAAGGCTTTTTGAGAACTATTTAAAGGTAAGGCCACACCAAGTAAATTTTATGGATGACGTCCTTTGGAAACCCTAAATCTAATGCGAGAGGGCGAAAAAAAAACAAGAAGGGCCCTAAAAAACAAGATGCCTAGATTAGAAATATACTAAGAGACGACAAATGTTAGGACACAAATTGAATGAGGTGACACAGTGTAACAAGCAAGAAGTCTTTTATTCATCATCAAAACGGCAATAAATCAGGTGGAACAGTGGACAGTGAAGAATTTTTTGTTATTGACAGGATGGTCCTGTCAATAGACACTTTCTTCGCGTTACGGGTTTCACGTCAATCTGACGATTTGCGGCACTGTCGTGACTCTATGGTCATAGTTACAGGAACCGAAATTTCTTTTTTTTTTCTAGGAACAGGCCAAAATCAATGCGCGCGTGGACGTCATCCATAAAATTTACTTGGTATGGCCTAACAGCCAATAGCCCGGAATCCAGTCTTGTTATACGTAGCATCTGCTTCAGATTGCTTCAGACATACCCAACCGAAACAATTAAAGGCATCTAAGAAGCTTTTGAAAGCTCCTTGAGTCATCCTGTCAATAATACACATACAGTTATCGTCCTGTCAATAGTACATGTACATATTTTTGTATATATTGTATACACGTTTTTTTCCTATAGAAATATTCCTGCTAAGATTCTTCTACTTTGAAATCTTCGAGAAGATGTTGATGGAGGTGGTGTCATGTGTTCTTACTGTCGGCCTTACCTCAATCCAATATCTGCTTGGAGATAATTTTATCCATCAAATTTATTCAGGTAAGAAAGAGGGTTCAACTGATTCAACGTTACCTTTCACTGGCAAGGCGACAAGAACAGCTTGTGCCATCACACACTGGACACGTCTGCAGATTACGTCACATATCGACAGTTTTAAGATCATAAACTTTTACGGAGATAAACATAGTCAAAGAACAGCTGGAGCTTGCATTAAAAACCAGCGGTCGCAATGGCACCTACCATTCTCTGTAAAGGTAGTTATTGTTCATTCATAAATTGAAGAAAAACGCCCAGTTGAGTTGGGTATGGATAGGTAATAAATAAATAAATCATACATATATTTACGTGATATTGATTTTCAAAACTTAATAAGTCATTACTTTTCTTTATTCATATTCTTTTCGATTTTCTTCACCTCCCCGTAGACATATGGAACCTTCGGGGTCAAGGATACGGAGGGGTCAAATTGGCCATCTTGATCCCAGAACAGTTTAGTACAACAAAGTGTAATCTCGGAAAGTAACAGAATTTTACCATATATTTTTCTTTTTCCTTCCTTAAATGTTAAACAAAACTTAGGGGGAAAATTTAAGTGACAAAAACGTCTCACACTCTCTCTGTATCCTTCTTTTAAAGACACAGAGCTCTGAGAACGAGATTCAAAATGGCTGCCGCTACTTCAGAAATGTTTGTCCGGATCGCTGGTGTTTCTGGGGCTCTAGCGGTGGCGTTAGGCGCTTACGGGGCCCATGGTAGGTGCAGGGTATAGCCATGAAATAGGTAATGCGAAATAAAGTTAAACTTTCGGATGAAATTGTCGAGTAAAGCCGAAAACCCGTTCGAAATGTGCACCCCTTCCCCGGCCCCCTCATATAACCGAAACCACGACAGAAACCAACAAAGCGAGTCCAAAAGTAAGGAAAGGAAGTAAAGATGGATTGATCTTGGTTGGAATAAAGTACAATAAGTATACAGACCACCACAAGAACCACCTAGAGATTATTGAGTTGACAAATATGACTGAAGTTCTACGTGTTAGATTTACTTTTTTGTCCGTTTTTCAGCATTCCGGGGTGACGTTGGAGAGAAGAAAGTGAGTAACTTGCCAAAATGTTTTGTGTCAGGATAATTTCAGCATTTACTTATATTTTGTAGACTCTGTATCATTTGTAGACTCATATTCGTAGACATCAATGGATCTAATCTGTACCAATCATAATCAAATAGCACACATAGATAACGTTAATACCAACGACATATGATGACAGGTAGACACAAACAGGTAGACTGCATATTGTCATTATTAGTGTAATGTGTGAAACAGAGTAATGAAAATTATCTTCTACATGTAAAGTTAACTTGTGTTCTCTTCCAGACATTTGACACAGGGAACAGATACCACCTCCTGCACAGCGTAGCTCTGTTGGCAGTCCCTCTCACACGCAGGCCACTGCTGGTTAGTTACATGACGTACAGTCAAACTTGTCTTAAGTGACCACTCCGGGTACTTAAGAGTTGATATTATAAAGATAACATTTGCAAAGCAAATGCATAATGTTCGCATATGGTCTGCTCTGTTAATTCTTACTCAAACGCATTCATATACAATGTATATGGTCAGACAGGAGTCTAAATCCCTCCTGCTATAAACTTGCAACTTGATGTATTATATAATAAACCCAACACTAGTTACCATGGCAACAGTTTGGTTCAGGTCATTGACCGTTTTAGTTTGGAGAAGCGTTGCAAAAACAATGTTTTCCTTCAGTAAATATAATCATACTCAGTAAACAGGTGGTTAGTGAAAGCATTTGACTGAAGTGAGTTGAACCCATGATATCAGTTGCATGTTCTTTGTTTTAGACTGTAAGAAACTCTCATATATCCTCTCCAGGTTGGATCTCTGCTGAGCTGTGGAATGCTCCTGTTCTGTGGAGGCTGTTATCTCAGCTCTCTGTTCGAGATGCGGTCGGCTGCAAAGATCACTCCCATCGGAGGGATGATGCTCATCGCAGGCTGGCTCTGTGTAGCTCTCTAAATGTTCTGTACCCAAATAGTTGCACAACCAAAAGGATTTCTTGCTAACACTGCCTTTCCAGTGAAGGCTCCAACCATTCATGACCAAATATTTGCTAGTGAAATGAGATTGTTTCAGCTGTGCAACAAAGAAGCGTATAGTCTGTTTATGAACCAACCCTTGATTACATATTACAAAGGTTTTATACAGTGCCTTATTCCATACAGGTGTTTTGTTTTGACCATAGTTTATTCAACCGAAACTGATACAAAGAGACCAACAAAAACTGTAAGTGTTTAACTTAAATGAAAGTTTAAATTTCTGTCACATGTTGATGTACACCCCATTGGCCCATCAATAACAGAAAAATGTCCTGCAGTACGTCCATGATGTGATAGGGGTCGCTGTTGTGATACCATGCATCTCTGAATTTGAAGGGAAAGTTTTTTTGTGACCACTTAAAACATGGAAAAACATACTCTTTTTGTGTAGATTCAATAAAATAAAAACAAGAAAACACAGAGCCATTGATAGAATCTTTATTTTGAAGTTTTTCTAGAGACATTCACACTGTTCTAACATCTAGTAAAGTGTTTTGTGCTGCATTCAAAAATAACAAAAAAAACTGACAAAGAATAACAAAGGCTTGTGTTGGTAAAACAATAAGCTCTCACACATTGTTGACAACGTCGCTTAAAGTACAACAGTACCATTTTCTCTATAGGTACCTGACTGCCCAATATAATTGTATGTTCTAGCAGCATCTGCCTTGTGGCTTTCAGAATGTATGGCTTGGCTCCTAGGGTTACTAAACATGCAGCAAGAAAATAAAGGGTGTACACCCAACCTCAATCCACCCTGCAATATACCGTATTTCACCCATTACTTCTTATTCATGAAGTATAGAGAATAGGGAAAATAAATTTCAGGCTATTAAAGCCTGACTGAACAGTTCATTTACCAAGTCATTATAACTGTTGCAATGTCTATGACTTATACCCCTTGACACCCTTGTAAAATATAAACACACCAGTTTTGACTACCATACCCCATCTGCAACATTTATACAAGTAGTCAAGGAAAACGAGTGCTCTTGTGCAAAGAAATCTCATTCGTGCACTCGACTTTACAGTACATGCAGTTTTATTAAACTTTTTAAGTTTCCAAAAACAGCTACAGGTCTTTTTGGCAATGCCTCAGGGGCAGAGGCATTATTCTGCTTGGCACCAGTCTTGTATGAAAGTGAGGTGGCTTGAAAAGTCGTATATATAGTACGACTATGTCTTAGCAGCAACAGCAGTCTGTTGTTTTTATCGGTCTTTTTTCCCATCTTTCATCATATTTTTGATGAAAGTGAAATTTTGCCCATGTTTATTCTCCCAGTAATATTCTTACATTTTCGATCAGTATATACATGTAGTAGCAGCGCTAGCACTATCCAGTGTCCATTTCCTCCACTTCCTCTGCCACACTAGGATAAACATCCATGTTACTTTCGCGACCTTGTGCAAGGCTCTCCAGATCCACGGTTTCGCTGTGCACGACAGAGTACTGCGTGCTGGAGTCGCACTTCTTACCCGAGCTGACAGTTCTCGCGGTCGGCAGTGGGACGCGTACGGACGGAGCGGAGTGGCGGGGGACCTGCTGGTCGGGAAGTTCCGGCTCGGGCGTCGGCGCGGGAATTTCCATCTGCTGTGCGATTTCGGGGCTGGGAAGGGCGGTGTGGCCGTTAGCAGCGAAGGAGATGTTGGTCGGTCTGGGTCCGTTTGGCGAGGAGGCAAGAGGGTCGGAAGTCTTCATGGTGGCAGACTGGGGGCATGTGGGTGCGTGTGTGTAACCACTCTTTCCTAGGGATCCTGTAGGAAATAGTAGTTTGTAGTCAGACAAAGCTTCATCGTGAGTCATGGTGACAAGATAGAGAACAAGTAAACTGCACCAAAACCAACCCAACCAGTGCCATTTCACATTGCATGAGGACTGTCATGCAGTCAAAATCAATGGCAAACTGACCGATTCAATCAAGATTTCTCACTAGTTATCATCCAAAAATGTTTTTCACCACATACTTGAAAATGATTCAGTCGTAATAGGAAGAGATTGGGTCGTGTGTGGTCGATTAATGCTTACATACTACTGAGAAAAAGCTGTCACTATGGCCAGATGGCTGTCTTACAGAAGGGTTGCTTGGGCAAGTTTGACTGTATATCACTGTTCCCTTACCTGTGTGAACAGACAGTCTACTGGCTGGGTTGGTGCGCGGGGTCTGTGTGCCCGGACGGCTGGCTGACCCACTGGTCAGTGTCCTGGGAGAAGCTATGCCGATGCTGTGACCAGTGATCGTCATGCCCCTCCTCAGGCTGGGGGGTATTGTGTTGTCTGCCAGCACGCCGCCGATAGATCCCGTACGCTTGCGCCCACTTGGCGGTCTGCCTTTTGGGGGTGTGGCACCGGGCGGTAATGTTTCCTGCTAGGTGGTGAAAATACCGGTTAATTGTAGTTCTGTTTTACACAAGGAAAATCCTACTCAAGCAACTGGATAGATTTAGAAAACTGTCAGACGGGCTATAGACACAGAGATAGGTTCTGCACTATACACGCACATGGTCTGTTAACTCTAGGCTATATTCTGTTAACTCTAGGCTATATTCTGTTAACTCTAGGTTATATTCGTTGACCTGAGCTGACCTGAGGAATGGCACCATTGGAGTCTGCCCATGCCTGCCGTGCCTTTGTGGGGGGGTTGCCTCGGCCGTTGTACTGTGGGGGGTTGTTCTTTACACTCGTGTTGTCAGCTGGGAAAAAAAAGATAGAAAAAACAATTGGTAAGTAAATGTTATTTCTATGAGTGATATCAAGGTAGACTGTACACTGCAAGGTTGCCAGACCATACATGTATACACGTTAACTTCAAAAATATGATCTTTATTGACATAACAAAAGTATGGAGACTTTCATAAGGTATACTACAACTTAACATATAATCAAGACTTAGTGGATATAAATGAATTAAAAAATGTCAACTACATGCAAGTATGCCAAAAAAACAGTTACTCAAGCAACTGGATATGATTTTGAAAACGTCAGACGTTTCAGTCACTGACGAAAGCTAGTGGATACTAGCTGAAACGTCTGACGTTTTCAAAATCATATCCAGTTGCTTGAGTAACTGTTTTTTGGCATATCGTATTACCTGGATGTCTAACCTTCATCGACGTACATGCAAGTATATATATGTGAATCAACATTGTTGAATTTGACATATCATGTATACATGTTGTACTAGTTGTGAGGTCTAAACATTCTTTTATACATTTTATATACATGTATATACACAGTCAGGTAAAAGACTAAACCTTCTCCAGTAACCAAGAGAGAACTGGTAGCCAAATGGCTATTTCATTGTGCTTATGATACAGTACATGTTTTGCTGAACAATCTAGGTCCTTACCAGCTTCCTCTGCATCCTTGTCAGACACATACATCTCAGGCTGGGTCAGGAAACAGCCGTTAGGGTTCGACCTCGGCACAAACAAACCAAACCTGTTCAGAGATTGCACATCCATCACCTGCGACCTGGAGAATAAACAACAACAACAACAAATAAAACATCTGTGCCATCACTAAGATACCCAAATGACATGTACATTTTGTAGTACTAGTAAAAATTTACAGAAATGAATGTGTGTCATACGTATGTTCTTACCTATTATATCTGGCACCAATGAGAAAAGCATGTACTGTCTCCCCGTCTTCTGCAACTATTGGGTTCAGCCTGGAACAAGACAGATAGACAAAGTAATTTTTCTTTTATCTAATAGACCTAATACACAATTCATTTGCAGTAAAATGCACAATCATAGCTTGCTTTTGCATACAAATTACAATGCACAATTTACTTCAGAGCTAAGCTGTTGTACTCACTCCTTGGGAAGTTTTCCTGTGAGTGGGCGCTGGTCCTTCATCCTCTGTAGGTATCTCTTGATGTCTGTACTGGTCTGTGAGGAGGGGGCAGACTGGGAGCGATGGTGCCGTGCTCGTAACAGGCTGAATGGGAAAAATTCAATCACAATGTACATGTGTAGTTCAAACAATGTAATTAAGTCTGAATTCTAACTAATCATGAACACAACTCTAGATACAAAACCATTTCCATATCAGAAATTCAATTTTTTTTGAACCTTAGAAAGTTATGTACCCCAAAGAAACATGACTGACCAGAACTTATAGGAAATACAATACACAAAATACAGGTGTAGAGGCCAGAATATACCCCTGGCCAAAATATACTCCCAGATGTATTCTAGCCAGGGGTATATTCCTGACTGTTACACCTGTACACATGTCCCATACCTCCCGTACGTTATACATCTTCCCTTACTTCCCTATTTGCCTTTTCTTTTGTAATTAGACATTTTTCCTACAAAGTAAAATATAGCTTCTTTATAGAACATAACAAAGTCAGTATGCGCAACAATCATCGCTATGTAAAGTTCATCCCATTCTATCCCATACTAGCCACCCACTATCATATTAATTAGGCTAACCATTATGAAAATGTAGTTAATATGTACTATTGTACTTAGTAGAATGCCATACTTTGTACCCTGTACAACTGTTGTGCAATAAAGTTATCTGTAAAATGAGGGTCTCCACATGAACAGTCCTGACCTGGCCCGTGTAGGTCTGCCCAGAGAGCTGGCTTCAGATGAGGTTTCGCTGGCGGTGTCTGCCGCCGTCAGGAACTGGTGCGCCTTCATTGGCCGGTGGTACGTCAAGCCATTCACCACGATCTTCTTGTACTTGGGCTTCTTGGGCTTTACTCCTACTGTCTGCTCCCCCTGAGGAATAAAAAAGAAGCCAAATTAAAGGATGATACCACAAAAAGAAACATTTACAAGTCTTGATTTTATCTATCATGTTGCATGATCATAACTGTCCTATGGTATCTGTACGTGTATCTGTATAGCCAGTATAACAGCCCCTCGGCATAACACACCAGCTTTCACGGGCATGCATCGCAGCGGTAGCAGGCTATGTGACACTGAATGACTTGTCTTTGAACATCTAAACCTAAACATTTTTAAAAGCTTTCTAGTGAGGACGCCCCAAATGTACCTGGTGGCAGTGAGTTCCACTCTGATCCAGGAACGAAAGAGTTTTTGAACACCTCAATCCTTGGTTGATAACTCTGGTACTTGAAAAAGCATGATTTCTTGTTCTTTTTTGAATGGAGCAATCTGCACAATTCCCAAAACAATAACTACATCTAGCCAACCCTGTAAGTAGTTGTACATGTACCCGATGGTTTAGTTTAGTTTTTTTACCTTCTTGACAAATGTAACTCACCCAAGGGATCCAGTACCAATGCAGCATGGTTGAAATGACCAGCAAATAACTGTGTTACAGTAACTGCACCTGAAAGTTGTGCTAAGCTTGAACTACACAAAACTGAGCCGACTCCTGTAGTCATAACAACTGGTGCGTAACAACCTTGACTGAGGTTTGTCGTGGGTATTACACCACATCGCCTGTTGATCATACAACACGCGGGAAACATGATACCAAGGGAGGAAAAGATGGCAAAACAAACACACTGGAACCCCCAATACCTTTGTAAAGTGGCCAGGATTTGTATTGTATTGCAATTGTGCATACACATTAAACAATCTAGATTTCAAATTTACTATACCCAGGTTTGTAAGATTCACTCATGCAGCATGGGCAAAAATTCCTTCTAATCTAAATTGTGTGTAATCTAGGTACCAAAACCATGTGATTGTGTATGCAGTAAACTGGAATGTATCCTGTATCATTTGAGAGGGCTTTGGCAATGGACTGACTGTTTTGAGATAAATACAACTGTGGCGATTTGAACTGTAGAAGATATAGTTCCATGGTATTACAATGTAATTAAGTCTACAAACACAAGTCTTTGGTGCCAGCCACTATTAAGAATTACAAACATACGGCTGTACTAGAGATTTTTCAAACCAAGGACGTTATTTACAGACACAACACAAGTGGCAGGTACTAGTATACAAAATGAATGTAACCAGGCTTCAACATGTATAATTTGTATAGAACATGTATAAAATTGCTGGATGATATTATGTAATATAGCCAGCTGCCACTGTACCATACGCCTAGCTGAAGCTGGTATGTTGTGCTGAAGGGCCATTACACCAGCTATACAGATACACATGTAGTGAGAGTTGGAGCTACCATACCTTATTGCTAGCCAGCAGCTGGGATGTTAAGAGTGCGGCCTCCCCACTGTGAGTCTGCTGAGAGCTGACGGTGAGGACCCAGGCTGGGGAGGGGGTGCGCGCGTGCTGGCCCAGGGATGACTGTTTTCTCGCCTCCTGGACCAGTTCATCCATGTGCTCTTCTGACTGATCCACAGAGTAGGTGGACATCGGGTAACCTTTGGTACCTATGGGATGACAAAAAGTAAGAAGTGTCACAATAGGTGTTATACCCGGAAATCAGGATTGCCGTTACAAATTGGATGACACCCAGCTACCATGATCTGTATCCTGATGTGTGATGAAAAATTGTACAGTTTTCAGTTTTCCAACATTGACATTAAATTAAAAGTGTCCTCATGATCATGCAAGTTTTACTTTGTTAATCTGTATCGTATAACTTGGATCACTAGAGATCGCCAAAGTGTACTAAAAAAGAGATAATCCCTAACTACCGACCCTAATTTTTTCAGGACTGAAAGTGAAACAGGAAACACAGAATTTTTTCCCTAGGTCTAACGCGTGATAATGCAATTCTTACTCTTACTCTATGAAAGCTATGAATTAAGTCTGGAATTATGTAATGCAATTATAGTGAATATCTTTCAAGCAATTTTAATACAATGAGAAATGCATCCACCCAAGAAGTGTACATGTCCCTAAAGATTTCTTATCATTCTATCAGCTACAGTGAATTATCTTCTTCTATCTACATGTCTAAAGGTCTGTGTAGCGAGCCACTTGTAGCAGTTTAACATATCACTGCACAATTTTGTACTGCAGCACATATAAGAGACACTAGGTGGCGCTTCTAAACTAATGAAGACTCCATAATGATTGAAACTTTTTGGGCAAGTCCACAGGCCAGTAAATCATAGGACCCGCAGTAGCCAATAGACTATATATAGTGACCAGGCCCTGAAATGAACTTTTCTTCCTATTGTCCCAGCACTGTCCAAAATTGAATTTCCCAACCTGTTTTTCGGGAAGTATTTTATGACTTCAACTTGAAGTCAACTTTATTTTGCTTATGTTCACTCCCAGGCGCACTATAATTGCAGAGTAGTGATATTTGGGGGGGACTGTTCAGAAGCAAAAAGCCGGGATGTGCACCCGATAAACAAAAAAAGGGCCGACATTCTGATGTTGAGTACTGTTCTATTGTCCCATAAAATGTCCCAAAGTATCTTTTTAGTTGTCCTGGCCTACATTTTAGTGGTCAGTGGCCATTGGGACACTGTTAATTCAAGCCCTGGTGACCAGTAGCTCCTAATGCTGAGGTTTGTGTACATTTGAGTCCTGGGGTGCCGACTGTGCGTCGATGACAGATCGGATGGACTGATTTCCCCTCATTAATGTGATCAGTCAGCCCGGCACTGTGATGAGGTCAGGGGTCAGGATGTTATCAGGAGTAGAGTCGCCCGAGGGCGGGAACGCCCAGCTGCATCATGGGAATGTTGTGATGAGTGATGTTTCTGGACGCCGGCCTCAGAGGATACGGATAATGTTCAACAGTTGCAACTAGTGGTGCATACCTAAACCCACATTTAGGTTCAGGTCCAGATTCAAGTCCATACGTTTAGGTTCTACAAGTCCGGACCTAAACCCATAGCATATACAAAATTGCATGTTGGCAACTGCATGTTGTACATTCTTTCAAATTGAATATAAAATACATTTGCCTATTTGTAATTTATCTGGCTATTTAGTATTTGTATATTACAGTAAAGATTATCTTCTCCTAGTTTCCCAATTGAGTATGTATTTTTTAGCCCTGCTTACTAAATGTGACTGTGTACAAATGTAACTGGACAGCTCCTACAGACGTGTTTGATCAACACATTGTCATCATATTAATCTTCGGATACAAGTTGTTAAGACCTTCAAGACACTACAACAAGCGGCAGAACTTGACTTCTCAGAAACTGGTCAGCAGCCGAATCTGTCATCACCCAAGCACTAGTTCTGTTGGACCAAATCACCATCACGTTCCCAATTAGAGTAAGGTATGGGACGTGGGGTTCACAGGGGAAGTAGTGTGATCTGGGAGAATCTAGGGTGCTTGACCTTCCTTACTCAGCTTCAAAAGCACCCCTCCTCCCCTGTCCAACTTCGTTAGCGTCAAACGGCTAATTATTGCTGCTAATTGTCTGTCAGGTTATAAGAGGAAATAAGTTTATCTCCGGGAATGTTGCTGGTCTCCAGAACTGTACTGGATTGTGGTACAGTAGTTTCTTGCCTGAGGTATGAGGCAATATGCAGTGTTCTAGCCAGACTGTTCATCTTTACATCATTTGACGGGATTTTGCTACTCATGATGGCCAAAAATTTTGCCCAATTCGTCATCCTTAATTGACAAAAAATCTGTGTGTAAATATATGGAAAGATCTTCATCTACCAGTAAAATTTGTCGCTTAAAATGCATGAAATTGCTTTTTGGAGGGTCAAAATTAGAATTTTTGAAGGTGGAGCATGCCCCCAGACCCCTTTTCATTGCTCGATATGATATTACATGTTACATCAAACAAAATTGAGATGACTGAAAAGATTTCTAGGCTGGCTATAGTCAAACATGTACCACTACCAGCGGCAATCTCTGTGTATTAAGAACCACCTAAGGCAGCATTTTTGGTGGTCCCCTTCACTATTATTTTTCCATTGACCCAAGCACTTAAAGAATGTCTATTGTACAAAATGTAGTTAGCCACCTGTCTGCAGTGTGACTTTTTACTTCAAGTCCCTCGAGTGGACATCCAGTGTAACGTGTGGCCTAGAGAGATTGTACATTGTGAACTATCATTGTGAGTTAGGTTATGTCACACCTGGGTTTAGTAGTAACCTTTTGTTACTTTGTGTTCTTCAGTACCTTTGTGTTGCCGTTTGTTTATGTACATGTATCCCCCGAGTACATGTTGGCCAGAAGAACAAGCCAAACGCCAGCCAGCCTCTCCAGTTCCCATCTCACAATACACAGCCCACACAATAGCTGCCTGCCTTTGCGTGGGTCCCCCCATAGGGTACAGTTACCACGGCTTAATAGTTTCCGATGGAGTTAGTACTATTGTGGTCCACTGGCCCTTGACTTTTTGGCCCGATCCTTTCACTTAAAGAATACCTACGACACTTAAGATTAATGCTTTGAGGCCACCTCAGGTCGACGTTGCTCTTTAAGACATTTGCAAAAGTAAACAATAGTTTATTAGACCTGTCAAAACAAACATAGGAGTACAGTATATGTGACAGTTTATTCCATAACTTAACAACATTTTTTATGCTTTGTTACGAATACTGTTGATTTTGGATAGCTGAACTTAAACCATAATAGGATGGACTTAACCTTAAAAACAAAGCACACACATGTACTGAACGAGCCAAACATCAATTCTCTATTGGTTGCATTGTATCAGCTGTATCACACAATACTTTCAGTTATCTGTACATTATGTACATGTGTAAGTATATACATTGTAACTGAAATCCTCAAAAATAAGGCACTGAGTACTACTCTACTTTTTGCCTTGGTAAACACATTTTTGCAAGCATGCCAAAAACATTAAATGTCCATCAATGTGGTCCCTTTAATTTAATGATATTTGGTATAACATTGAAATTTACCATATACATTGTACAGCAGTAGCAAAATAGACGCCACACATTTAAACCTTACCAAGCTGCCATCCCAAACAACAATATCTGATTAATTAGAATATTTATGGCTTGTAGTCTTAAAGCCATTGTTCAGAGAAGGCATTGATGAAGCATGTGTCTAATTGGAAGTAAGGAATGCCTGTTGTCAGACTCCAGCGACCCTTTCACCAATCTGTGCCTGGTCCCAGGCCGGCAAATTTTCAATTAAGGAGCCAGCAATGATGAAATAATGTGTGAGCTGGGATGATTGAACGGGGTTGCTCCTGGGGACTTATTATACGGGCTCTGCCGCTGATGCATGTTGGTGAAGTGATTAAAGTGAGGTGGTAGAGGGGGGTGGGAGCTGGGCAGAAGGGGTTAGTGGAGGGAAGGGCGGGAGGGAGGGGGTGTACAAGTCAAGAAAGAAGGAAGTTCAAATTGTGAGGCTTGAAGGCATGGCTTACACAATGACTTATGTCCTTGCCAATAGGAAACGTGCAGTGACATTTTGTTCTTCTGTGGCAGTTGACAGAGATGTAAAAGGGTGTGCATGGGGTTTTGAGAGGTAGCAGAGGCTGTGTATGGGGAGATAGAATTATGAGTGATTTGATCCTTCACTATGAAACAAGGAAAAATTTCCCTTAGTTTATATTATAATATTCTCAACTTTTATATGATAGTTATTCAACATTTATAAAAAGTACTCATTGAACAATTCCTTAAATCCAGAGATATTATGTTGATTTTTACATTCCTTCTTCCAAAAAATCTGTATCAATGGCCATTTAGCCACTACAAAGGGAAGCTATTGAGTTTTCCACATTTGCAGCAGCGAGTCCAGGGCAGGAACGAGTGATTTAGCCGGGAGTCTCTCGACACTTATTCCCACAAATTACATTCGGAACAGAGTCCACTGATATAATGAACCATTTGTCACCGTGACAAGCACATGCGCAGGTAATAAATTGCCCGGTGACTGTTTCCCAATCGTGCAAATTGGGAGGCATGATTGTTAGGTGATCGCGGTAACAAAGTGTCCATTTGCGTCGGGGTCGGCCAATTGATGATCCGGCGGGTCTAAAGGCTGAGACTGTAGCAGATTGAAATAGAGGGCCACACTGCGACTGAAAATTAAACTCTGAAGGGTGGTGGCAAGTTTGGCCGACCTCACGGAGATTTATGTTTGACTACGGGCGACACATCAATCAGAGATGATACAGACTGCACTATAGCAACTGTATCACCGATATTGTTTGTCCAATTGTACCTGAATCTTCTTTTTACAAGTGTTGGGGTTATGTTAATATAGATATTCAGCATCGCAAGCAAAGAGCGAGTTGCCCCTCTGTATATCTAGCCGGACTGCCCGCACATGAGTCATGACCCAAAGCTCGCCCACAAATCAAGCGGAATGAATTCAATCTCATACGTCCAGGATCCCCCCTGTATCAATCTGCCCCGCGGTTTGATTGCCCATGAAAAGTGTTGGCGCGTTGCATTGTTATCCCATCAACCCGCTCGTTACCACTATTAACGACCAATCTTGCCGGCCGTGACGGAGGCTTAATGAAAAGTTCCGCGGTGGTGACGGCTGGTTAATCTGACGGGGGCCTGGGGAAATCAGGAGAGCGCGCCCTCCGATTAAAGAAGGACCTCGTCTTATTAAAGCTGGTACGGCCATGATTATAGTGCACTGGTGGGTGCCCAATAACATTATATCACTACAAACAATACTGCCCAAGCATGAAGATATACTACAGATTGGACCGAATAAACACCTTTAAACTAAGGCCAGCTATTGAAAAACTTTTGTCCCTCATTACAACACAACAACTGACTTATAACTCAGTCTAAAGCAATACCAGTATTGATGCATTCCTTTGATAGAAAAGACTGCATAGCCATGTGGACTATGTTTCACACACTCAACTGGACTTAGAAGGAAAAGTTTGGAGTTTTACTTGAAGAAAGCACAACAGATACTCCTACTACACCTACAGATTTGCATATCTAAGCCTTTCAGTAACTGTTACATGTATGTAACATTACCTAACTGATAGAGCAGCATTTATAAACAATTGTCTGGATAAAAAATACAACTGAGGCCACACCAATCACATTTTTGGTTTTTGCAGTCACCTCTTCTAATTTGAAGAAACTCAAAAATTACAAAAATGTAGATAATCCCAAATGCTTGTATTTTGTTTTGGCACTAAAAATTGAAGTCATTGCCAATCTCACTGGTTTTTAAGGTTTTTCTGTTAATAAATGCATTAAATTTTAGAGTTAAAAAATTCATTGATACAATCTATCAGCCAGAATGTTGTCCAATCCAATGTGGCTTCTACTTTTATGATCATGGTAGCTTGGATGGTCAAAGGATCATTTTTTTAACTTCGTGTTACCCATCTGCTGAATAATTTTCTGTGGAAATCCAAGAACCAAGAAATGAAATTTGTATGGCCTGAAGACAACACTTTATGAGCCCAAGAATGTTTTCATGGATAAACAATGACTTCAAGGTCCTGATAGTAGTGATACACAATGGATGAACATCATGACCACAACCTTACAATCTGGTCTTACATGTGAACTTACTGTACAAAACTATGCGAAACAAACAAACTTTAACAAAACCACCTGACACTGATCCCAGTGTAATGAACATGGTCTAAAGTTACCTGTACAATTCACCACAGAAAAATAGCAGTGCAATAAAACAACTGAATTAAACCTCAGTCTATACTTTACACTGGACCTGTGCCTAAATCTGTATTTGTACATAAAAATTGTTTAGGTACACAGCTCTTAGACTAGTTCTAACAAAACCACATAGCGGCGGAGAGACCTGGCATACTGTAATTCCTGATTTTTGTGGTACTGTTATGTTCGAAATCTTTGCCGTCACTTCTGTACCACAAAGTCATCATTACTGAGAACAAATAATTCGCAGACTTTCTTTTTCCTGCACCTGTCCCCATCGCAAACGTATAGTCCCATGTCTGAACATGTCCATTTTTCTCAGACTGCAAACTTTTGCTACCGCAAACATAAAGTGAACCACAGTAGTCCCCCTTCTCACTCCAGACACCCTGCCCATCCCAGACCAATCACAGCACCACTGCCTTGACAGAATTAATGCCCACTTAGAGTGCCATCAGCCAGCAGCCTGATGATTGGTCAGGATGATTTGGTCAAAATTGAATCTTGTTGATGCAGAAATGATTGCTGGGAGAGCCATGCCCCGTCGTCACCGGCCTGCCAGGGGTACCACTCAAATTAAACTTAGCAGCTGATTTATAGCGCCATTCAGCTCAAATTAAAGTGAGCAGCTGATTCATAGAGGAGGTCCATCATACCACCCAGTGATGGTTAGGACCGAGTGGCCAGGAGTAGTTTAGAGCCCTGATTGGATTTCTCATATTCCAAACTCACACCACCTCATGAATTACAACCTGTTAGACATCTTGTAGCCTGGAATCCAGCCTTGTTAGGTTTAGGTTTGCCCCAAAAAATGTGTTCCCAGTGGGGATAGCTTACTAGGCTGGATTGCAGGCTAGAGATCTTAGTCCCAAAGTTTCTGGTGTGTAAATTTGACGATATGTCTTCTAAAAATTTCTCACACACCATTCTAAGAGCCTTATATCAGTCACTGTAGATTAACCCCATGTTGTAAACTGTGTGGCCCAAGGGCTACTAAGTACAAACGTGTGGGAAGAAATTCAGTTCAATTTCATATAAATATGTCATCATCATCATCATGTATATGTACATGCACATATACCTCTTTTGAAGATGATCTGAAACACTTCAGGACAAAAAGATTCCTCTGCATCAAGATGACAAACCCTTTAAGTTACAGTAACTCTGGACAAAGTCAGTGACTGTAAATCCAAAATAATCATCAAACTTCCAGAAACAAAGTACAAGACGAGTGTATTGTGCACTCAAGTGACAGTTGATGCATAGTCGAGTATAACTGTGCTATCATGATGTCAACATGTACATGTAGCAACAATATACACTGTGTGTACTTTAAGTTGCCTGGCAACACTCCTGTAGCTGACCACCACTCTTAACCAGAGCCTTTCTCTCTACCTGACCCAGAATGTAGCGGTGTTACATTTCCTTTCACGTACATCACGCCATGCTCGGCACAAGTTTCACTTTTGTCAACGTTGACACACGAGCCACCTGCTGTTGCCATGGTTACCAGACACCTGTTGTTCCATGGAGATGACCTGAGGTAACCTCTTGCTCTTGTTTACATTCTAGCTTGTCGCTCTAACAATGTCATACAGGGCTTGTTTATTCAAATTTAAAGAAAGAAAGGTGCATTCAATGTTGTATTATATATCTATAACCTAGGAAGAGTAGGCAAAAATTATAACTATCACAGACAACTTAAGCATTTATGACAGACATTTTTGCTTCCCATGATGCTCTGTATTTCCCAGCATGCATTGGGATCCAAGAAAACATCTATGGTTTAACATGTTACAAACTTCTCTAAGTTTCACCATATCTAATAGTCTGTGCTTACAAAAACTTTTAACGCCAATAATAACTGTTAATTTTCATTATGCAACAAGCAATTCTTCACAAACAAAATTGTACATTTCCTCTCCCTCATGCCTCGTTGCCATGGCAACTATAATTGATAATATATCCTTGAGACACACTGGAACCATTAAATCTTCACACTTTAAATGAGATCAATCCCTAATGTACATTAGGTGCAAATTACTGTAAATCAGAACGGTAACACTTAGAATTATAACAGGCATATACTAGATTGATCGGTGTCATTAAGTATATTCCACAAGCTAAAAAGTTCCTCATTATCATTTGTCATCGTGGCGTCAAGTAATATTTACTCGTTAACTTTAAACAAATAAGATCAGTGTTCAAATCACTTTGATTACGATAATCATAATTGTCAACAAATAAACAAGGACCATTGTCTAGTTATGCTTGTCCCCATATGTCATCCAAATTTATTAGATGCTTGTAGGCCAAATCAGTTTGGTTTCTTGGTTCTTGATTTTTTTTTGCAGGCCTGGAAAATAATGGAGCTGGCAGAAAAAATTAAAAAGACTAAAAAAACATTTGGTAAACTCGTCTGAACAAAGGATACAATCTAATTAAAAATTAACCTCTCACACCTTTTTTTTCTTCTCTAAGAAGGTTTATGTTTTTGGTACGTTTGTATATGTATATGAATCTTTCTTTTTTTTTTTGGTTTAGCATGATAACTCCAGATGCTATGGATGGATTGTCATGAAATGGTAGATGAGTAGGTCTTGATGAGGCCTCAAGATTAGATTTTGGTCCCCCTGCCCTGCCAGCTTGTTATGGTACTGCATGGGGAAGGTATGAGGCTGTGGAACTCTTCTTAATGTATATATTGGGAATACGACACAGTGATGAACATTATACTAAAAACAACACAAAATAAGACAACTACTTTGGAAACTTTGTGGAACCATGAATTAAGAGCAGCTGTAGACATGATTTGACTAAAATCATTACACATAATGCATGATTAAGGGCACAATTACCTGGGTAAATATGTTCATGCACAGGGGGCTGTCACACTCGTACGGTATCAATCATGAAAATTTCCATTAAGACATTAACGACTAAATCTCCGCTCCCACAAAGCGCTGAATTGTTGATTAATCTGTCCCGGAGGCCACGTGAATTGAACTCCAATTTCCTGAGGACATTAATCCCAAACGCACATTATCATAACTTTCCAATCATTAAATGTGCAGAAAAGTCGGTGTGACTCATGCACGGCTGTGAATATCAGGTACGCTGACATTTTCCACCCATCATTTTCCTCACTTCTGAGGCAATGTGCAAAACAAGTTCAACTTGAGGAAAGTGTGCCATTGGGAGTTTTATTTCTAAACAAGAAAACTACCAGGTAACTATAAAAAATATGAAACATAAAGAGCCTTGCCATCCATAGACCAAACACAAAGCTCAGGATTGGCTCTCACATATGACTGGGAAAACTATTATATAATAATAATAGAAAACATTTAATTATTAAATTTTGATTGCATATATGTCAAATATTCTCTACATACAAATCTTCTATCAGGATTTCTCTTAATGGATGTAAATGAAGACATCAAGACATATTGACATGTGACAATCCCTGCATTGTAAAATTTACTTTTTGCTAATTTTTTACCATTTTCTACCAACACCACAAACATATTCAAAGTCTAGTAACAATTGAAATAATGAAATGTATATTAAATGCAGTAAAAACAGTAATTATTGGCCGAAAAATTGGATTAAAACCCTAAGTCAGGACTTATCAAATTTATCACCACTCAATGTTCCTCTTTATGTCAATATCATTTTGATCCATCGGATCTCTGTTTAGTTTGCTTAGAATAGTCTATTCAATATTACTGTTTCAATTCCATATAAAACTAACTTAATTTTCTTACATTTGGGAATCTTTTAGTCTGACACGTTTACTTTAAATCTATTGACAGGTAGAATTGTAGTAAAATCTGGTGAACAGTATTCCTGTTCCAAATCCATCCTACTCAGCATGAATCCACAAATTTACTTCTAGCTTTACTATCTGACACACCTGCCATCACAACTGAATCTGTAAAGCACAAACTTACTGCTAGTTTTACCACAAAGTCTTGAGTTGACACACCTGCCATCACAACTGATGCTGATAGATTATACCACAAAGTCAACACAAATTGAAACTTAATTTCTTGATGAAACCTATTGCCAATCTGTTTATCCCATTGTGTTTGCCAAATTAAAAGTGCAGAGAGGGGTCTCCCGGGGGTTTTGGCAGCACATTAGGCCGGGCTCCCTATGGGGTTAGTGGGAATAATGCTTAATGAATGGGTTGATCTACAGGCTGGATGGTATACAGGACAGACACATGTTTGACAGGCATGTAGAGCTGACATTGAGAAATGTGTAGAAGATGAAAATAACCTGTTACGCGTGTTGCAGCGTGACATTTTAAAAAAAGGAGTGTTGAATTAAATCCAGCAATTATCATAGAATAAGTACATATTGTCTTCAAGACATACATGTATGTACATTAATGAAACGATTCAGTCAAAGCCTGCTAAAATTGTATGGTTGGACCAATTATTGAATTTCTTGGTTCTGGGATTAGACACTTCCATAACCTTCCAGGATCATTTGCAAGAAAACATACTAGTATTAGACATGATGTTCTTTCAAGTTTGCACTAACCTGTATATATATGCAAGTGGTATTTCAAGCCCTGTTTTGTTACGTAAACTTTCCTACAACTTCTTTATCCTGAACAGTTGTGAATCATGATGCTTTTGCCTAAAAAATAAGCATGTATCCCTGGTGATAGCTTTAGACTTTGAGCGTTCATGCTCCCACGTCCATAAAAGATATCGTCGTCCATAAACTTAATTGAGTTGGGAAAAAGGATCCTCATAGCCAACATGAGAATACATCCGTACGTAGGGAATCGTACTTTCATGGGGCATCGCACTTCACCGCGGTTCACTATAATAGGAGAGTCATCACACAACATGGTCCCTTTCCTCGCCGGTAGGTCTCTGAGAAGTTTATTTCTGTGCCGATTCCTGCCCTCCAAAGCTGCGTAAGCCAATGAACAGATCACCCTCTTGCCTCCCCCTCCCTTCCCCGCGAACCTTCGCCTTGGCCTGCCATGAATCTCCAGGAGTATCCATCATCCCCCACTCAGCCTTTTTGGCGGCACAGTACGGTACGAGCCGGCAAACTGCCTGGAAAGGCCGGGGACTCCCGCAGCACTGCGCTATCCATCACGCTAAAAACATTCCTGACAGAAGCTTTATAGTTTTTATACCCGCCTTGACAACAAGTACTCAGACGTGGGGATGGGACATTACACTAACAGACACAGGGAGGTCTGAGGACAAACTTTCTACCAAGGGTAATACATTATATTCTGTACACTGGGTGCTAAATTTCAACTGAGTGTGTAAGTGAAAATGGAACTTACTTCGCCAAACTGTAACCAAGAAAATTCAGCTACATTGGTCAAACATTTCTGAATCAAACTTTTAGGACCTTAAACCATACAGTTTTATCTCAGTAGTGTAGCTAACACACACTCCAAGCATGCATACCCATCTACATTGTATTTGCGAGGCGGTAACCATTTGCAACTAGAAGGCTGGCAAAAACGATTGCGTACAAAAGTACAAAAAAGAAAGCCTGATAAACATGCCTAAACCTCTGCTTGAAAAGTATACAACTTCTTCCTTTTCTAAACCTGAATGAATGAGCTATCCCTTCTCCAGAGAAGAGGGCTGGTTTTCCGTTCGGGGCTGGATAATACCCCGTCTGAGCGCGTCTCCCGAGTCAGACACCGGGAAGACGGCGGGTTTGTCGGATGATACATCGCGGAGTGAAGGCGCGCTAATGTAGACAGTGCAAGGGAGGCCAGGTGATCAATGTGCCAGGCAAGGAGGAATGGCGAGGATGGCATGATGGGGCCCAGAGGGACCACATCAAAACACTCCACATTAGACTAGACATCAGGTAATCAATTAACAGGGCAAGGAGGGGGCCACCCCACCTGTTATCAATTAACAGACAATGCACAGGAGAGAGAAGCAGGGAAAAGTAAGTAGAGAACGCTCAGCGTGACTCAACAGGCTTTCTGGGAAGATACATGGGTTTGGCACAGAAAAGAGACAGAGAAGAAAGTTCCCACACTTTACCCACAAGAGTAATTACTGCAAATTGTTTTAAGTTCATGGGGATTTCGTTTTGCAATAGGCGACAAAAGAGGCATTTTAAGTTGAAACAACTTTAACATAGAGTTACTAGTAAATAGAGCATTTTCTTTTGTGTGTTGAGTTCTCCTCAAAACACGAAACCAAGAGAATATCTCACAATTTACAGTACTCGTGTCATTTCTACTTGTAAACAGTACAGAAGGCATACAAAAGGCTGAAGCTGAAGCACCTGGTGTTAACTGACATGGAGTCATGAATTGTCCTTCGCCAATCCTTGTCTTTTCTATTTGTTATGCTCATCAGTTGCTAAGTTACCAAACTAATGATTACTGTTCTAGAACAAACATTTGAAAAGTTAATAAACTGTAGACCCTGCCATATCTTCTTTTAAAGGCATACATAGAGACAGAAAAACTCTGGTCAAGTTACATACTATTGCATCAAGTATCATCATATGGTAACCAATGACACCTAAACAACGTGGCCTCTTTTGTTCAGAATTACACAACTGCAGAATTTGATCTAGAGAACTTTCCCTCCACTGGACAGAGAACTATACGACCACACAGGCCGAGTTCAGGTTCAAGTATCTGTTATGCAGCCAAGTATCCATAACGGCCCCCCTGTATTGGCTCATAACAGACAAACGTTACTGGCTGAAACAGGTGCAACGGAGCGTTTCTCCACACAAAAGTTGCCTGGAGTCGGGCAAACACAGACGGCCATGGACGCAAATAAACAGTCCTCGAGTCTAAGTCCATTTGGGTACCATAAAACCATAAAACCTATCTCCACATCAGCCGAAGTGTACAACTGAACCACTTGTTGTAGTATATAGGACAGGTGCACAGAATGACTCTGTGTACACAGACTGGACTAAACCAAATAGACGGGGGTCGTTAGGTCATGAGCACCTGTTGACGTTGTGATTTTATGTAAATAGTCCCCTCAAAGACTGCCCCAGCCCTTGTTTATCAACCTTTAGTACAGGTGTAATGGGCCAAATAGGGTTTGTTTTGAAAGAATTTTACCTTCCAAATCAAATTTTGTAGATTCCAGTCTATACTGTAGTCATGTAGGTTAAACCTACCATTGCAAAGAAAAGAAATAGCGTTGGTAATATATGTACTATCTTGCTGGCAATAACAAACCAAATTTTTACAAATCACTGCCCTGCTTTTTTTTACAAGCTCAACCCTTTGGATTAAAGGTCTTTCTGTGGGCTGATTTAAGCTTTCACAAGCAGCTCAAACATAGCAGTGGCTACTTTATCCTTCAATCCCCAAGGATATGTGCTATTAAGGTAAACCACAACATCAATTACTCCAACACAACTTAATTCAAAGAAAAGCATTTAAAAAGATATATCAGTACATTTAATAACTGCCAAAAAACTTAGCCTACAGTACAGTATTTGATCAAATCTGGCACTTCTATTCAAATTCAGCCACTGGAACCTTTTATACATAATTAGGTTAGGTAATTGGTTGGGTTGCTAAGAGGTATGAAGGACTCGGGGCTAGGCCATTCAAGCCATGTTTTCCAAACAAACTTAGGAGTAAAGTAAGTTGTGTGTGTATAAATATGTACACTACTCCTACAGGCAAATACATTTTGTACCTGTTAAACATCCTTCAGAAATAGACAACAAAGTCATTGAAAGGAAATCAACTGTGCATTTCTGGAATAAAATTCTCAATTAGAGATATGAATTGTTGGTTTATCATGGTCCTTTTATGCGCTTGATAGCTTTGTGGTGCAAGTTGAAATGTAAATAAACTGACCAAATCAATTCCTGATATACTGTTTGTGATTCTGGCATGTTACATGCCATTTTTACCCTAAAGTCTATCTTATCTACAAACACTCTCACTACAGGCAGTTTTATCATAGTAAATTTTTAACCAATCAAATCCAGTCAAACATACAAACTTAAACACTCATTCTAGTGTTAATCAGCAAACGTTTGGCATTATAACGTTTAAGAGTAACAACATAATTGCGTTATGCCCAAGGGGTTACGACTAATTAAGCCTGTCCTAGTAACCACTATTGTGCTTGCTTGCATCGGTAGTAAACAGGTTAAACCCATCCAGTAACCACAGGCTAGATATCCATGTAGTGTTTGCTCCTCAAACAACCATCGTAATTACAAGGCAAACATTTACCTGGTACGACAAGTGTTGTAAATTTTTGGGGGGAAGGTTTTAAGTGGGGAACCAAGTCGAATATGCATTTGATTGATTGAAATGATCTGAAACTCACCTCAGTATCTTAGAATGTATTTAGAGACATTCTAAAACAATGAATTATAACGTTTTTGCTTCAACTACATAGTGTAGCCTTAGCTTTCAGAAAAAGGCCTAGGGAAAAACTTTTTTGGAGCCCAGTGATGCATATATTCATGATTTAATGTTATAATGATTTTATGCACAAAATCTTGACCAAAAAACAATAAAGGAAGTTGGAATTAATTTACGAACTGCGGTCACGTAAAGTATGACCATAGTTTGTCGACCGGCATTTTATTTTACTGCAGCAGACAATGTTAACAATCATTGAATGCATCTTGTTTTCACAGTATCGTACGAACAATGTAATGTATTTCTTTTGGTATGTTTTGTTGTAGTTTCTCACCTCTGACGCCCCCGTGAGGTCTCCGTCCGTTGGCGAGTACCTTCCCTCCATTCCCTCCATCCCGCTCTCTACTCTCCGAGAAGCTCAGGTCCAGGAACCGGCGGCCTCGGCTCGCACTTTTCGCGGTGCCGTTCTCGTTCCCGCTGGGCGTTACCGAGCGATCTGTCCCGCTTCTCCGGGACTCGGGACGACTGTCCACCATGCTAGCGCTATTTACACGCCCAGAGCGGGCCTGCTACTGCATAAAAACTGAGAAGCAAGCACCCCCTCGCCAAGTTTTGTAGCAGACGAGAAAGTTTTCCGCCGCCATGTTTGAAATCCCACCTGAGTAGCAACACAACAAAGTAAATATATCCTTCCGAATAAGGACTTCAGAAAGCCTTTGTACACGTTTTACACAAAAATAGACAAACCCAGCGCCGAAAATCTTCACATTTCCACCTAATAGAGTCGATTATGGGAATTGTTCCATCTGATCATGATTATTTGCCGTCAAACTGGGCGTACTATATTGTTGTCTGCGGATGAAGACGATTGTTTACGTCGTGAAAAGTTCCTGGCAACGGTAACGCCTCCGCTTAGTGACGTCACAGACGCACGTGCAAGAGGCATTGCCGTGTTTTCAAATGTCGTGTTGCATGATCGCACGTTTTGAAAGTGTTCTGGACAAAAAAACGTTCTTTCGAGCATGAAAATACTAGGTATACAAAATATCAATGAGGAATAGTTCTCAATCGTTGGCACTGTTTCCTAGTAACATGACTTTTTGAGGACAGAGTTTCAAGTGATGGATGTTTTGCTCACACGCACTGTGCACCTTAGCACAGTAGGTCTCAAAAGGTCAACTCCCCAGTTATGTGACACGGTGACTTTTAAATTTGTGCACATTGTGCCATAATGTTTATATATGTCCTGATATCATTGCTGCTTAATCACCCATTTCATTTAGCAGAAGATGGAAATGTCATAAAACAATGATAAGTTGATGACTTGAGGTCAGAAAGAGTCATCTGAGGTCAATCCTTTACATCCATCTCCTACTACATTGTACTACAGTAATATGCACAGATGAATGGCATTAAGTTGTACATACTTTTATATAAAACTATTGTACTGTATTATGGTGACTTCTGTCTTCAAGTTAATTTAGGATACTGTACTTGCACATAAAACATTTTAGATAGTGTGAATACTTTCCATTGAAAGTAAGCTTTTTTCCTCCATTTTCAGTAAATCGTAAGATTCTTGGTTTGGTTTTATGTTCACAAGTAGCTCAGGTCCACCACAAAATAACTATAGTTCATACCACAAACAATACACATTTGAGGATATATTTGTGTCATCCCTTTCAAATTTCTGCCTTTGGTTCTATCTTTTTCTCTCATTGCAGAGCCTGTCTGCAGAATTCTTTATTTCCCCCAAATCACCTGAGATGATGACCACACAGATCCCCAAGGTTCTCAAGTTTACAACCTCTCATTTCACTGCCCCGACCTTCCAGCCTTTCATTGCTCACTTCCACTTTACTGTACAGACTGTTTGCAGTATCAAATGTGCTAGAGATAAATCTTCATAGCAATCTTCATAAAACCTAACAACTCAGTTCATGGCATGGTCACGAATGGGCAAAGTTTGGGGAGAATAAAATAAACATGATAAAATGGCCATAGTTGCAATGTCGCACATTGACTGTATCAGAGTAAAGTATATAATGTAAAGATTTAATTATAACATTGTTAGTGATGATTGAATGAATGGTGCTCGTTACTTTGATGTAACATGTGCTACATAGTTTTCAATGAAAGACAATTAGAGTTACCACAGACAGAATTATACCAAAGTGCAATTTAAGACAGGTCTTGGCAGTGAAGATTAGTTTTAATGAGACATGGAAAATGTTACAATCAGTGTGCAGTTTTTTTTTAATAACAGACAACCCTTCTTCCATATGTACAAAAATTGACGTATGACCAATGATCATTTTTATTTTTATGGACAATGTGTTAATCAACTCATCGCTGCTTTTTCGTGAAATATCATGATGTTTAAAATGTTTATAATGATGTTGCCCTTGCCATGCCCACAATGCTTTGCAGTTTCAGCTCTCAGCTCCCATGAGTCTTTGCTTCCTGAGCTCCACCATTTTCCTCAGCCAGTGCATCTCCTTCTCCTCTGGATCAACAAACAGCTGGAAAATAAACGCAAACAATCTTCAAAAATACAAATAAACAATGATAAAATAATACAGGAAAACAAGTGTTGGCAAATGGGTAAAGAATAGTCATTCTATAAACATTAACAGCACAAAGTTTAGAGTATGTCTTTCCTTAGATTACCTTAGATTAGGTACCTTAGATTATTTTCCCATTGACCTAAACAATAGTTACCACATGTCTACTGAGCCACAGCAGTGACTATTTTCTTTACATCGATGAAGGTTAGACATCCAGGTAATACGATACGCCAAAATGCAGTTACTCAAGCAACTGGATTTCCAGATTTTCAAAATCATATCCAGTTGCTTGAGTAACTGCATTTTGACTATTTTCTTTAGTTACACAGGTTTCTCTACACATATACTGGTATTTCTTCTTACCATGACCAGAATTTACTGAGTATTGGTAAAGGAGACAATACTTTGAGTGTCTGCATCCTTTTATAATCATTTTACATACTTAAAACTTACATTTTCATGTGCCAAGACAGAGTCAGTGTCACGGTACTTGATGCCAGAATTCAGTGACAAACTTTTGGCATCCCCCTGTCCCTGACTGTTGGGGTTCAGTCCGCGAGCCACACCACTGCCGAAGATAGCCGACTCATGGGTCTGCTCATCATTCAAGTCCTGCACATGGAAACAAAGTGGATTTAACATAAAACTAAACAATACATCTAGCCAGGATGCCATCCTCCGTAGTTTCCAACAGCTCCCTAATGTCGCTGGCTACCACAGAGCCAGCTACATTAGGGAGCCGGCAGAAACTACGGAGGATGGCACCTTGGCTATAATACATCCACATATATCAGAGAAATAGCAAAGATCATGCATATCCAACAAAGTTTTGATGGACCCTCTATATATGTATAGCAAAAGTCATTGTCACAGAAACAAAATTGAATTGAAGCCCTACATGTACATGCTTCAGCACAACAGAGAATTAGCACAGAATACGTAAATTATGTACTAGTAATTGCCACAAGCTGCAAACATTCTCAATGTACCATCTAGCAAAACTGGACAAATACTTCTAGACTTATACAAAAGTCATGTATGAGACATTAAACTTAACTACCGGTAGTAGTCGCTCATGAAGAAACTTTACTGGGTTTACATCAATGACTAAATAAATGACATTTATGTGTATGTTAAATGTTTTATCCTGGGTTCAATTGCCCGTAGGTCACTGACCTTCTTGTCTGCCCTGCTACTCTTGAATGGTGCAGGTGTGAATCCAGCCTGGTCAATCTCTCCTATAGCCTGCAGTCTGGAGATCTGCTCTGTACCTGACAGGTCAACTGCACAGGGAAGAAAATTTCACTGTTGCTTTTTGTCTAGGATTCAGAGAAAAAAATAAAGCAGAGTCCTTAACGAATGGAGTTTTGTTGAGGACATCGGCAGAACTTACTGCACCTGTGCAAAACCTGTAATGTATTGTGCATATTTATAGCGCTTCAGAAGAACGTCTTGTTTAAGATCATATGCATGAATTTAACGATGATAATCCATCTGTAGTTTTCAAACATTGTATCAAAAAGATAATGTTTGCAACAGGCAAAATTCTGATGCATCATTTATCACTTATAGGTGGTCTTGTGGTTCGGGTTGTTGACTTACATGTATAATCTAAAGGTTCTAGGTTCGAATCCCTGGCAGGCCCCATTGTTGTGTCCTTGGGAAATTTTTACAATTGCAGAAAAAATACATAAATTGCAGTATTTTTTCCAGTTTTCCCCGTTCAATAACATTATAACACTATTCCATATTGTTTACTGAGCTACCCCATCCCAGTTTTCCTTTGTCTGCCTCCCCATTGCCCCACCCGGCAACGGTAACCAGGACAGACAGCTGTGGAACGCCACCATCCACGCGAATCAACCTCCCAGCATCCCTGCCATATTGCAATTATGGAATGGGTTTTGTATGAGTAAATTACAGTCGTTCCAAATTTGTCTCATCAAGAGAATTGAGTTCAATTTGGCAGCAAATTTTAAGGCTTCATCAAGTCTGACAATATTGGATTGACCATGTAAGGCAAGGCACTGACACTTATAAAGAATGACACAGGTCTATAGAAGAGACAGGAAGGGGAATTACTGTTCGGAGCAATTAATTAAAGCTACCATATTTTGAAAATTGGTCCTTGACAAGAAACCCTTGTGCTATGTAAAGAAGGATATCTTATGATGAGTGTTTTTTTTTGGCAATGTCAACAGATATTTTGAAATTCTGAATCATACACAGTCATGTGAGAGTTAACAGGATAGGTCAGATTCAAGTCCTGATTAGAGACAGTTGGTAAGTTGTAAAGAATGACAAAGGTCTATAGCAGAGATATGGGAAGGGAAATTACTGTTCAGATCAATTCAATAAAGCTACAATTATTTGAAATTGGTTCTTGACAAAAAAACCAGTACACTGTGTAAAGAAAGATATACTGTATTTTATGATGAGTGTTTTCTTGTTAACATCAACAGATTTCAAACATGGAGAGTTAATACTTGTAGGTCAGATTCAAGTTCTGAAGTAGGGTTGGTAACGTTTTGCTGACATTCTATATCATGTGTTGTGCACCCCAAAAGTTTTTGTGCACCAGAATTTTCAGGATAGGCACACCTGTGCACTTGTGTATTCCCAAAACAATCCTTGCCAAAAGTTTTGTCAGGAACCTGGGATGCACCTGTCTTTTACACTGACTGATAACTGCAACATCTTCATACAATATTGCGCCGAAAGTTTGGTGCACCTATTCCCCAATGTTGCATCTAAAAGTTCCGTGCACGTATTCCCTAAAATGATCCCTGCCAAAAGTTTGTCAGGAAGCTGAGATGCACCTGTCTTTTACACTGAGTGATGCCGGCAAAATTTTCAAACAATATTGCACCAAAAGTTAGATGCACAGTCTATATTCCCCAACATTGCACCTAAAGTTCAATCAGTGCACCTGTGCACCTTTTCCGCAATGTTGCACCTAAAGTTCTGTGCACCTGTGTACCTATGTCCCCTAAAACGATCCCTGCCAAAACTTTGTCAGGTAGCTGAGATGCGCCTGTCCATTGGGCTGAGTGATGACTGCAGAATTTTCATACAATGTTGCACCTCTGCACCTATTCCCCAATGTTGCACCTTAAGTTTGGTGCACCTGTGCACCTATTTCCCCCATAAACGATCCCTGCCAAAACTTTGTCAGGTAGCTGAGATGCGCCTGTCCGTTGCGCTGAGTGATGACTGCAGAAGTTCTTATGGGTCACGAATCCGCCGAACCCTGGATCATGTAAGGAGAACTTTGTGTTGGCCTGATTTATCTGTGTCCGCACACACTGACAGGTGATGCATCAGGCCCATCTCATAACAATAGCGCCCCCCTCCCCAGGGACACCAGCACGATACAGCTCTTATTAATTGTCAGGCCACAAAATATCTGGCCACAATGGAGGACTGGCCCAATGCTTCATATCATCAAACCCTCAATCTCATGTGTAATTGTGATGGTACAAGATGAGTTTTTCAAGATACAATGTTGCGTGATCTAAAGTAAATACTAGTATGTGAATCTACTAAGTATACATGTAGCTTTCATAACATATATCATAAGATACAGCTCTTATTAATTGTCAGGCCACAAAATATCTGGCCACAATGGAGGACTAGCCCAATGCTTCATATCATCAAACCCTCAATCTCATATTGTAGATTGTATAATTATGTTGGTAGTCAAGATGGGTTTTCCAAGATCTTTATACAATGTTGCATCATCTACATGTAGTACATATGTCAATGAATACATGTAACTTTCATAACATATACACTGTTTCATAAAATTAATCATTTTCAGGAGAAGTACAGTCTGAATCTTGTTCAATTTTATTTTCAGTAGAATAGGAGGAAAAAATATGATTTTCTGCATCATTATCATCATTATACTTTTTCACTCTTTTTATGGATAATTACATTTTAGTCATACTTTATCCCCAGCAACATTTCTTGCAGAATAAATACTATCGTTGTAACAAACCTGTTTTGACTGGAATTATCAAGTCACTTGCCGTCAGTATTTGTAACTCTCATAAAAAAATAATTTTATAGTACAAATAATTGTTATCTAAAATCAATAAATCACTGTTCCAACCTGACTTCTAAACTAAAGCATTCCAAGTCACTGAGTTTGAACATTTTAGACACACGGTTTGGGTATGTTCTTCACGGACCATTGAGCAGAAAGTTGTCTCCTTCAAACAACAATGCGGCTGTCGACCGGTGTAAAAGTCTGGGCAGACACAATGAGTCTTGTCAGACTTCAAAATCCGTGCGCTAAGTGCAGCATTTGACCACAATGAACTCGATATGCTTCTACCACCTTTGGAGAGGATCCAGGTAAATTAAATCAAACTGTCCCATTGTTCCGCCCGTCCCGGGGGTGCGATCTCCCCGGGGCACCCGGGTAACGCCGCTCGATGGAGCCAACATCATGTGAAAGGAAGTGTGGTTAATAATTAATCCGGCATTACAGGACTGGCGATAACGGCACACAGCCATCATACATTCGTCAGGCGGAAATGGGGGTAGACGTCGGGGCACGTCGCCCAGGCAGCGCCGGGGAACAACGGTTATCTCGTGCTATCAGCGTGACGAGACAAAAAAGGGACACCCTCATGGTGGGACTCCTGGGTAACATTACTGTAGGGAGATGGAGATATAACAGATATAACTTTGATACATCTGTATCATGTTGTACAAAAACGCTGCAGTGGGAAAGAACTTGCACTGGCTGCTCTTTCTGTTCACACTGGTTAGTGATTATATCGTTTGCAGGGCTCGAAATACCACCTGTATATGCAGGTTAGTGCAGATAAAATAGGAGCTGTGTATTTCTGGAGTGTACCTGCACCTAACCAGTTACCTATACCAGTCCTTATACTGGATTTATACACACATACAAATGTACATGCAGGTATGCACAAATGTACTTGGCTGGGCTGGCTTTATTTATCAGATTTTCTACATTCCCTTGACTACCAGGAAATTATGAATCAAAACAGTGCCTCATATCAAATTAACAATGCAATTTTACAAAAAATGTTTCAACCAAAGAAAAGGTGGTGAACCACATCAGCTGATGATCTATATATATATATAACAACCAAACCTTGTTTTCTATCCTGTACATACGTAACTTACCGGTAGTTCATCACTTTTGACCTACTTTTGGAAGTCATTTCCAAGTCAGGTCATGTCTTGAAGGATGTAACACAGTCTTCTATTGCTGACCTGATATTTGGAGTCCAAACTACAAATCAATAGACAAATTTGATGACTGAAATTTTCATGATGACAGAAATGCACTTTAGAACACCTGTGCTTTAAAGATATTAATCAACATCAAGCAAATAGAGTTTAAACCATCAGGTAAAATTTGCACAATTTGCTATTATGTAGTGTCTTATATTGTACATGGTGTCTTCTATCAATAATGTATAGCTTAGAATCTCTGTGTAGATTGTACTAGAATAATGTGATTATACAGTGTCTTATACAGCGCTTTGCCTTGAATGTTTTACAACTGTTTTGCAATAAACTTTGACTTGCCTTGTTTGGTAGAAATCTATGCATAATTTTGATGCGGGAACACAAAGTTTGCGGGCAGAAAGATACCCTATCACTGCAAAGGTTCTCAGTAGCCATTAGCATCACCTGACTTAATTAAATTAAGGCTTGGTGGGATGACATCAAGAGGAATTATGGCTGGGGCCTGTCAGGACAGATTTCCCACAGCGAGGGGGAAATGAAATAATTGGGTTTTGATGGCCGAGGCGGGAGGGCAGCAGGCAGGCGGCATTAATAATTCAGCCGTGATGGATGGACGGAATCCGCGGCCGGCTTTGTTTCGCGCAGGATGGATGACGGGAAACGGCGGGAATGAAGGCGGGAACAATGGCAGCTTTGTCGTAGCGGGGGGAGCTGCGAGGGGCGGCCATCAGCCCGGCACCCATCAAACACATGGCGTTAATGGTGGGGAATGTCGCCCATCAATAATGCAGCTTTGGCAATGGGATCACCATGGCGGCAGCCCTCTCTTACACAGGTCGGCAAGTTTCCCAACAAAGTGTCACTCGGAACTCGACAAGGAGTATGGGGAGGGGGCATGTCTTGCTAATGTTTACAGAAGGAAAACATATTGTTTTTGCTCAGTTTCCTCTTCTCCAAACACAAAAGGTCAATGACCTGGGCCATCACCATGGTAACTAGTGTTGGGTTACACCATGTTGCAATTCTATAGTAGAAGGGATTTAGACTCCTGTCACCATATGATATATATGAATGTGTTTGAGTAAGAATTAACGGAGCAGTTATGCTAAGGTAAACATAATGCATTTGCTTTGCAAATGTTACCTTTCTAGTTTTGTTTTATGATCTGACTTATGAAGATTTACCACATTTGTGGAAGGATTGACCCCCTTAAGTGACTTTCCCAAGAACACAACAATCAAAACCCAGAACCTTTCAATTCTGTAACAACCCTAACCACAAGACCACCTTGTTATGGCATCTGTGGTCTAGTGGTTAGGCTAGCAAACAAGGGATTGACATGAGTTTGATTCCTGGCATTCCTGGCAGACGTTGTATAGTTTTAAAAAATACTTTACACTTCCATACCTTTCAAAACATTTTGGTATGTCCCATATCTGCTACTAGCACAATGTTGTATCTCCTCTAATGGAATGTACCAAACTGGAGAGGTGGTGATCTTTTATGATCTATCCGAAACTACCCCTTCTTAACGTTAGATTACCTCAGTCTCTTTAGAAAGAAAAGCAATGGCCAACTGTACAATGCAATGTCTGTTCTCTATCACTCACCTTGAGTCTTTTGTTTCTCCTCTTCTTTCTTGATCTGGTCACTCACTACTGCAGACTCTAAAGCCTGCTTCATTTGCTGCTTTACTCTCTCTGGTGCAGTCTGGGGAGAAAAATGAAAAAATATTACCTCTAAAGTCATTTACAAAATCAAAAGCTTTAATATGCATTCAGGATATTCCATGATACTTTTCTACAGATTGTACATATCCAGGACACTGTCCATGGTACTGAAAAACTTTCGTGTATTTTTAAACGAAAGGAGGAGAAAGTTGTGCAAAGTGCCTTTCCCAAGGGCACAAGATTGGTGGCATGGCAGGATTCAAACCCAGAACCACTTGGTTCTGAGTCAAATACTCTGCCATTACGCCACATGACCCTACGACAACATTGGTGGCTAGAGAACAGCATTTTATAAGTATAGGTGCTGAAAGACTCTTATGTAAGACTTAGTAATGCAATTAACACCTTCCATGTAACCAGTACAGGACTTTGGTATTAAAAAGCTTTGGGCTTTCAGGCAATCTTGGTGATGTCCATGGTACTGAAGCATTTTCATGTCATGAGAACCATGCATGTGGAACAATCTAATCAAGATCATGGCTACAGTAAAGAACAACATTTAATGTAATCAGCCTTGTGTTTGTGGTGTTGGGGATGTAGTCATCTTATCAAGATAGATTGTACTGGTACTGGTAGTGGTAGTGGTAGTGGAGAGCTTTAAAAGTCAAGAACATCAAATACTCAAGCTATAAACCTTTCACCATCCATTCATATCTTAAGTATTAATTATTTAAATTCTAGCAAGGAGGTTCAAAAAGGAACCTACTGGTAGAGGTGTGTGTTCAATTTCCATAAATGCTGAGTGCTAAGAAGAGAAGGGCTCAACTCTAGTGTTAAAACACCTTTTTCTACAGTCATGTAGTTTTCTTTATTGCCTGAAATTCAGCCTTGTTAAGATATACATGAAGGTGCGCTCTAAAAAATTCACTCCCCAGGAAGTGAATTTTTGGGAGAGAATCTAAAACCTAACAGAAGCTAGAGCCTAACAAGCCTGGATTTCAGTCTACCTACTTCACACAATAAGCAACAACTTTGTAAAAAGAGTTAACAGAATACAATGTTATTTGCCCTGATCTGCCCAGTATCAAGGCCAGTGTGCCCTGTGCATCAGAGTTCCCGTGTGACCACCCTATGGTAATTCCTTAATTGAATTATGTCATTAATGCAATTATACTAATGGCCTGATGAGGCATACATTATATCAACAGCTGGGAGTCATCACTTTGATCATACAGAATATATCTTAATTTATAAGAAACACTTCAACTTCTTTTGAAGACCCATAGCCAGAGTCCTAAGATTTCTCAAAGTCTTGACCGTGTGAAATCAGATAGGGGGTATCTTGTACTTTTGGACAGGAAAGGGTGCTCAGAATAATTGGCTGAGGCCATAACCTAATTACACTAATAGCTGATGGACTCTCCAATCCAGTCCCACGGGGATCATGATGAAGTATATGGACTTCTTCTAACTGCACCATTTTGGGCAATTCTGCTGTTAAAAGTTCTGAAAGAATTAAAAGGAGGTTTAGGCAAGCAAAGGTTCAGAATCTTACAGGTTCAAATCCCTATCCGGTGCCAGTGTTGGGCCCTTCAGGTGAATTTCTGACTTGACTCAAACGAGTCAAAGGATGGGATGTAAAGACTGTCTGGTCCACGTCTCGTGTTTCAGGAGAGCCACACCTTGAGCAGGTTAAAGAACCCACTACACTTATCAATAAGAATATACATGTAATAAAAGTAGGAATCCATCCCTTTGTGAATGGATCGGTTTGTTGTTATGCAGCTCAAAATGCAGCCTATGCAGCTTATGCAGCTGTTTCAGGCTTACCGGCTATCAGGCCTCGAAATCAACTTTTCTTCCTATTGTCCCAGCACTGTCCCAAAAATAAATTTCAAATTCAATTGCCCCAAAGTGAGGATAAACTGTCCCAACCTGTTTTTGGGAAGTATTGTACGACTTCAACTTGAAGTCAACTTTATTTTGCTTATGTTCATTCCCAGGCACACTATAATTGAAGAGTAGACAGAAATCTGGATCCAAAAGCTGGGACGTGTGCCTGATAAACAAAAGAAGGGCTGACATTCTGATGTTGATTATTTTTCTATTGTCCCAAGTGTCTCTTTCCTTGTCCCAGCCTAAATTTTAGTGGTCAGTGGCCACTGGACCACCTTTAATTTTGAGCCCTGCTATGTGAAACAAACAGTGTCTAAGTGTGGTGAGAAACGTCTGACTCATTCCTGCACTGATGTAATTTCCCGTGGTGACAAGGACTTGGACAAGTGGCGGTATCAGCATTCCACCACAAATATAATGTCATTATCACAATCTGGGCGGGACAAAAGTTCACCGAGGAGCAATGCCGCTCCATTTGTCGAGAGAAAATGTGATAAAACTAACCTAATTTCTGTCATGCGAGAATGATAGGGGGTGTGATCGCCAGGGCCAAATGGTGGGAAACACTCTCGCCACAACTTTAATTGCCCGATCCCCCTCTAATTGATTTGATTAACTCGCACCATTAATTAGATTATCCCATTAGAATAACATGATTCAAAAATTAGGCTGCCACCAGATCTTCTGATGGGGGCAAACACCTCTGCAGTCAACTTGGAAGATGTCGAGTTTGATAGGGAAAAAACTTGGCCTACTAGTAAGGCCTAGGAGAAAAATGTTCTGTTTCCTGCTTCAGTCCTGAAAAAAATAGGGTCGGTAGGTAGGGATTACCTTTTTTTTTCTTTTCTTTTTTTAGACTTTGGCATCTCTATATAGTGATCCAACTTGTACAATACAGTTTAACAAAGTCAAACTTGCATGAGGACACTTCTAGTTTCAATGTCAATGTTGGAAATCCGATTGTACAATGTTTCATCACTCAGGTGTCAGATCATGGAGCTAGAAAAGGTTTATCAGCTCAAAGAATGTAATATGTCCCTTGCAGGGGTCGGTTGGGAAAAAGGAAACACTAGGCAAACCTAACTCTACTCTACCCTCTCTATTTTCTTTTGACTTTGTGAAGTTCATGTATACTATAGGGTATAAAGAACCAAAGACACTTATAATTCTAGAAGAGTAGAATAACTTGGTAGGCTTAGCTATAAAAGCGAGCTGTAGCAAAACATTTGAATTTCAGACACATTGTACTAGTAAGTTAATGCTTTTGTACCTGTGCCTAAACCCATCCTTATTTTTGAGGGCCAAGGACCATGGAAGCTCTTAGCATCACAATGCTTCTAAAAGTTCCAATTTTGGAAGTAAACTTCACAATCTTAATTGATAAAACTGGGTTGAAGCTTGAAGTAACAAATAACGGTGCTAACTGCAGGAAAACTGTTCCTCATGCCGGGAGCGAGGGGGGAAAGGAATGGCCCCTCATTTCCAATCTCACACCAAAACTCGCACAAATTGAATAACTCCATTAAAGCTCTATAAATTATGGTCAGGTCGCGACCCGGGGGCATGCCACTTCCATCAGCGTTTGGCTGCTCTCTCCGCGTGCGGTTGGTCCATCCATCAGACCCGCCTGGACCACTCCGCCTGCGACTCGCAGCCATCCATCAACCGCCCGACCCTCCTCCCGAACATCCATCACCGTAACCATGGCAACAGTCAGCTGGCAAGCCCGCCCCATCCATCACGGCCGCCGTAATCACATTTCGGCAGAAACAATAACTTCACAGCAGGGAGCCCCGCAACTTTCTCTCCATCATGTCTGGTGGATGAGTGAAGGGTGGACAAAATAACTAACCTCACAGAACCACATCATGACAGGTTTTTTCAATGAAGACATTTTTATTAGGACTAGCAAAATACCATAGAAGTAGCCGTAAAATAAATTGAACAGCCAAAGAAACAACTTGTTTTGAGCTCTGCAACTTTCTCTCCATCATGTCTGATGGATGAGTGAAGGGTGGACAAAATAACTAACCTCACAGAACCACATCATGACAGGTTTTTTCAATGAACACATTTTTATTAGGACTGGCAAAATACCATAGAAGTAGGCGTACAATAAATTGAACAGCCAAAGAAACAACTTGTTTTGAGCTCCGCAACTTTCTCTCCATCATGTCTGGTGGATGAGTGAAGGGTAGACAAAATAAGTAACCTCACAGAACCACATCATGACAGGTTTTTTCAATGAAGACATTTTTATTAGGACTAGCAAAATACCATAGAAATTTACCATAAAATAAATTGAACAACCAAAGAAACAACTTGTTTTAAGCTCCGCAACTTTCTCTCCATCATGTCTGGGGTGTGAGTGAAGGGTGGACAAAATAACTAACCTCACAGAACCACATCATGACAGGTTTTTTCATTGCAGACATTTTTGTAGGACTAGCAAAATACCATAGAAGTAGCCGTAAAATAATTGAACAGCCAAAGAAACAACTTGTTTTGAGCTCTGCAACTTTCTCTCCATCATGTCTGATGGATGAGTGAAGGGTGGACAAAATAACTAACCTCACAGAACCACATCATGACAGGTGGAGAAGCAGTAAACGGTATACTAAGATCTTTTTCAATGAAGACATTTTTATTAGGACTAGCAAAATACTATAGAGGTAGCCATGAGGTCCACGTACACAGATAAATTAAACAGCTAAAGAAACGACTTGTTTTGAGCTCCACAACTTTCTCTCCATCGTGTCTAGAGTGTGAGTGAAGGGTGGACAAAATAACAAACCTCACAGAACCACATCATGACAGGTGGGAAAGCAGGGAACGGTACTATGATCTTTTTCAGTGAAGACATTTTTATTAGGACTAGCAAAATACCATAAAGGTAGCAGTGAGATACATGTACATTTTGTACACAGATAAATTGAACAGCCAAAGAAACAACTTGTCCTGAGCTCCGCTTTTTCTCCATCATGTCTGGAATGTGAGTGAAGGGTGCACAAAATATCAAACTTCATACACTTATATCATGACAGGTAGAAAGCAGTTTTTTTTTCAATGGAGACATTTTTATTAGGACTAGCAAAGTACAATAAGTAGCCGTGAGGTCCACGTACACGATAGATTGAACAGCCAAAGAAACAACTTGTTTGAATTATATACTCAAGGCTACTCAAGAGGCTTGGCATACAAAAGCAATATATCACTTCCTGGATGCTATAGTTTGACAGATACTATCCCTAAGGTGATTGTACAATCTGTAATTTTATTACACCATGCTGTATCCTCACTTGGCCTTACATATGAAGGTGAGTTCTAGTGGTTAGGCTAGCAGACACTGGATTAAGAGGGCATGGGTTTGATTCCTGGCTAGATGTTGTTCCTTTGGAAAATGCACTTAGCACAACATTCCTCACTCCACCTAGGTGTAAATGGGTACCTGACTTCAGTTGGGGAGGTAAAACTAAAAGGCAGTGGAAGAAGAGGGATGGGCTCCACCTTCCAATATGTACCGTGCCCAAGACACAGTGGATTATCAACCCACTGCCCCTACTGCCTCAAAAGTTTGTGGGACCTTTAATTTTTACCGCTACCATTTACCTGTAAAATCACACAGCCAAGAAAATGTCCAATACAAGAATCATGATCACACATCCAAAAACTTCGAAAGCAAACGTGTAAGTTTGAAATTTTGGCCACTGTCCATTGCTCTGGACAGCCCACATATGTCCGGCAAGACGTACAACTGGCCATGTCCTGACCCCAACTATCCAATCCCTGCCAAATGGGCAGCATATGTCCTCCCCACTTACTGTAATTGGGGAGTGGGAAACAATCACCTGTAGTAGGCCGGGCTACAGCCCCACCACCACCTCGGCAGCCCTGGCACCGACCCAAAACACTTATCATGATTGGAAACCAGGAAATAATCTGGCAGCATGTTCCTGTCATGTACCGGTGACAGCTGACAAATGGACAATGATGACTCCATTGTCGTTGAGTTGGAAATTAAGGGGCAAGCCTGGGGGCTGGTAGCAAAGCTACCGTGCTGACACCCTGCAAAGTAAACGATACCTTTTTTAGACTTAATCAACAAATAATCCAACAATTTTCATCAAGAAGATCTTACATAGAAATTTTTTTTTTAAATTAAGGGGTGAAAGCTTAGGTGCTAGTAGCAACGATACTATGGTAACACCATGCAAATTGAATGTAAATGATACCATGATCTTGATCTGACATTTTTTCCTCAGAGATTTTACATGGAAAAGTTTAGTTTTTAAACTTGAAATTTAATCTCTCCTTTTACAAATAATCTGGCATTTTTAGATAAATTTCTTCATTGAGAAGATTTAGAATGATGAAAAAGTTCATGTTTTATACTTTTAGATAAATCATTCTTTTGGCAAATAATTTTGCATCATTTTTGACAGTTCATCAAGAAGATGTTACAATTTTACATAGAAAAGTTTTATTATTTAAAGAACCAATTTGAAATCTCTTCTGTTCGCAATGAGTTTAGAGTAGTATAATTTTGTTTCCTTCCATTGCCATTCGTTTGCCAACAGTGAAAAAAGTAATTGCCAAAAAGTTTCTAGCTCCACACCAAATCTCTTATAAGGCTTCTAAGACCATAACCTGGCAACCTTGACATTATTTTTTAAAAGAAAAGGCAGACGTTTGGATATAGGATATCTCGTCATTCCTCTGTGATGTAGTTTATACCAGAGTGGATAGCCCTCACGTACTTTACTTCTACCATATTTGGGGTTTTCCTTGTCATCTGTCCTGTTACTTTCCGTCTAAATGATGAGGGTCACCGTCAGGGCCCCCGCTCTCTCCCACTAACTGCCATGTTTCCATTTGGGGGTTAAATGTTACGTCCAGAACTCCGGATTCTTCATTCCCCGCTTGCTTTTCCCTCGCAGGGTCGTGTCAGACGGAGGAAGCCTGTGTCAGGTCTGACCGATGGCTGCCGTAGGCGGGCCTACTGACCCTTCCCTCCAAACTGTCACTTTTCCATTAAGGGGTTAAACTTCACAGTGCAGCGGCATCACACCATCCATTAGGTTAAACTTCGCAGTGGTGATGCAGCAGCCCATCCATCAGGTGTGGAATGCGCAGTGGAGGAGGACCACTAGTCCATTAGTAAGGCTAAGCTGGTGTTGTTGGCGCTTTGCTCTCAGGTTAGTGATGGGAACGTTAGCCCGCATCTTGGCACACAACTCAAGCTCAAGCTCTGCCAGAACTGAGGGATGGGCACTGTTGTACTGTACCTGTACCTACAAAATTAACCAAAGGTCCAGATTTAGTGTAGCTGCACCTGAATAACATGAAACACTTTGTGGATGAAATCTTGTCTCAAATCCGTAAATAGTTCCAAGTTGGTAAGCCACTGAATAAAGAGACTCCTTTCGCACAACTAAGTGGTTTATTCAGCCGATGTTTCAGTGACCGTCTGTCACCTTCCTCACGGTAGTTCTGATTGGTTCACATTACTTTACCATTTTTAAAGACTAGGTAAATCTGGTTTCAAAGATCTGGTCTCAACTTTGACAATGTAACTTAGTAAAACTTGTGATAAAAGAATATGTAAATCCTCATACAAGTTTATCTCTTTGAGGAATGGGGATAGGTAGACAGTATGAATGCTACAGGTATGATTTTGTCAAAATCCCAAAGAGACAAATCTAGCGCATTGATGTGCGCTTCAGAAATAGCGAATTCTTTATTTGCTAAATTGCTTTGGATATTTGTGCTTCAACTGTAGATGTGTAGGTCCTTTCATTGGCTAAATGTCTTTACAATGATTAACATTAGCATCATACAAACAGGATTTCAGGCATACAAACATGAACAAGTTGTATGCTAGAATTGCACTTGTCAAAGTTGCAGCAATCCTTCCATACTTCCTACGAGACCTTTTGGACTCCTGTATTTTCCACACAAGACCCTGTCTCACTCTCTGTGTGCCATATGCTCTGCCATAAAGCCCAGATCCACAACCTATTATCCTGAGTGTCCACATTAAGTGCCATTTTGGTAAAAGCAAGTCGTGCCCATAAACCCCACATAGTGGCCCATCCCTGCTGAACCTCGCAATGTGGCACGGCCGTTAGGCCCGGCGTAGACTACACAAGCAGGCCTGGCGATGGCTTTCGTCGTGATACGGGAACCGCCGCGGACATAAATCTGCGCGCTCTGCCGGTATTACGCGGCCGTAAAAGCTGGTGAGACAATAACCATTACGTTACAGGTCTCTGTTTGCCGCCACCCATCAGTGCTACAACCACGTGAAACAAGAGGGGTGTAACGTACCAGGACAATTGCCATTGACCCCCATTAGGCTGAATGGCTTTCTGTGTTACCAGCCATAAAAGGGCTATCTCCCAAATCCGGTCGTTGGGCGGGATGTGGATTTAAGTCAGGACAAATGACGGGGGAGGGAGGGGGATCAGTACAGATGCTACCACATTAACACAACTGCCACAGAGTCTATTAAACCGCGTGCTCCCTTCAAACACCATCACCATTCATTAGGGCATCGTCTTAACTCGCTTTTCTGCGGCTCCGAAAAAGACATTCCAACCATCATGATCATCTGTCACGTGGTTATGGTCGCAGTAAATCCAATAAAACATAGAAATGCAATAACACAAATAACATTCATTTAGAGTCATCCAACATAAACTCCAATTTCATAGCCATTATCATTATGGGCCGACATAGGCCATATATATGGGCCAAATCTAGGAACTGTTATAAGTTTCAAGTGCGTACATAGTAAATTGTTTATTGTACAAATGTACATATAAGCACTTTTCCAGACTGTATTCATTAAAAAGAGATAATTCCATTGGCCGTAAAACAGTCAGGATAATGAAGAGGAAAGCATGTGGGATTTGTGTTTTATGCTTTTCCTACAGCAAGTATCAAAAAGTCATCATAATCTACAACAAAGGCAGATAAATGAAAAATGTCAATCCAACAATTTTCCACAATACTTCACATTATGAAACCAGCATTATGCCTGGCGTATTTGAAGCCACAGTTGTCACTAGAAGTAAAACAAATGGAAAATAAAAGTGGTATAGGAATACATTTTTAAACAAATGTCAGAACTTGAGTTTCCAAACAAGAATATTATTATAGAAGGCTACAATATTCTGTATGACTGCAGACGACTTGAAGTGGGCCAGTATGACTGAAGTATACAACTTATTCAACCATATACGATATAGTTACATGTACAAAATGTAGTATCCCAAGGGTTGAATGAAGACCAGATTTTTTAACAGAGCATTCATTCTGTGACATGGACCCAAATGCTACAGGAGTCACACAATTTAGCAAACATACAAGTTGTAATCACATAACCGCGAAGTTCTAAAGCGTTCACGCAATCAATGCAATTTGATCCTGGTGCTTTTCAGACATACCATGCATGATATACTGACAGGTTCTATCAAACCTCTTGTCCCCCTTTAATTGCACAGCTCCCATTCTGGGTGCACAAAAGTGCATACACAACACACCCAGTATTTTGAGCTCTGAAACCATATGAACATTCCATGAATACTTTACCAGTTCTTCCTCCTTCACAGCAGCTTCCTTCTCCGCCTGGCCTCTGCTGCTGGAGGCTTCTCTGGACCGAGACCGGCGCTTAGACGACCCCCGGGACTTTGAGTGGGAGCGAGACCGCCGTCTGGAGGAACCGCGGGAACGTGAACGAGAGCGTCGCTTGTGCTTCTTCTCTCTGTACGCCAGAAGAAAATCATTACAACCTTCTCAAATACCACTGTTTGGTGCTTATGAATGAGTACATAATTTCAAGGAGCTATTTACTGTATATCGCTGAAAATTTTGTTTCTAGGGCTTAATTTCGCAGTAGCAGGGGAATTAGTCACTTTTTGTTTTAAGTTGTTTTAAGTTAAGGCAATATAGTAATACTGCCAGAGTGCATGTTTGAAACTTTTGATGAGTCCAATGCAATGGCAAAAGTGCAATTTATTGTAAAATCATTGTACAAATATTTTGCAATTCGCAGTAAATTATTATCATTTAGTTTAAATACTGCTTTTCGTTTGTTTGTCTGCTTTTTTGTCAGTTTCAGTCCTCTATTTTGAAGAAGCAAGACTATTTAAGAAGAAACCATCATGTTTCAAGAAAGCTAATAGTAAACTTTTTTTACTATGACAAAAAAAAGAGCCTTACTTGTGAGATTTCTTTGACTTGCTTCTTGATGATGACCTTGACCTTGACCTGCGTCTCCGTGACGATGACCTTGATCTTGACCTTCGTCTCCGTGAGGAGGACTTGGATCGTGATCTACGTTTCCTATGACGATCGCTGGATGTACTCCTTAGTAATCGAGAACATAAAAGGGTTTAGCAAATAATGGCGCTCAAAAGCAATTTCAGGGCAGTAAAACTCGATCGTCAAAGTTTATTTTCTGGTCAGGTTTTTTAGCAAGTTGAAGCAACCTTATCCCATAGCATACTGACGTCTGTGAGGCAAAAATGTGATATCGCCGATGGAAAACGGTTGCTTTTTGAATCGTATTGTAGGCTGGTTCTTCATGTAGCTATTGATTGGTGGTACCCCAAAATAAAGGGACTCCTCACATAGCCTACTAAAGTAAACTTGTTTTGGGGCTATTTCAAACACTTTAAGTAAGAAATGATGACAAAAAGCTAAGATAGGGCAGTAAATGTCAATATCAGAATTCCTCATCCAGAATATATTTTGTTTTGTTTTGTTTTGTTTTGTTTTGTTTTGTTTTGTTGCAATGAATGCCTTTAAGCTTCACTTTCTCAGGCTCAAAGAATGGAACAGCAAACACAAACACTTTGAAATCAGAATTTTTTTTATTGTAACACGACATCAGATCCTTTTTTATCTCTAGCGTTATGATTTTAAAAATGTTTACCTGCTTTGTCAGTTTCTTGCACGAAACTCAGACGTTAATACTGTAGATGAGCACTACTTCCTATCCTACACAACTGACTAGCATTACCAAAACAATAAGTTTTTATACACATGTACACGTCCCATACCTGCTACGGGACCGGGAACGCTTCTTCTTGTCGTGCTTACGACTGTGTTTTCTCCGATCATCGTCAGAAGAGCTGAAAGTGAAAGTGGAACAAAATCCTTCTGAAATCTGCGTGCTATATTATTATGTTGAAAAATAACAATAGATTGTACGCAAATACTTGCACATGTGCCACTAAATTTGTAAACTGTGGCAGTAAAGCTATTGTTGGTTTGCCCGGAAAACTTTAACACGTCGTAAAGCAATATATATTGTGCCATATACTTTTTAGCTGTTCTTGCTTTCCCGTCTTGCAGCGCCCCCCTCCCCCTTACCTGTGGCGCTTCTTGGACCGCGAACGGGACCGGGAGCGGCGTTTTCGTCTCCTCTTTTTCCTGTCCTCCTCACTTTCATAATCAGAGCGACCCATGTTTCTTAAATACACCTCTAACCGCAGTAACTGTGCACTATAACGGCAGAGAGGCGCGAAAAATAAACGCAGAAAAATCGCTTCACTTTCTCCTGGGCGCCGCCATCTTGGTTTTGCGGAGGATGACGGGACGTCGTTGAGAGGTCATCGCCCCAGGTCGGGAAAGGTCAAGAAACAAAATGTTGTAAAAAGTTCCCTCTCCTTCACCATTTCTGATCTGTAAGGCAAATATAAATAGATCTTTTTGCTTCGATGTCCGCTATTGTGATAATCAAGTCAGAGAACTAACAGTAAATAGATGTGCTTGCCACGCCATCCAATGAGAGTACATTAGCGTCCATATTGGGCCTGTCCTTAGTGCTGATAAGTCATCACTGCAACAAACTTTGATTATGAATGTTGCAGATAAACGGCTCCTTGGACATGTATCTTGAATTGCACAGTCAAGAGATTTTTCTGTGCCGTGGTGAACAGGTCCGTTGTGTCTGCTATGTAGCACGAGGTGTAGTTTGGCGGCAAAGCGAAAAATATTCTGGATAACGAAATCTAACGTTACCTAACGGGTATTGAAACATAGAGTTACAATTTGCGTTATCATTCATCATGTCTAATGTTCAGTTAACAGTACAAAAATATCCCCTACCAAGGTCTCCTTATTCCAAGGTGTCCTTATTCCAACGAACATGGGTTGTTCGTTGGACAATGACGTTGCATTGTCACTCCCTAGCTTTAGCTTACTGAATTAAAGAAATAACAGGAAAATTGACATCAAACATCGTCCTGATCTTACAACGTGGTTAATAATTTTCTTCGGTTTTGTCGTTCACTTTACCTAAGGAAATTGTATGTTCCTAAAGCCCATAGACTGACTAGTTACTACGCTACCTGCTGGCTTTGTGACCCATTCACATGCAATATCCCCTGGATCTATCGAAACGACATCTAGTGTCTCTTCAAAGCTATTGAAAATGTCGTCACGAAATCAGAGTTGACAGGTATTTGATTCACCGCCGCCGACATCACTTCAAAAAGCTAACCCTACATGTGACAATACCACTCTCGCCCTAACACCTTGCGTTAGTAATCTTACAGAGACCCCAGGCTGATTTCAATTGCTTGAAGTGTCAGGATGAAGTGTTCGGAGGCGACGCACCCCACCGTGCCCCCTTGTATTCTCCGCGTTTCCTACACGACTTTAATCCAGGCGTGTCCCGATCACGTCGCGTCCACTTTCTGGTCACCTTCTGCTTTTGCCTTACTCCACCCCAGGTCCACTCGCCACTAATAACCTCCTCTTTGTGACCTAATGAAACCTGTCTTCTCCCCCCCTCTCACTCAATCCATCCCCCGTCTGTTCCCAACCACTCCTGGTGTGATAATGGAGGATAATGACCCGGGTGTTATTGTGGCACACATTCTTGGTGTCAGGCCCAGGCTCCAGTCCCCTAACCACCGGGCTATAATCAGAAGAGTCCGATCTCGACATGACAGCGAGTTTGCCTGTAATCAACCCGCGCTATTCTTCTATTCTCGCCCAATGGACCCCGTCTCCTCTCTGGTCCTTTCTACCGCTAATGAAACTTTACCATTGTTGTACCCCGGGTCTATTCTTCCGCCGGTTCTCTCGCAATCACGTTTTGTAGCCTGGCTATTCAGGTCCTGTCAGAAGCACAATTAGAGTTAGCAAATTGTTGCTTTGCCTCGCGCCGGGGACCAGGTCCCAAGGCGCACGGGGCAGTCTACGGGGCATTGCGCCCGGGGGCATGCGGGCTATGGGTGCGTGCTTTTTTAATGCATATTTTAGGACAGAAATCCTTCTTTTTGTTGACTTCTGCAAATGAACATCTGTAATGCGTTTTAGCAATCTGTTGAGAAAAGATATCGTTTTTCCCCACCGAACTAACGGTTTTAAATCAATATACACGGGTATATACTACGAAATTAAACAAAGATTTTCAAAACAGATTGAGGTACAACTAGTTTAGGGTTGTTTGTGTTTACATGTCAACAAGTTTATATCAAATAACACCAAATCAAACATCAAATAGCTACACTCTTGAATATACTCAATACATATTGCATCAGGCTCAATAACAGCTATGCTTCTAGTTATTCAAAAACCTTTTAACCCTGTCTCGTCCCCAGGGTACTTGTACTTGGCACTTAATACTTGCACGTGCTGGAAAATGTCACAACAGATGAGCCTGTATGAACCACAGGGCCGTAATCCAAACGCATGAATGTCCAATTTTCGTTTTAAAGGCATCCAGTGCAGTTTTTAAGGCTTGGAAACGCGATTTTGCAGAGCCAATATTCTAGCCATTTATCTACGTACAAAGTTGAAACCACACTATCCCAATGTATATTGAAACTCATGGAGCGAAAATTACCAAAATTCTGACGGAAAATGGTTACTGTGGGGGCCCTGGGCTGCTTTTCAGGGTGCCACTGAGAAAATACTAAAGGACTCATCTTGGGGCTTGTTTCTGTAGTTTTAAAAGCCCAAGGTATGAAATGCTGACTCAAATGCACTAATGTAAAGCAGTATGTGTCGATATCACAAAGATTGCCTTATTCAGAATATTTCCAGTTTTGCTGCCCTGAAATCGCATTGGATGCGATCGTCATGTCATGGATTCACGTAGCACTGATTTACCCTCGTACTAACGTTAACGCTTGTAATGCTGTAAAATGTTTATCGTCAGTACCAAAATGACACTTTATACTGTGATAGCTACTTTGGATATTACATTCTAATCGCATCATTAAATTGTCCTAACTGTAAATTCTGTAGAGGTGTAGGGTGTGAGCCTCTGCCCACTTTTAGCACATTTATGTCATTATTTCATACTTTGGGCATTCACAACAGTGCAGAACCAAACCACGTTTATTTTTCAAATTTAGTCCTATTCCAACGATCTTATAACACTTTTATGTGCCGGTAACAATGAGGTTATTTTCAATGCTTAGTTACGCAAGAATTGTTATCCAGTGTTTTCTACACTATTAGAATAATCAAATGTAAACAGTAGAGTCAGAAGACTATAAGATTATCTCCGAGTATTCTTTCTGTTCTTCACCCCTGCCGTTAGTTCTGTAATCTGTTGCTAGGTTACGGTGTCTCCTACCTCTATAGTACAAACCTTGGTGTGTCATTAAAGCCCAAAAGGCGTTTGTGTACCAACCCTGTAATTTCAAGTCAACCGCTGAGCTGTATCGCAACGACAGCAAGTTGGACAATCCTTCACTTTAAAGGTACCCGGTGCAGTATCAGTGTTTTAAGACTGGAAACCTATAATGCAATGTGTATGATGATGACACGTCCTGTCTGTATCTGCCAGCATAACCGCCCTTCGGCGTAACAGACCAGCTTTGCAGGCACGCGGCGCGGCGGCAGCTGGCTACATTACACCGAACAACTTGTTACACCTAACCCATGAACATCTAACTCTAAACATTGTGTAAATATAATGCCCCTACTGTACTTAGTGACAGCGAGTTCCACTCTGCGATAGTTCTAGGAAAGAATGAATTTTTGAACACCTCAATCCTTGGTTAGTAACTCTGGTACTGACTATTTCTTGTCCCTGTCCATTACAATCTTTGTGTTATTACTTCATATTTTGGGCATTTTATGATATACAAAACAGCACAGAAAAGAAGCCCACGTGAGGAGTCACTTATTTCTTGGAACCACCAATACATGTATTTCATTCCAGTCAGTAATGAGTATTTTCAGGGAGTTCTTACTACACAACAGCATCGCATTTTTTTTATCCATGAAAGTCAATTACAATGAGATCGTGTTATTTAAACTTACTACGGAATTAATTAAGATATTGAAGTACTGAAATGTATTGGGCACCTTTAGGTTTTGTTTCTGTTGCTTAATTCAAAGGTGAAAGCTTGTCAACACTCGCGATGACAGTGATTGTATTTCAAACGAACGTGATTACAATATAATTTGACACATTCATAAATTACGTAAAGGAGAGTAGCTAGCAATTTAAGTGCGATGTAAATATTTCAGCGGCCTGGCAGATTTATTTTACCGTATGTGGATTTACGACATTGTGATCAAATGTCACCCAATGAATCTGGGGGTGATTTTACGACATTCTAAGGCTTGTTATTTGGACTAGAACCTTATAATTATTTACGCTATAAGGCGCATTTTGAATAGGCCAACACTCTTCTACTTGTTAAGCCGACGCATTTGCCTTACGAGAAACTGCTCTACGTTTTTCTGACCACATCCTTGGTTTTGAGAACATTTAGTAAAATTCATGTTCCTCTGGAAAAAGACGAACCGTTAACAAATGAAATATCAGAAAAAGTGTACTACATATTTTAAAGAGGCAAGAGAGACCAGGATCATAACATCTACTTGGAGATTGTCTTTCTTCGGGGGTCAGAGGAAGATCTGTGATTAAGTAGCGCTTTAGAGCGAAACCTATCAGTTCCATTATTCTGATTGATTTAATAAGAAAATGAAGTGATCGCATTGTGTGGAGTGACGGACTGACCCCTCTTGTCATGGGTGGTGAGCAATGACCAGTACAGATGTCCAACCTTCGCCGGGATGGTTAGCCTCCACCAGGCCTTTCTACGGGAATACGGATCGTAGAATTCGGCAAAAAGGAGAGTAAAATTGGTCAGAGGAGTCCGGCCGCGGAAGGTTGTTTCTTTCCCTCCGCGGCCAGTCAAACCCCAAGGCGGTCAAACACTCCTGGCAAATATTCTCCTATATATAGCCAGCGTAGTTAGTCTTTTAGAAACTAGGGATGGTAACTTTTGCGGGTATTTGAAGGCCGGCCCTTTCTGCGTTTCGATGTCCCTCTCTAGTTATGCAGGTTTTTCGTTCTCTAGAAATGGACATAGAAACGCAAAAAATGCCACAAAATGAGTTATATTTAATTATGGGGGAAACGAGTAACAATTTACTGGCAACCCAGTCGTTCTGTCATGTTACAGAACTATCAGCATCGGCCTTGTCCCTTTGCATAATTTTTTGTGTCTAATTTGATCTTTCAAAATTGTCTGAAAGGTCAGGTCGGCCTTGACACAATTTACCGTCATACCAGCAGAGCGGCCCTGTCTGGTCGGACTGCGGCTAGAGCCTATAATTTAGTCCACGTCAAACCAATCATACAATTAAGCTGCCCCTGCGACCGTCTAGCTGGGAAGCTAGTCAAAACATACTGGCCAAAACAAACCCTACAGAAGAGGGTAATACCTTGTATCTTTCTTGTTGATTTTGGTTTACGTGTTTGTCTTGTGCAACTTTATCTAGACAACATTCTCTTTAAAACGGTACAGATCCCAAAACGTTCTTAGGTCGTAGTGGCAGTAGGTTGTTTTTATACTGTGTTGTGGGTAAGGTATTGGAAGGTGGAGTCCAACCCTCCCCTTCTACCGCCTTTTACCTCCCCAACCGAAGCCGGGTACTCATTTTACACCTGGTTGGAGTGAGGAAAGCCATGTCAAGTGTCTTTCCCAAGCACACAACGTCTAGCCATGTCTAAGCATGTCTTCTTGATCTCGCATCCGTTACCTTAAACACTATACCATGGACGCCACCAATATCCTTACAAACACAAAAACACAGTCTTTAATATAAGATACACCATATTCCTGTACACGTAAGCCATTAAACCCATTTGTTTATATATGGTTAAATCTGACCATCTAAACCAATACGATCCCGTTGCGACCTCCCTTGGTTTCGGACAAGGCCGTAAGGACTAAATGATGACCGCCGATTGACCACTCGGACGCCTTTGATCTCCCCAAGCCGCTGACCGGCCCAGTGTGTACCTGGTCAGTCTGGCGCGCCCGCCTGGGGTTTACTCACAAACTTTCACCCTCATCATCCTAACACTTTCACTTCTAAAGGCATCTGTTACAGTTTCATGGCGGCAAAACTGTATTTTCAAAGTCGATTTTCTGGCCATTTTTTAATGTACTACATGTAGGTTGAATCAGACCTGTTCCATAGCATATTGATATCTGTGAATTGAAACAAAAATGCGATGTTGCTGTCGGAAAACGGCTGTTGCTTGTTTCGTATCGTAGGCTGGTTCTAGCTATTTGTGGGTGGCACCCAAAACATACGTAGACGCATCACGTAGCTAGCTTGTTTTGTGGCTATTTGACACGCATGAAGTAGGAAAATATGGCGAAAATGTGCTAAGAAATGACAGTAAATTTTAATATTAGACAACTTTCCTCATCAGGATTATGTTTTAGTTTGCCGTACCGAAATTGCATTAGATCATAGATGCCTTCAACACGGTGAGGACCATTCTTCGAGTGAGAGGCAGCTATCGTCCCTAATTACAAAGCAACTAATGATATACATCATAAACGTAGTGGTACAGATACCAGGTAGAACGCTTATGAACATCTGTAATTTAGAAATACCAAAACATGTATCGGAATGTGCAGAATTCAACATTGCAAGTCTGCATCAATAGCTGTATACCTCAAGCACACATTGTTGAAAGGAAAGGGATATGAGCCGATGGATTACATGGTGTTATGAGAGGATTAAGGGATTAAAAAAAGATTACCAACGTGATTTGAAATAGATCTATATATATATCAAGTATTGAAGGCTAACTTTTCATGTTTTAAGTGATACTTAGTGATAGGACATGTTTCTGTCTTGGTGATGTAACAAGGTGATTTTAAAACGGCCAATTGATATAACGTATAATAAAGTATTTACTGACCTTGCTATAAAGCTTTCCCTAGGGGTGTCCAAAAGGTGATAAAATTTACACAAGATACGTAAATCATTGATTGTACGTAATATGTACGTATTGTGCAGAAAGGGCATTCAAAATGACTTCAGTAAAAAGAAATGGCATCTCTTGTAAGTTTGATTAGTTTGTTTGGTAAGTAGCCATACATTTCAAAGGTATAAAACCATCAAAACGAAAGAACATGTGGTGCAGTGACCATCACTTTAGAGGACTCTTCGACAGACAATTGTAGACTTAAACTCAATAACGCTAATAATCAGAGTAAAGGCGAGAGTAATGAGAGAAATTATCTATTTACTGAAAACAAACACTTCCAGCACAAACGACTAAATTGTACTTCGTCCAATGTTTTTTAAACGTAATAGTTGTTTTAAAAACACGACAGCGAACTTAGCCCACAGTTCTTTTAAGTATTTGTGTCGGTAACAATACTAAGGGCATGCATGCATTTGTCTCACAACATTAAATGCCTTCGTTCAATAGTTCTAAGAAGTTATCATCAGTGTGCTGTGGACATATGCATATAGACCATTTCTCCACAACATCACACAAGTGCGTTAAGACAACGTGAACCAGTTTTCATCGCTACCACTCTCTCCTCTTGAAAAAAAGAGGGGGGGGGGAGACTTTGAAGAAACAACAAACACTAGGACCAAACCAATCTGTTTAGATCCCTTTCTTCCCGGATGTCACC
>NW_017804032.1:147416-172820 GCF_001625305.1 Branchiostoma belcheri | reverse complement strand
GCCCATGCGGGGAGTCAAAGTACACTTGTAGGCTGAGCAACAATGGGGCCAACAGTGGCGGAGTCAGCGCCAATCTGCGCGCATTGAAATGTTTCTCTCTAATTGGGCAGTAATGTAGGGGAGACGGGGGAGACCAGACCGTGTCAGCATGGGCCCCTGGTGTTCACTTAAGTTGATAGTCGGCCTCGCAGAGCCGTAAAGACAAAAACTGGCATTCCAAGACGTGGCTAGTTGCTCCTTGGTGAATCTACTCATCCGGAATGCGAGTTGGTATGAAGTTTGAGTTCAGGAATTTTGTTGGTAGCCAGGCCCTGTTTCAACTGGATGCCCGCAGACAGTTGTCCGATCGTCGGTAGTGCAAAACAGAGGTTTATGCTTGGGCTTACTTTTAACGTGTTTAGGCGTTTTTAACGGGTTTTATTTTTCGTACAGATATTATTTTAGTCCGGCATTGGATGTTGCCCTGTCAATGATACCGCCTTGCCACTTTGGTACTGTCTTGCAGCCATAAGATCTACTTGGAGATTATAAAGAAGGGTTTAAGAAACTGATCATTGTAGCATTCAACCGAAGATAACCTTGCTGCTCTATTGGCCCGGTAGGATGACATGTACATCTGTCCCAAGCGGAGTAATTGTACTTAAGACCCTTCATTCATCATTTTCTAAAGTCTTTTGACGACAAAAATAGTCCACAGATGCTGCGTGACCAACGAGAAAAGGAACGTCCTCACTTCACTTTTTGTTTGTTTCTCAACAATTTGTGCTGGACATTTGTATTGGTGATTTCCAACAAGTGTAAAGTACATGAGAATGGCCCCAGCGAATTTTTACACAATGTTGCCCTACAATATAAGCACAACAATCAAATTTTGTCAAATTGTCGCTTCTGGCCAAACAGCCAAAAACCCATACCGAAGACTATGTATCATGTAATGTACATAATCCGACACTTGTTTATATCAACGACGACTATTTCGAATTATATGATTCATTCAAGCTAAATGCATATCATGGCTTATCCTTGGCCTGTCAAAGGCATATATGACCTAGGATAAAGATCTGACAAACGTGTTTAAGTGGCAGGAATAAAGATTTACTGGCCACAATATCAAATGTACAAAAACGACTGAAACACCTTCCCAGATAGCATCCAATGTAATCTCTGGGCAGCAAAACTGGATATATTCTGAATAAGGCAAATGATATTGCTTACAGATACTCTTCATATTAGCACATTTTCATCAGCATTTCATACCTTGGGCTTTTAGAACTGCAGAAACAAGCCCCAAGATGAGTCCTTTATTTTATGGGTGGTACCCTAAAAATCAGCCCAGGGCCCTTCCAGTAACCATTTTCCGTCAGAATTTTGGGAATTTTTGCTCCGTGAATGTCGATATACATTTGGGATAGTGTGCTTTCAACTCAGTGTGTAGATAAGTGACTAGAATATTGACTTTGAAAAATCAGGTTTCCAAGCCCTAAAAACTGCACAGGGTGCCTTTAAAGGTAAGTTCAAGAAAGACGCCACCAGGGGCACCGTTAACGGTCCCTAACCTGGCTACCGTGACGCCGCAGCCGCCTTCACTGCGCAAGCGCGAACTGCCCCCGTTAATCCACCAGTTGCCCTCGGCCTCATCTGTCATCACCTCGCGCCTGCGCGGCACGGCGGCGCCCAGAGATAGACCAGAACCCGGTCCTTAAGTGGATAGACCCTGGTGACGCCAGCTAACCCACCTAGCTCCCTTACGACGATTTTACTCAACACCTCCCAGTAGTAAGGTTAGGTGTACCTTTCAAAAACTCATCAAAAGCCATTCCATGTTGAGCCCCCATCGCTATAAGTATAAACAAATAGCCAGAGAGATAGATACTTGAGTCTGTTAGCACTCCCGTGTGTGCTTTATCCCTTTTGCTGAAAGTGTCCGCAAAAACGTTATGTAGCAAAGTAGTCATTTCCGATTGCGTTTAGGAGCGGAGCTTATACATAAAGATGTTGAGAAAAAACAGCACTCTTGGTATTTGAACAAATAAAACTGGTCAAGACTTACGACACCTTTATTGTTGTTATGCCATTCTATAAAGAATTATCTAGAATACTAACACAGTAACAGCCTAGCTTTTTCACAGCAGAAAAAAAACGAACTTTTCAAAATCAGATACAAAATGTAAAAAGATTATGAAAAAATAAAAATACTAACCCAACGAAATAGAGCTTACTTCAATGATGATCCTATACTTGATCCAGCGAATCAACCTTATATATCGTTAAGAAAAGAATGAAAATTTGAAAAAGAAACTGCTGGGTGGTTATATTTGATACCACCTGGTCCTTCCAACACAGCTTGAAATGGTGCGTGGCTTAATACTGGAAAACATTGTGAACATACGAAAAATTGCCTGTATCTTTAGAAGTTCGATTGCTCTATGATCTGTATACGTGTAATGAACCATGTACCAAGCCATGAACTAAAGTGTGGGGCTCGATTTTTTTTCGCTTGATGACAGTGCGCATGACACAGTCCTGGTATAGTACAGCATCAGCCTCCGGGCCTTCCTACGGTGGTAACAAGTCGGCAAAAAAGGAAAATGATTGGCCAGGAGACTCAGTCAAAGAGGCAAATGACCTGTACGGTCGCCAATCTCCCCTGACCAATTATTCTCCCGCTATTCGGGAACATTCTACTGTTGTTTCTGCTGTTTGGTAGAACTTTTACAGTTTTTGAACCCGCGCGCGTTGTTTTAGTCTGACGGATAGTCTCCATCAGACTCCTTTGCAGGGTGAATAAATACTAGAAAGCACGCAAATGGGACCCTCTATGACCGGCAAACTCCTCTGGCCAATGATATCCCCTTTTTAGGCCGATTTTTACTATTAATTCGGCCTGCAAAGGAGTCTGGTGGAGACTAGTGATGGAGGCTATCACGGCGCGACCTGTCCTGGGCACGAGGGACGACCGATCACGTGGTCCCTGACAGGCGGGGCCAAAAATCGAACCTCGCGGCGACCGGGAGCCTCTGTGCTGCCGTGCAGGCCGGGAACCCGCGTTAGCCGGGTCTATCAGATGGTGCGATAAGTAATGGGCATGCGGGTAACTCGGGCTGATTTATTAATTAGCGGGTCTTGTCAATCGGGCATTAATAGCCAATGGGGTCGGGCTGTGCAGAGAGGTGCGGGGCAGTCGTGACATCAGCACCATTATGGAGTAATTTCATTACGCCGTGAGCCAGAGCTGTAATCATTCAGAGCAGAGCTGTATAAAGGGCGGGATCGTCGTCCTGGGCGGAGCCAGACCGTACAGTCCACCGCTTTCTCTCGGAACTACACGCCACCTCTCCCGAGCAACCAGCAGAACCAGGCCCGTAGTAGAGTCTTTCCGATCAGCGGCGGCGACTTGCTCTGGCACAGACGGTGAAACTTTCCCCCGCCGCCACGAAAGTCAGACTTCCAGGAGTGACGAAACAAGTGACGGGAGGATTCGACCCCGCAGACAAGTTTCCCAGCCTGACTAGAGACAGGGGAGACCGGAAATTTCGGTCGGGCCTACCTGCGACCCTCTCCCGAGGAACCATGGAAGAGTTGACGGCGTTTGTGTCCAAATCGTTCGACGGGAAGGACAAGGTCGGAGGAGATACGCGAAGAGCGGACGTACAAGGAAGTTCTAGGGGACTTGAAGGGGGACATAGACCAGAGGCACGGGGACTCGGGAGCTGAGTCCGATGTAGACGGGGACGATCTCTGCCCCGTGGGGTCCCCGGGGCTTCCCGTGGGTCTGGGGGCAGGAGACAACAGTCCAGGCCCAGAAAACAAAGGTAAGTGTCCCGCCGTCACTCCGGTAAAAACGTAAACAAGAAACGATTCATGCAAGTACGCACAGATCAGACCGTGGTGTTGAAGTGAACCAAACCCCACGTCAACGTTACACACACATATCAGGACAATGATAAGTTTATCAAAACCCAGCTCGTCTCTAGACCTACTAAACGAGTCACTATATATAGCTAAATCTTACACGAGTTCTTCCGCTGATACAACAAGTTGCGTGCGTGCGACTGTCGTTGCTACATGTTGCGTCTTCAACTGACGCAAATTTGTCGATGAAAGCATATTTGACTCTGATAAACCAAGTAAAATTCCAGACCGAAAAATGCAGATAGCAAATTTTGACTTAAAGAATTCTCACTTACACGTGGTTTTAAAAACAAGTGATAAAACATATTTTTCTTAGTTTTTTCTTAGACCTAACTGTACAGCATGGGACTCGACAGTGCGCTGGTATTATGTTACACATCGTCCTACGGCCCACATGACATACGTTATACCAGGACTTAAACTGTGGCAGAGCTACATCATGTTCACGACATATTTCCTTCAACGATGACCCACAAAAAAGCATCACGGTTTGCCTAAAATAATTGTCCATTTTTCCACAAAAAAACACTATTTGTAACGTTGCACTTGTGTGAAATTTGCTTATATTTTTATGTCTCCATTGATTAAGAAATCAACGGTTTCTTGTTTTCACCAGTATATGTAAGAGACTGGGCATGATTATCGTGGTCTCAGTTCTGATCTAGATCACGACTTTGTCAGACATTCGAAAACTGAAATCATGTCAAAACAGAATGAATCAGAACCAAAAGTCGCCCTGTAAACATACGTACCCTGCCATGCTATGAATACTTTTGTGACAAATAGAAATACATTGTTTGAGCAGATATTTCTATCATATCAATACCATCTAACAGAAAACCCATTTATATAAATGTATGCATGAGTGTTGCTCTTTTTCCGTCCATTTTCTATTCATACCCATAAGGCTTGCCTTGGGGTAAAAAAACGCAACAAAACTCGTCCGACGAATTACTTTGCCTTCAAATTCGGACCCGTTTCTAGCTTCCACTTTCGTCCCATTCACAAATACAATACGTCAAAGTATAGGCTTCTGTTTGGCTCGACTTTTGCTGCAAAAGTCTGGTAGGTTGAATGAAGTTGTTCATTTACAACCATGAGCATTTTACGTACTGCCATACTATAACGTTTGATGCCATCCTAGCATCGAAGTGTTACCACAAGACGTTGTTGTGATGTTTGAATTCCATTATACGTACGTGCATCACTACAATTTAGTTTGTGATATTCGTCGATGAAAATGTTGCACGATTGTACATATTTAGGTAACACCGCGCCAAGACAACTGTTGTTAAAAGAACGTTAAAGTTAAAATGGAAAATCTTTTGTAAATTTCTAAACGACGGCTCCCTCACTAGCTTACTTGTTCATATATACTTTGTCAATCAAAAAATGATTAATATATTTGTTTAGGGTATCTCTGTCGCTGGTATTATCGTAATATTTCACAGGCAACGTTAAACAGGGTGCATCTGGCATTGAGGTGTGACATTGGCGATGGAATCCAAAATTGGGATGTAACATTGTCAATGTCACATTGGTTCGCGTTGTCAAGGCTGATGTGTCGGTGCACGTGGTTGGTCCGGAGAGTAATTTAAAATCTCAACCGTCACATGGGAGATAGTCGTCTTTCTGAGGGCAAAAAATGTCAAAGTATGATGTACAATGTATATCACAGGAGAGAATATCTATGAAGAACTATATGTTTTTTTTATTTGGGCCTTTAAATCTCCGAGCTAATTTCTTCAGTACATTTTTATATATTATTTCAACTATTTTTCATATTCTGCATCTTTAATTACATAATTGAGCTGTGGAAATATACGAGCCGATCAACTAAAAAACATCCATGTTGGTAAATGCTTAAGTATTGCAATTAGGATCTTATTGAAGAGCCCGAGCGGTTTTCGTTGCTAAATGTTACTATATGAAATATTTGGCCTTGTAAATGTTGTATCACGCATGAGAAATTACTCAAATGGAGAATATGCCGCATTTGACGAAATCGTAGCTACTCAAAAAGCCTCTTAGTTCTTCACTTCATTTATTTCATTTCATGTAGATCATTCCGGAACCATTTGTAGAGAAAATATATCACTGCATTTTAGGACAAGTAGCAAGTAGCATGTGCGTGTTGTTATAGTCGGTAGTGTGTATGTACTACATGATTCACATACACGCGACCACATGTTATAGATTTCCGGATAACTCCATTTACTAAATTATTCATGCTCTGCTATCAAAAATATGACCATTTCAAGCCTTTCGTTCTTATGGTTCAATTTTTAAACGTTGTATTTTTGTCCGGCTATCAACACTACGTAGATGCATATTTAGTGCTATTGATATCCGTCATAAACAGAAAGAAATTGCCATTTTACAGGTTGAAAATTTCTTTGAGAGAAATAAAGAATACGCGTTAACCAAGAGTAGTTTTCTTTTGTGTCTTGTTGATGAAAAAATGCCGGTATATCTCATTGTCCCTGCTCTGGCTGTATCATTCAATTTTCTCAAAGAGTCAACAAATTACATTTTACATAATGGCTTCGGGATTACTTGCACTAAAAATCAGTTAATATTACGGAGGCGATATTAGAGGAGAAAGGTCGATAATATCATGCAATTTCAGATGTTCTCTGTACTTAGATAATTAAGATTTCATAGACAAAGGAACTGCCTTCTAGTATTGTGGAGCTACGTAGTTCAAATCAACGCTGATGCACTCGGGTAAAGCACTAAAAATTATTCTAAAACAAAATACTTCTATTTCTATCATTTACTTCTACGGTAGGACTGTGATTTCAGAAACAGCTTGCTTGATATAACAGAAAACATGATGTTAGTATTTGGATAAAATATAAAGAAAATCTATAATGTGAATCAAACGGTAACCGTTATTTACATAGACTATATGCTTGTCATTTTAACTAACGGTAAGTTTTTGCGTTTCCATTATCTAAAACCTATTGTTGAACCATATCAACCACAGGATCTCTCATTCTGTACAGGTATGTTTATACTAGCCCATTGTAAATACCTGTCTATTGTTTACGCTGGATAAGATCGTGACAGTGACGGGAGGATGGGTTATAAGGGGAGACAAGTTTGCCGTGCCCGCTCGCTATGCTCGGTACCGTGTGGCTAACAGACCCGGCGCCCGCATTCATTCTCCCCGCTTTACGGTATCACAATACCGCTGACAAAGGGCAGACAAGAGAAGTACACAATAGTAACATGGAACCGCCACAATAGTGCAACAAAAGCGGCCAAGACATGTCACGCGACCAACACTTAAAATCTGCAGATGTTCAACTAGAGATAAGAAGATAGAACAGCTATCATCAACACATAGGACTAGAACATGTTTTCAAACTAGAAGGTGTTTTAGAATCCCGAGCGTTGTCCTAGCGACACGGAACAAAAAATGTAATATCCAAACATATACAGATCAACAGTTTTTTCATATTGATAGGTAACATAAATATCATCAATTTTTACGATGAAATCATTTTCAAGAGAAGACTGACAGCTAAATACATGGATAGCGGCAAACTAATTGAATTATTGCAATGATTGTATCGCATCCGGGAAAATATGAAATTTTCATCTTGCAAATATCGACATCTGGCAATCAAGTATAAGCATTTTCAGTCTTTTTAAAATCAAAATTATAAATCATTTCGGTTGAAAATTGTTATGATATATATTTCATCATAATATTCACTACTAGGTGCCAGCCATTCACCTAATAATTCAGTACATTGATTTGAAATAACATGTGTGTTGTGTACTCGGAGTATATCCTCAAATTCTACATTGGAATACAGTTTTGCAATGTATTAAATACGCACAAAACAAAAAGGACCTTGATTCAATTGCAACACATAGCACTACTTCGTTCACCATTTTCACCGGACTATGATTTGGCGAAGGTAGCCGAAAAGCCCAGACCTGCTGTTTCTAACAGTCTGCAAAATATCTACCAGACGACAAGATTGAATTATGAACATGTCGTCTGCATAAGTCTTTAACTTATTGTACAAACACCAGATGAAAGCATAATCCGGATTATCCGTGGGGATTTTAGAGTTTAAAGATACTGATACTCCTGTTTTCGAAACCTCAGTTGTACCACATAAAATATGCAAACATATCTGGGTACTAGAATTCCCCTGATTGCTTGGCTGGGTTGCACTATACCATACCTGTACGGTTGTTCTCACTTATTCTCATTGCCTCTAAATGTAAGGAATGGATGTGGAAGAAATATCTAGTGGCAGAAATATTCCTAATCTGCTTTTTAGTGCGAATATTTAGGTATATCCCCCTCGTGTGGTTCACGCGGTGCCTGTTGCAAGCTCTCAGCTACCGATGCTCGGTGTAATAACCGATTAGTTACAGTCATTCAGGAAGCGTAATCATGATGGCGATTGCTCTTTTCCTTTGGTGATCATCCTTTCAAAATGTTAGCTTATCTGTGATAACGGAAACGAGCTAAATTGACGGAAACATGCGTAGGAAACACGGCGCTAGCTGCATGGGACACGGTAGCGGCTCGGTCACGCCGGGCGGGCGGGAACCACGCCACCCTACAGCCGCAGGGAGGGAAGATTACGGACGATTTGTTTATTATCCTCTCGGAATGATATAATCATGACCATTTTGGAGATTACATGGATTGGTGGTACGGCTGTGTTCCCTGGAGGGACTGCAAATGATCGGCTGGTATATTGAGCGGGGAATGAAGCGCGTTATGGAGAGAAAATAGCGGGGGAGCCAGGCTCGAATTTGCCGAGGAGCGGGGCAAGCTTTGGCGATACGGTCTTCGTATCTGGCTACGGGCAGGGACGGTGGATAGAGATGTTTGAATCCAGCAGTATGTTTGAATCCAGCAGTCCAATAGTTCATAATCTTAGAATTGCAAGTTATTATGTCGCTCACACATATGTGATTCAGCATAAAGGAGACAGGGCTGACAAGTAACTATAAAATCACATATTTACACCAGTTTGTAACACGTAATGTTTCTATGTATTTTGGGGTTTCAATATGGTTTGTTTTCTGATATTTTTTTTCTAATAATTCTACACACCTGTTAGAGTAAATTGTTTTGTTTTCACTATATAATGTAGTTGTACAAAATGCTGTCCATCGTGCCTGATTCCATAGTGATTTGGACGGCATTCGCTCTCCACTTATACCGTTAGGTACCACGTCTTTATGTTAACATGTAGGCACGTCGCTCTGTTACAATATTGATGCAGTAAATGGTTCACACACACATATATACAGTTCTATAAAAGATCGGTTCAGGCACATTCCAATAAAATGGCATCTGAATAACCATATAGTGTAACATACAGCAAAATGAAGTAACACAGATGCCCGTCAGTAAGCTACTCTGACAACATACAATATTGAGTATAAGATCATTTTGTTGATACTACTAGTATTTTTCGTATTTACCCCTTCTCGTTTTTTCATAGTGGCATAACGTCTTAGAGTATATTTTTGGTGCAAATACCGTAATGCCCACAGCTCATATCTTCCAGTGTAACACAAACACGTATGAGGAAAAGACAAGAAGCAAATGCAAAAGCTGCCCTTGTCATCCAAAATTGTCATAATCAAGAATGACGCGAACACTATACTAATCAAGGGAAAACTGGAGTCAATCTATGAAAGAATATAAAGACGCAAACGTACAAATTTGTAGTCGTTTGTGACATCATTGGCACCTCAATTCAGAGCTCTACTATTTGTTATTATTTAGCGAATGTAAAACCATTGGCGTTTGTAACTACACTGTATTCATATGTGGTGTTGATATACTGTACCGTTATATAGAATGATGTACTTTTTTTAATTTCATCTGTTAGGTCTTATTGAGTGTTGCTTGCGTTTAGAATCTATGTCATTTTTTGTATGTTACCAACAGATTTTTGGACAGTTTGTTTTAGTCGAAATGCTCCATTGCATCATTCTACAACAATACAGATCGCTCAGGTAGGTCGAGCCTGGTCTTTACATAGTAAACGATGCTCGCAAAATCCTATAAGATTGAGAACCGTCTGCAAAAGATATTTCTCCAAGTCGTAGAATCGACTTTATTGAATCAATATGTCTGCAGACGTCCCTACAGTATGGGGCTAAACCGTCCGAGGTCTCAGATGTTACCGACTGGAGATATTTTGAGTAGACGTACAATGAAGAAATACGTGCGAGTTTATACAAGGATATACGGTCTGGTATTTCCATATACAGCCAATAACAATGGGTGGGATATAATGCACCACGTATACCTACATAACAGTGGACTAGGTATATGATATGTTTCTAAAAATATATGGAAATGACTATTGAAATAAACGTTCAACCATTTCATTGCAAATCTGTGCCTAAATGTATTGAGGATATTCATAGCCGATTTGTTGTTTGACAAGATTGCATAAAAGAACGTTTGTTTATATCTATTTTGGACAGTCTTTTGTATAATGTCAACAATAACCTGTAAAAAAGACACAGAAGCAGAATTCTTCACACTAGCTGCTATTTGCGGTGATAAAATGACGCTTGGAGGATTGATTTGTTATCTTAAATTACTGCGTGTGTTCTTTGAGCTTATCTCTATTCGGATCATGTAGAACTCTGCAGAGTTGAATGAGCCTTACAGAATAAAAAGCTGGATCCGCCGGCTCTTACCGGGGTCAGGAACAGGGCAAAGAGATAATTTCTGCCTCGGTGATGAGAAGATTACAGAGCAGGGCAGATAGAACGCCGCCAGGTGGCGTGACGCCCGGGGGGACGCGGCGGGGACATGTCTCTTCAGGTGTCACCGCGAGGTCGCGCTGTCGTTTGTCAACACTGTTTTCCCTATTGTATAAACCGAGCTATCTTTGGTACGTGTGGAGCCTTGTCGTACTGGAACTAGGCTTAATAACAAGTCCTCGAAGCATAGATACAGGTTAAGACATTGAGTATGTTGAGAAACAGGTTGTATGCATGCGCAAGTCAGATTGCTTTAAGGGAGTCATACAAAAATACAGGCTGTACACAGGTCAATATATGTTTGAGATACCCATAGATACAGGTTGTATTCGGGTCAAGATATGCTTGAGACTCGACGGAAGTCTAACATATTTCTAAGTAAGAGGCCTAGTAAAGTTAAATCTACCGGTTTCTCAGTGTGACGTGAATAAAGTGTTCACCTTTATAGAACACAAGGTAGCACAAAAATCACAGGGCTGTAGTGACTAATGTCTCACAGTAGGCATTTTATAGAACAGGAATGGCTTTGATTTTACACAAGGTGGCTCACACACAGGTGTGTGGGCGTGAACGAACAAGCAACACTTCAAAGGGAGAGGCATCAACTCAGTACCTGTGTAGAAAATTGCTCCCAGGAGAGTTCGTTACCGCGAATTTTGTAACACGAAGCTGAGTGCTGTGTGTATGTGACGAAATGCAGGTGTGCTCTGCGTAAAATTAAGAAATGGAGGTGATGAAAAAATGACAGGTACTTGATTTTTTTCGGATCTGAAGTGAAACAAGGTGGCAAGCTGAGCTTCGTCCCCGTAAAAGGGGAATGCGTTTTGATTGTACGGCCTTAAACTAATAGTAGTCCGTAGCACTGTATTGTCGTATATTAAGGACAGGGGTATTAAATCCATATCCTCTTTAGTTACCATATCCTGTATCTGTATCAGGATAGCCGGTATGTCCGCCCTTCGGCGTAACACACCAGGCACGCGGCGCGGCGGCAGCTAGCTATTTCACACCGAACGACTTGTTACACACAATCTTTGCACATTTAATTGCAGGAGTTGTTTAAAGCTTTCAAGTGATGCCCACTCTATGATAGTTCTTGGAAAAAAACGGGTTTTCGGACACCTCAACTCTTGGATGATAACTCTGATAGTTGAAGACATGACTGTTTCTTGTTCTTTCTGAGCTGGTACGTATTAGGTACTTAGTAGTTGGTACGCCCACCAGTTCATCAATAATTTTCTATGTCATGCTGGACATTTTTCGTCAATCTCTGCCTTGTTCCAGACCCGTCCAAACCCGGTGAGAAGAAAGACGACCTCAAGGACTGATACACACATGTGTAGTCACACATACGAAATTAGAACTTCTCCGTCCTATCGTTCTTAGGACTGACTAACCACGGATATAAAATGACAATCCCTGCCTTGTTCCAGACCCGTCCAAACCCAGTGAGAAGAAAGACAACCACATGTGCATTCACAGATACGAAATTAGAACTTCTGCCATTGTTTCAGATCTATCCGACCGTTCTTAGGACTGGTATAATCACAGTAATCCCTGCCTTGTTCCAGACCCGTCCAAACCCGGTGAGAAGAAAGACGACCTGGAGTCGCCCAGCTCGAAGGACGGGAAGCTGAAGCAGCGGCGCTCCAGAACCAACTTCACCCTGGAGCAGCTTCAGGAGCTGGAGCGCCTGTTCGACGAGACGCACTACCCAGACGCCTTCATGAGGGAGGAGCTCTCACAACGACTCGGCCTGTCAGAGGCAAGAGTACAGGTAAAATCACAAGGAAACTAACCATGTCAAAGGCCTATCAGAGGCAAGAGTACAGTTAAAATTACAAGAAAATGAACCAGTTAAATCCCTGTCAAAGGCCCGTCAGAGGGTAGAGTACAGGTAACATTACAAGAAAATGAACCATGTCAAAGGCCTATCAGAGGCAAGAGTACAGGTAAAATTACAAGAAAATGAACCATGTCAAAGGCCCGTCAGAGGTAAGAGTACAGTTAAAATTACAAGAAAATGAACCAGTTAAATCCCTGTCAAAGGCCCGTCAGAGGGTAGAGTACAGGTAACATTACAAGAAAATGAACCATGTCAAAGGCCTGTCAGAGGCAAGAGTACAGGTAACATTACAAGAAAATGAACCACGTCAAAGGCCTGTCAGAGGCAAGAGTACAGGTAACATTACAAGAAAATGAACCACGTCAAAGGCCTGTCAGAGGCAAGAGTACAGGTAAAATTACAAGGAAATTAACCTTGTCAAAGGCCTGTCAGAGGGTAGAGTACAGGTAAAAATGATCCAGTTAAGTAGCTTCAATCAGGCCTCAGAAGCGACTAGAAAGAGCCTGAGATACAGGGGTTGCCTTGATTTTACACGAGGTGGCTTATACAGACTATATCTGACTAGGGCAGATAGCCGACCATAGAGGGTCCAGTGTGTCTGGCTAACTCCCCTGGCCAGTTACATTCCTTTTTAGGCCGATTTCAACTAGTTATCTAGCCTGCAAAGGAGTCTGGTGGAGACTAAACCTGAAGTACGTACTACTAGTTTTCGGGTTATTTTCAGGGACCCCCACCCGTTTCTGAGACGATACGTTAGCACTGTGTCAGCGGAATCTCCTCTCTGACCGGTGATTTGATCAAGGTGACTGATATCATACCGGATCGCATTAGGTCGGCTGATGAGATCCGGACATAAGACGCAATGATCATGATCGTAATGATGATGAAAAGTAGTACACTTTGCGCCATTAGGCTGGAGTTCCGGGGGAGGACAGGACTGTCGGAGTGGGGTCACCTTGCTTTCGAAGTCTTGACGAGAAGACTATTTTTTAGGGGTTGACCTCTACATAATATTATACTTCAGGGCAGAAAACACTTTAAGTTCTAGATTTCCAAGCGTTTAAATGAGGTCGTAAAAATCTACGAAACGATCATTTATTTCATTTGAGTGTTCTTCGTGTGTAATACGTTTTCGCTCATTTGTGCAGTTGTATTCCATTTATCTAGTTTCTCTCTCATAATGAAAATATCAACAAAGTAGCAAAAGGCGCTATTTAGCCAGTGGTTTTTAAAAATGCGTAACTAAAGAAAGCACGATACTCAACGTCTTCTCAAACCTGACCACAAACCAGTACATTTCGCCTATCTGCAGTCTAGACATTCACTCACAACTTAATCAAACTACCTCGGCGAAGGCCTGTTGTCATTTCAAGACGTCTCAACATCATTGTGTTGTCACGCTGACAAGATTTAGAACTTGCCTCACATGCGACGGTTACCGCGCGTCGGTCCACGGTACGCGGGGCCTTTGTCAGAATCGCCGGCGAAATTAGATTAGCTTTCGATGAAATTCTAGGGGAATGATTCTGTGCGGAGCAAATCTGCCGTCCAATATTCTAAACTCGATTTGTATTTCCTCGCCCCAACACAATTAGCCCGCGCTGCGCCCATCTCCCGCCGTTTATTCTCGTCCAATTTGTGTCGTCCCCAAGGCGACAAATCGGATTGGCGGGCTCGGCGCGCGCGGGAATCGTTTCTGTCAGGACCATCAGCAGGTCCCGGCGCAGATGAAATTTTCCACATTTCAGGGCAGATTCATTTCCAATCACCGGGTCGTGTCGTCATCCCGCATCAGCTGCAATTTCGTTTCCTGCCAAATTAAATCCGTCCGCGGGCCGGGCCTGTGTGTCAGCGCGGGGACGTCCCGAGTAGCGTCACCCGACAAACGACGGTTCTAATTCGCCAGCGATCAAAGTAGATTTAATGGTGCCACTACAGTGGGTAAAAATTGCAAGATGCCACCGTTCGTTATGCATTTACAAGAAAGATGGGTAAGGAACGGAAAAGATGGAGAATATCAGAGAATGTCACTAAAAGAAGGGTGGAAAAATAGTTGTTAGATCTTCTGTGGTGTCCCAACGGTCAAATGATTAGATCAAGGGAAAGACGATAGAAAGATTCTTTACTGACTCCACAAAAAGTACAGGGACGTCTTTGGACTACCGTGTCCACATGGGCAAATAATGGTAACAGACGGACAGGTACCATTTACCACTCGAAGCACCGTTGGCTGGCCTAAAAAGATACCAGTAGAAAAAAAGAGAGCCACTTAAAAACGCATAAAACACGCCAAAAAAGCCAAAGCCTAAACCTCCACTTGGAGAGTATGTTCTGTGTAGTACCCTCCTTCTACGGGATCATCACTAATTACAGGTCCTCCAGCTTTACGATATCAATTTGTTTTATAACGATTATGATGGCACATCAGTCAAAGACGTAATGTGGTTAGACTCAGTGAAACAAAGAGTGGCAGGTATTGTAGATATTGAAACCTATAACATAACAGATATGGCACATTAGTTGCGCAAAGTGTATGATCAAAAACATATCTGTAGTGAGATCGAATGCTCACCACTTATTTTTCCAAGTGAGACTTTAGACTTTTTATGTCTACGAGTCAACCTGTCCTTGGTGCTGAGCGCTGTGTTTTGTGTTTCAGGTCTGGTTTCAAAACCGGCGAGCGAAGTGTAGAAAACAAGAGAACCAGTTACAGAAAGGTGAGCAACTTTATAAAGTACAGATTAATGAGACATTGTTGGTCACAAATAGGTCGCAAATTTTCCAAAAAATACATGCACGGTTAAATTTCATTTCACGTACATAACAGTTACAAAACGCGAAATCTGGGTGGATAACTGACTTTTGGCATGCACGTTGCACGTAAAAACGAACCCAAATGCTCTTGGTTCTATAACCCATATCCATTTAACTTGTTATATCCTATGCCGTTCATTGGTCTACCATCATCCGAATCAACAACCAACCAATCCATGTTTCCAATATAACACAATCTTATAACATCGGAAGGAAATTCTAAAAATGTGACTTTCTAAACCCCCTTCGTAAGGCTAATTTCAGGTGCTGTATGTAAGTCGTATTAGACTTTTCTCTATTCTAGACCTTGAGTCTCAAAACGCGTATCGCTTCCGTATGTTGTTTTTCCTGTCCATTTTGCCCGCACCTCAAACTTTAAAGGCATATCCAATGCAGTTTGAGGATGGCAAAACAAAAAATTCCGTATGAGGAAATCGTCTGATATTGACCTTTACTACCATTTAACACAATGGAAAAATCAACAGTTTTCCGTCAGCGACATCACATTTTGCCACACAGATATCAGTACACCATGGGATAGGGTTGATCTAACTTACTGTATTTTTCTAAGAATGACCAGCTTTGCCACCCTGAAATTGCATTGGATACATTTAATTCTTTGCCGTTATGAACAAGATTGAACTGTAATTGCCAACACAAAAAATTGGACTCACCCAAATTTATATACTGTACAACTCCAGTCTTTGACAAAGACTGGAGTTGTACAGTCCAAAAATTTGGTTTCGAAAAATTACAGTAAAAAAATTTGGGTGAATCCAGTTTTTGGTGTTGGCAATTGAAGTTCAATCTTGTTCGTGATGACTTCTACCAACACAAATGAACTTTCAAGATAATACTTTGCCGTGTTGACTGTGTCTGACTTGCGCTCTTGTGTGCCCCAGGTGGAGACATGTTGTGTTCAGCGTTGCGAGGCAATCTGACCACGCGTGTTTCTGCCCCCTCAGGTATGATGATGGGCTCCAACCTCGACACCTGCCGAGTCGCACCCTACATGAACATGGGCACAGTGCGCATGCCCTTCGAGAGAGTCCAGGCACACCTCCAGTTCGATGCTGCTGCGCATGCGCCACACCCAAGCATGATGCTCTACGCGCCTGCGCCGTACGCGCTCCCCATCACGTCCATGGCTGGTTCCCTGGCCGCGGGGTCACTGGAGGTCACCAAGAATAGCAAGAACAACAGCATCGCGGACCTGAGGCTGAAGGCACGTAAACATGCCGAGGCGCTCGGGTTGTAAACAAGGGCAAAGGTCAACCTGCACATCATACTTCATCTCAGGAAAACTCACCGTTTTAGAACTTTGAATGGAAGGTGTTACATCTTTACTTGTTACTTGATGCAAGTGATAAATACTAGCAAGTCCCGAGCAGTAAATACAAATGCTAAGACTTTTTGCTCGTATGAGCGAGCTTTCCCAAAACTGTTTGTCACATGAAAGCAGCATTACACGCGTTTTTGGAAGATCGCAAGCGCCAAAAAAATATAATTGTGTTGCTTTTGGTAACACGTTTCTATTTCGGTGCAAAATCCAGAAGATGAGTCTTTCTCTTCGTTCTGAGGTTGAACACCTACCAGTCTTTGGTAGGAAACAAATGAATTCCATTCAATGTGCGACGCATTGTAATGTGGCAATATTGAAAGTCTTGCACAGAGCTGCATTCGAGTTGTTGCCACGTGATGATCACGTGAAGGACAACTGTACCACTTGAAGCTGGTTTCATGGCTTGAGCATGATGGAGGCATGAGAACTTGATAGATCACGTGATAGATCCGTACGTTCGCGTGATCGATCCGTGATATTTACATGTACATCTCCGTCGAATGTCTACATGTCATTATAGCAAAGCGACAAGAAAGATGGCATATTTTGTATGAGGTGCCCTCTTTGAGACTTGACAACGCGTTTCACTTCTCTCACCCAAGCCATTTACACACACAAAGCGATTGATGCGACCATATCTGTCTTGCTGACATAGAGTCATCGTGTAATATTTTTATTGTGGCCCAACCATGCAACCTTGAGAACACAGTCCATCGTGCAAATATATATTTCATGGCTAGCCATGGTCCATGCTGTCCCTTTTAGCAAGATGCGATACGTTAAAGTATTGTTCGCTACCTGTCTTTTACACTGGGTGCATATGAGCAAGATCAGCCACGATTGTATTTTGCCAATAACTTTGACCAAAGCTGTGGTATTTTGCGAGTCATTTTTATGAAACATTTGAAGCAGCGTAGTTGTAGAAACTTGCATCTTTTAGTTTTACTCTGTCGAGTAGAGCGCCTTACGTTGACCATTGCAGCCGCTTAAAAGCAAGACTTGAAGACATGTACCAATCATAATCATGGAATTTGATGCTATCACTCCATCAGATCAATACAATGCCACTCAACCTGAATTCGGAGGACGATTAACAAGAGAAAGCTTGACCAGATACCCACCAGTATTGTTGGACCCCTCACGGTGTAGCTCCCATTCACACATCGCAACACCACTACACAGGACCCGTATACGACGTTTGTATATCCGTGCTTGGTGTATATGTTTGTACATAATGTGATATTTATTGTCAGTATGTGTGTGTATATGTTTGCATGGTTCCCGGCATATGGGGCGCTGGAACTCCATGTAAATTGATTAAAGGTGGGACTGTCGAGGCAGTCGATTGGCTAATGATGATTAAATCTTTAAAACTGCAATAGAGATGGGGTTATGGTCATTGTATTCATTGTTCTGTATTGGACTGTGTTCATATTACAGCAATAGTATGGGTGATATATTCCAATAACAAGGTAGATGCAATAGTACAGATGTCCCTTGGATAGTTGTGACTTTTTTGCCCTGCCGCTAAGTTTTCCAAAAAGCCGACGTACAACAACCAATTTCTGTCATGCTCTGTGGTCCTCCTTTGAGATAGCTGTCGCAGGGCACACGCTGTACTACTTCTCCCAATTATAGCTTGATTTAATTTGTACATTTGGCAGGGAAATGACGGGAATTCCCGGAGGGCGAACGCCTAATGGATAAAACGGCCCGAATCCCCGGAGGGCGGGAGTTTAATGGCTATAATTGCTGGTGTCGTTGCTCTCAGTGTAAATCAATTATGCTCATGACTTATACATGAATACAAGCTCAGGCGGGCCACAGTAGGTCGGCACGACGTTGTTTTTGGCAGATTTTATAAATGACGATGCGTCAGCCCAACGACAGCCTGCAGGAGGCATTGCACTTGTGCAAAAGCGACGCCTGGTGTCAGACTTCGCATTGCAGGGGCAGGATTTAAAGAGGATAAAACAAGAAATATCGATGATTCTATTATATCACAGTGGTGGTCTATATTAAATAATCGGCCATATAGCTGATACGATTAGCCAATAATGTGATCATATCATAGAACAGGCGATGCAGGAATTGAGTTATCGGTCAACCGTGTATCGATCACTCATCGGCCGATCCAATTAGTGAGGTGACCCCCCGGTGACCCCACCGAAGTGGTGGAGACACAACAAAAGGTACACGAAGCGACTGCTGACAACTTCAAACAACATGAACAAGATTCTCCGGTCCAGGGTAACACTGAAACATACAAAACACAAAACGACGTATAAGAAATACTATGGTCCATGTTAGAAAGTCCCAAATTTGAACTAAACAGATTTGTAGCGATAATATCAATATTCTTCCAAGGTTTGCTGAAAAATAGACATTCTTATCAATTCTGATGTATTGCAGTTCCATACCAAATACTGGAAAAAGCAAGAAAGAATATCATCAAGTAGAATCAAGGGCTCTCCTTGGTAGAACTAAGCACAGAAACTATAGCACTTGTCCACGGTAAGGCCCTTATCCAACAGACATTGTAAATTGAACGTAAAATGGAATGTTTCGTAAAATTGATAAAAATGTGTACCGTGGACGTTTCTGGTGACAAGTCGATACTTACAGGGGGACTGTGTTCACGCTGCACAACACGGGACCATGACGAGGCGTACCTTGGTTTGGGCGGACATCGGAATTTGCAAGGACCTTGGTATTATAATATGCTACCATTTCCTTGAGAAATTTTCTTCATATGCAAATCCCTTCCAATATTTAATCCCTTTAAATTTAAGAATTTGAAAGCATTGCTCATTAGAAAATGTACCAAAATCGTTATGGAAATGTGGCACATGTAACGTTACACAATTGCAAAACTCATCCAACCGCGTAGTGTCGACAACAGGAATAATGACAGACTACAGCACTTAAGTAATAAGAAATGACATAAAACAGACACATGGCGAGATCTGTCACTGAAACAATAGAACACCGCTTCATACGTCATCATTACCCATCATGCCCTCGGGTAACGGCTTAATTAGTAGCTGAGGGAGGCCGAGGGTTCAACCAAGGGTAGAGGTCACTGACTAACAAATGTGAGTTGGCATGTTGAACATTTTCAATGGGAGCCGATAGAATTTGTCAAAACACGAATGCTTGAAGTGCTGGAACATAACCAAGCAAACTTTTGTTCCATTTGGAAAGCAGTTACAAACTTTCTGAGTTTCTCAAAGCTACTTTGTGTACCTCTTTTGTAAAAGACTAGAGTTTAGCTCACTTTTCCCTTTGCCAAATTGATTAAGGGCCACTGTCCTCGACCTGCACGTAAAGACAAATTTGTCCGTGCATGTGTCCACCTGCTGTATCTGTCAGTTGCAATTGTCATGGCATATAAATCCGACAGGTCTCACCGTGACTCCTTCAAGACTGGTCTTGTTTTTCTCAGCTCCATAGAATGCATTACAGGGACAATTGTTGGTGGTAACTATTTTCATGCACATTGTGTATGAGAACCAAAGGGCCTATATATATATGTAAAAGCAAGGGCGAGGTTGATTATATCTACTTCAGTTTTTGGTTTCTTCCAAATTCATCTAAGACTAAGCCCATGTATTCAGAGTCGTTTACGTTAACCATGGAGTTATAAGGGGAACTTGCGCCGCCCTCCAAATGTACCGTAATATGATATAAATCGCACAATAACTTGATATAGAGTCAACACTGTCACAGGTACTCTATTCTATTTCCTTCTTTTTGTGCCTGCGTCTTCACTCCCTCCAAGTCGTAACCCAACTCTCTAAAGTCCCACATTTTCCCAAGTCATTTGTTGTAGCCTCCTCTTCCTTTCCCCTTTGACATACAGTAAATGTTTGTATGTTGTACAATTGTAAAATGTCAATGCAATTCAGACGTAGACGTGCCCGAAGCACTTCGGCACGTCTGCAATGTTGATATTTAATAAAGATTTGATTAAATGACAGTAAATGACCAAGGGATGGCCGGTGTGCTTTGTTGTAGAGACTTGATGCTGCTCGGCCGGGAGTCACACAGGCAGCAGAAGGCACAGCAGCGCCCCTAGCGGCAGAGTGTAGTACATGGAGCTGTAACAAAATCACAACAGCTCAGTATCGGGATCTCCTACATATTTCCTATTCTCCACCAGACTGACAACGTGGGTTCAAAGACAGTAAAAAAAAGGGAGAAAAATTGACCGTGGGGAGTTTGACCACCGTAGAATTCATTTGCCTCCGGAGAGGGAAAACTTCTAGCTATCGGACTTACTCTCCTGGATTGTTCCGTTTTTTTGCCAAATTCTACTATCCGCATACCCTCCCTACCCCCTCGTAGGAAGGCCTGGTGGAGGCAACATATTTTCCACGAAAAAAAATTGAAAGAATATTTAATGACTGATTCCTCGTTACCTCCAGAAAACGAGAATGGGCCCCATGCTCTGGAGATGGATTGTAGTTAAGATGAAGCCGACGGCCAACTGTGTAGTCAGCCATGACATGCACATGTGCAAGAAGCGCCACGCTGCGGATGGAAGGCGTTCATGCACAGCAAGCTTAGCCACCTGCGAACGAGAGTAATAATATTCAGATTTCTTCAGTTCAAAATACTAGTAGAATGACAACCATAAAATCATAAAAAGTAGAGGAGTAGAATTGTAATTAGGATTTTTTTACTTAAAATCTCTCACAGCGAAAGAGCGCCACCTTTCTGTCTGCAATGACAACTGCAGTCCATACGCTGAAGCCGATGAAGATGCCCGGATGTGGCCCGTGCCACAAGGCCGACACCAGGAAAGTCAGCACAGTGCGCATGTGTGAAAAACGGTAGTACACCAACCTGTTGGAATTCACACATGTCACATTCTATCAACTTTTATCTTGATAGCGACGTGGTAGTGCACACGATGTCGAGTGAAAAGACAAGATGTTCAAGAACTGTCAATAGCCTATGAAGAGAAATTCGTACCTTTTCAGCCAAGCGGAAGTGGTTTTGTTCCAGTTCCGGGTGAAATTAGCCATATTCGTTGACAACTGAAAAATCACGTTACATTGACAAGGTGTGAAACACATTGCATTGTAGTTTATGAAGGAACAATATCGAACCTACAGAGAATGTTCTGAAAGCCCAGGACCAATACAAAGATCGTCAAGAACAAAAATACAAGTATTCGGGGAGTCTCACAAAATTAAGAGATGTTCAGCAGTTTGATACCAAGGCGGTTCTTTTTTAACTTAGCAAATGCGATAAAGCAGGCTTCGCTCCTGGGGCGTCGCCAAAAAGAGTACCTCCAATGTGAAGAAAGAATAGTCTGAAAGGGCATCCCAGCGCCCCCTAGCGTCCTGTCTGCAGAACCCCAGGCCGGCAGCGTTACACAGCCCCTCACCTGAACAAAAGAAATTATCAAGCTTACGAGTTTCCATGCCTCAAACAATTGAGCATAGAATATGCAGAGAGTTATATCGATGATGATTAGCCTCCTTCTCAGACTTCTTGGAGCGACGGTGTTATGTATTTTTTTTTTTTGAGGAGGAGCAAACAAACAAAAATTCTTTTACACTGTCCCGCTAGAGGGCTGCGCATGAGAAAAATGATGATAGTGTTGCACAGTGTGTACTTACTGAGTGACCAGAGCCAGTAGTAGTTCAGTCTCGCGAGAAACGACGAGATCCACAAGTAAAGGATCCTCTGCAAAAACGGCGTGTCCTCCACAAAACCAAGATCTGCAGTGACGACCAAGTCTGTTAATGCACCGACCATGTACGGTAAGAACTGTCACACTGCATTTGGCATATCTACACTACGTACAGTCATCATTGTCTGATCAACTCCCTTCTAGCGTACATCACATTGTTAAAACTGCTCGTACTTTTAATACTAGCACTGAGTTTGTGTTAGCTGACCTGTAACGCACGCTCATACATGTACGTGCCTGTTGCTCTCACCAGAAACACTTTGTAAATAGGTTACCTGATATCCCTTTTTATCTTATTCTTGATATGACTTTTAGAATTGTATTTTAGCATGTATTATGAATTTTATACCTGGATTTTAAAGGCGGATCTGTAAGCAATGACGCAATTCAGGTGTTGATTTTATATTGTACCTGCTATGTCATTGGTAATAAAATCTGAATCTGAATCTAGCCTTAAGGAAACAATTTCCCCTGATCACTTTGCTGTAGAGCTCTGCTCCTCAATAACTGCAAAGACCCTGCAAGACAGTATCAAATTGGCAGGGCAGTATAATTGTCAGGGTAGTATCAAAGACGCCAGTACAAGAAAGGAAAGTCCGATATAAATGCTAAAAACCCGCACAAAATAAGCTAAAGTCTCAACGAGTGTGCCACTGATAATGCAAGACTAGATAACAAACGTTACTTACGGCTAAGGCAAAGAGGCAAAAGTATTACATGATGGGGCACACGAGATTTACCTCCATTTTTGTGTAAAGGAAAGACGGACCCAGCAAAGCCGTGGATACTGAAGAACACTGCTGCAATCATCATCTTATACAGCACCAGTGTCTAGAGGAGGGATCGAGATGAATCAGTACCATGTAATGATAGTACCATGTGTCTGAACAATACACCCAACACATTAGTGGTAATGCTATACTGTCAGTCAGTCTCAAAAGACTGCTCAGTTCCTAATTTTACAGACCAAATCAAATCCAATATAGTGGTAATACACATCAAATTTACATGTGTCACCGGTCAATGACTTTACTTCTCAGTAACGTCGATACCTTAGGTGCCGATTTCCGCGGAAGACCACCGTACTCCGTGAAGCGGTACAGCGGCCCTGTCAGCAGTCCCGGGGCGCTGAACATATACCCGAGCTGGGCCATCAGCCGCCACCAGGGATGCGACGGGACTGTCAATGGGAATAAGTCATGGAATGAGATAAAACTATGGATATATTTTGAATCATCTAGGTTTGTATGATACATAAATCTTTGAATCAGGACGGTGGTAGGTATAGACTTCTAGAAACTAAGAAGAGCTAGCCAATGGATACAGCAAAAATTTTGGTGAAACATCATTTTGTAAAATTTCATCAAAAACGTTCCTTAAGAATGAACTCTCTTATGGATATCGCAATACTATAAATAGATATCTATTAACGATCTATACACACGACGAAACATACTTCATACTAAGGTGTACCATAATCGTTCTGTATAAACGATTCTATCTAGTCGTCAGGTGCATAAGACAAACTTTCTACAAAACGTCTTTACCTTGCACTTGTCTTTTCCACGAGTCATGACCCCCAGATGTCTTGTAACCGTCATGTTGTATCATGGCTAGATCCGTCACTTTTTGTGTCAGCATCATCAGCGGCCTTTGGAATTTTGAAAAAGGGGAAATATTTACTAGTTAATTTTTGTGAAATTTCTTCTTAACATTGAGTTGTCCCAACTACAAGTTAGTATTTGTTAGCTCAAGTGTATGTTTCTTTCACTATAAAGTCATGTGAATTCTTTGTAATAAAAAATATTTTGGCATGGGAAACCAAGGAATAAGTTTGCTCGTGGAGTTAGACTGTAGAAGTCTCTCCTACCTCCATGGTTTGCTAAGGACGGGAGATTAAGAAAGATGGCAACTGTTCCAAAACAATACATGTACATGTACCTCCGTTTACAAGTAAGTACAGCTGTATCTATAGTTGTTGCAATATACGACATTCAAGACAGTTAGTTGTAGTTTATGGTCATGGCACGTACATGATGACTTTGCTGTTGACGTAACTTCCGCCTGGAAACCGTGACGACAGTAGGTGACTTCCGGTCAGGAAAATAAATTGCCACGTGATCGCAGCACTGTATGACGGGAACGATATTTGATCAAAACTTATATTACGTCAGAAATCGTTGTTTAAACAAATTCTACCATCTGTTAATGTTAGCAGAGCAGAAATGTTAATATGGAAAGCGCTGTAGATGTAGATGTATATATATCAAAAACATGAGCTCACGACTGGCGACTTGGAGAAAGAATGGTAGAAATTATCCTCATTTTACATCAAGCAACATAAAAGATTATTTCTATATGGCATGGTGTGGGGCCAAGCACAATTAAACAACGTTATTAAAAGTTGAATTCTTGCCGCTTGTGTTCGTTCCTTAACCTCAAATTCATTGTTACTGGGCATCTGTATCACAACAAATCTTCGGTATATAGTATACTTGTATATAGAAAATATAGTCGCAATAGCAACCTTTGTGGATAGACTCTTTTTATGCGGATTATGTGTTGTATGACAGAACATGTATATCAGGTTTGCTATCTGATTGCTATCGGTTTCCTGACATCCTAGCGCCTAAGACAACCAATAGCAAGCATGAAACCGCTAGATAGCGTGTAGTCAGAACAGGACATAGCAAACCCTCTTAAGACAAGATCCACAAAGCTAGCCGTGGCGACTCTTGATTCGGGCTTACATTGCATTACCCTCAGACAAGAGTCGTGGAAAGATCCATTGGCAGAACTGCACATTTCCCGTTGGCTGCCCGATGCTCCGTTTTTGACCCGGTTTTTTTGCTGTCCCGGGCTTCCCTACAATATAACTCCACAATTGGCCGGGTTGCCGATGTTTAGATCAGCCTAAATATTCCACAGCGCGACAGAAAAGTACTAAAATAGCTAGTCGGCACAAGGTGGCGGCCATCTTGGAAATAGTCGGGAATGTCCGCTACCGCCGTCGGAACG
>NW_017804032.1:82285-147396 GCF_001625305.1 Branchiostoma belcheri | reverse complement strand
GGACGGTCGGCAACGCTTAACGGTAAATTGACAGGCTTTTTTTCGAGCTGAACTGGATATGGTATCTCGCTTTGTGAGAAAAGGTGATCACTGACAAAATTACCTATACCTTACATGTAATGAAGAACGCATTTAAAAGGTATGTATTCCCTGTGTTTCCCACATGCCCTGGTCCCCTATATATAATGCGTCCACAAATAAAGGGGAGTCCGAGTCGACATTGGCCAAGGCTCTACCCAGTTTAGCCGTGGCGACTCTTGACTCGGGCTTACATTGCATTACCCTCAGCAAGAGTCGTGGAAAGATCCATTGGCAGAACTGCACATTTCCCGTTGGCTGCCCGATGCTCCGTTTTTGACCCGGTTTTTTGCTGTCCCGGGCTTCCCTACAATATAACTCCACAATTGGCCGGGTTGCCGATGTTTAGATCAGCCTAAATATTCCACAGCGCGACAGAAAAGTACTAAAATAGCTAGTCGGCACAAGGTGGCCGCCATCTTGGAAATAGTCGGGAATGTCCGCTACCGCCGTCGGGAACGCTCGGTAGCGTCACGATTACCGAAGCCCGACCGAAAGCGCTCCGATCATTTCCGGAAAGCCTACCGAACGTTCCCGACGGCGGTAGCGGACATTCCCGACTATTTCCAAGATGGCCGCCACCTTGTGCCGACTAGCTATTTTAGTACTTTTCTGTCGCGCTGTGGAATATTTAGGCTGATCTAAACATCGGCAACCCGGCCAATTGTGGAGTTATATTGTAGGGAAGCCCGGGACAGCAAAAAACCGGGTCAAAAACGGAGCATCGGGCAGCCAACGGGAAATGTGCAGTTCTGCCAATGGATCTTTCCACGACTCTTGTCTGAGGGTAATGCAAAAAAATATGTAAGCCCGAATCAAGAGTCGCCACGGCTACCACAAAGCATGCTGTGGTGGATTGACATAACATACCGTGGTCCATGTCGTCCAGTGATGGGACATAACAGAACACAGGCAACACCCGCAGACACAAACAGAAGCACAGCTGACCTGAGACATGTACCAAAGAAAAAAAACAGTTACATATACAGCATAACGACAGATTTTTCCCAATAAATCACATAAGATGAGTGTCATATTGACACCAATAAAAAATGTCCGCACTAGCTTATATATACCTTCCTTTGTGATTATACATGTTATGTACACGACAGAACATAGTACACACGGGGTTTCTAATACCTGCCGCAGTAGAAGAGCCCAACAGCAATTCCAGCATCGGCCAAGAACAGGCGATAGAGGCCCTCGTTCTTCTTGCGGACTTCATAAGGGACAACATTGGCACAGCAAATCATAAGCAGGGACAGCAGCTGTCCGGCCACAAGGTCATTCACAAACATGCTGTTTCAGGACTTAGATTTTGTCCAGTGTATATTGTCGCACAACTGTCATGAGAAGGTTTTTGCAAAACTGCTGTATTCATATATGCATGCAAAAATGGTGGCCGGATGATATCTAATGGATTGACAAACAAAACTCCCACGTTTTCAGTAAACAAGTTATAGCACACGTTTTTATGATGTTTGCTGCGTATGTCAGGCTTGTCTTTTGTATTTTTGATTGATTGAAAACATTAGGCACTTTGGCCCTTAAATCAAAGTTTTAGACTGTACTCGTATGTAGATCACCGTGCACGACAAATTTGAACCAAGTCTCATTAGCATGACCTACGTATATGTATACTATACAAAGTCAGTCAGGGACAATACTAAAGCCTTAGTGTACCGCATGCAGGCTAAAGAAACACTGCACGCATAGGACTGAAAATGCAGTCAAAGCAAATTAGAGCATGACAGTACAAAGCTAATTAGGACATGACAATTCATTCGAACGTTGGTTGCCTCTATGGTTGTCAGGTACATTCTTCAACCAAGCCAATGTAATTGACCAATTTCTAATATGTTTCCAGCAATTAAACCCATAGAGTTTGGTAGAGACTTTTCCGAAAGATAATTGGCGTTAGAAAGTTGTCTCTTCGTCTACTTGTGTTACTCAAAAGTGTGACTCGTCGGCCATGGGAAACTCTGAGACTTATAATTAAGTAATGAAAAAATTGCAAAGCAGAAGATTGAACAAAACTGTTCAAAAAGATTATCAAAAAAGAATGGCATGTAACCAAGCAGGTTAGACTTGCGTGTCACGTGCTTGTCATGTGTTTATGACGCATTAAGTCCCCCATAACCTGCTTGACCTGTTCATTCGAAGCTGAACCAGGCAAAAAGACAGTCGCAAGATCGGAAGAGCAGCTGGGTGGAGACAAGCCGCCAAGACAACATTGAGCAAGAACAGCGTCTGAAAAAAGGTGAGAAGAAATCTCCAAGAAAATCGTATTGCTCTATCTTATTCGATTTTCTACTCTATCACTTTGAACAGTTTTGTGGATGTGTGAAGTCGCTGACTACACTCCTAGCCTCCCAACAAGCGAGGAAATATCAGCTGGATATTTCAACCTCTGTAAGGTTCGGCCCAAGTCCAGGAACGTCCGTCCTTCGTTCGCAGCATAGCAAACGCGCTGACCTACCAAAGTTACGTCTGAGCATGAGGACGAGATATCCTTGATCTGAGAAAAGCACGGAAAGCGCGCTCGCCCGTGAAATCCCTTGGAAGGAACGAAATAGCACAGATGCACTGGGTCTGCAAAACTGTCACTGACGTTCAGTACGTTTGAGAATGCACTGACCGCCGCGACGGCGCAGCAGCAATCAAGGCGAGCAGAAACCTGGTTTTTTTTACATAAAACTTGCAGACTGTTATAATATTGGATGAGAAATTGTTGTGACATGTACATGTCGTCGCGAAAGATGGGCGCGGCCTAAAACTGGTTAGACTCACTGGATAAAGGGATTTTCTTTCACATTACCTTTACCTAGGTCCGCCCTCATGTCTGAGGGTAGGGGACTATGGTGGCATTCTTGAAAACCAGATGCTGGCATATCTTGCTTACGTTTCGGTGACTGCTTCCAACCTGCCGCAAACTTTGGTTTAGTAGAAGTCGGGTAAAGTCATTATGGTGGGGTAGTGGTGAAGATAGTTGTACTGAAGACAAACTTGATGTCGCACAAGGCAAGTCTTTTTGCCGTGCGACTCGTTAACATGATAACAACCCCAGGACGTTCATTATTCAGACAAGATAAAATCTCAAAACGCAATTATTTCAACTGGGTGTACACATTCGTTCTTTGTCTCTAGAATTAAAAATTTTTCCACCCTTTTGGTAATTTGAAACCAAACGTTTCGTTCAACCGGTTATGTTAAATTTTTGCTATTCAATCGACTCGTTACCATAGCAACAGCCCGAGGCAAGTAATTTCACAATGATTACAAAATATACTTAGAACGTAAATATCTCACTTCTCAATGGACCCATTCTTCTTTTGGTTTTTCTAGGTCAATTAGAAAAAAAGAGGGTTGCAAAGGATGATGAACAGTGTTGATTTAGCATAGTAGTCAATTTTTACATGTAGGTACATTACTATTCCATCAACTTTGCTGCACAAAAGCTGTTACCTGTTGAAGTAAACTCTCTTTAAACGGTTAGAAATGAATGTGGTTTCAGGAAAGCCATCGCCATGCATCTGTTCGTGCAAAGCAAGCGAAACTACGGCCTTCTGGGGATAACAGGAGAGGAGACCATCCGAACGATCAAGGAGCGAGTCTTCAAGGTGGAGGGTCTGCCCGTGGATCAACAGATCCTGTACTACTCGGGGAAACCGCTAGAGGACGACGCCACGCTGATTGGCTCCGGGATACCGGATATGGGGACTCTGGACGTCAATGTGCGCACGCGTGGAGGTGGATTTCTGATCCCTTTTTGGGGGGGGGGGTGTATGTAAATTGTTGGTATTGGCGAGTCATAATTCTTCCCATTTGTTCCAGCTGTCCTTTAACCTGTATCTATTCTTCCATAACTGATGTACTCTTTGAACTCGACAGTGGACTTGGACAGAGACCTTGAACTGCCTTTTTAGATGCTTTAATCCGGAAGGGTTAGTAACGGTACAAACGTGGATGTGCTCAGTCTGGAGTCCAGGCAGAAAGAGAGTCTTAGGTTACTCTACTAGACTGAGCTACTTAATATTCAGATATGGACTAGTCTAACACAGAGAGTTGGAGGGGTGTCGTCTAACTTTGCTTAATATCACAACAATAAGAACTTTTCTGTTTCACCAAGGACGTTTTTGGTTTTAACCTGCAATCTATATATGACATGGGTGCCCTCATAATGATATTAGGTGACGTCATTGCTTGGCCATCTTGTATATAAACACATGTCGTCATGGCAAGTCAAGAAATGACATCAAACAAAGTACAGGTTGTATAAATCTCAATTATAACCTCCATTGCATATCAGGAGCCACGTACAAGGTAACCCTCAAGACCCCGGATGGAGAGCGCGTGTTTGACTGTCCTGACGATAGTTACATCCTGGACGTGGCAGAAGAGGTAACATTTTCCTTGTTTTCTTTGTTTCTTCTCATTGTTTTTTCTTAAGACTTCTGAAACTTCTTTTGAAAAAGAATAGTAGAGATCTAGAGGTCTAGGCACAGGCCGTATTGGATCGGAGACGGGCAACCCTAGGCCTAAGAGATAGAAATAGCTGCATCAGTGCAGGTTCTACCAAAAAGTAGACAGGGAAACTAGATATTTGAGTCAAAAGTTCTATACAACCTCATACATACTCCTACTTGGTCATCCTGTACACGTATAACCAAAGTTATAGTTAGGTAGCTAGGTATGGGTTTTAGGACGCAAGAGTCTTGTCAGTACATTGAATAGTATTATCATTCAATTGCATCTTTTTTCCTACGCAGCAAGGACTTGACATCCCCTACTCATGCCGGGCGGGCGCATGCTCCACCTGTGCCGGTAAGATCGAGTCCGGCACCGTGGACCAGAGTGACCAGTCCTTCCTGGACGATGACCAGATGGCGAAAGGGTACGTCCTGACCTGTATTGCCTGCCCAACCAGCGACGTGGTCATCACAACCCACCAGGAGGAGGCACTCTACTAAGGGCCACCAGGCTTTCCTAAGGGGGTTAGGGTGGTAGAATTCGGCAAAAATTGGGCTGACTGGCCAGGGGAGTGGGTCCACCGCTAGGTGTCAACGCACATGATCGCTGGGGTAGCTAGAGTATCTCGGAAAAATTGAACAGGTGGTGTTCATTCTTCCGATACGAATAAACTTTTTTATTGACTTTTCAAAGTATGCACAAAAAGAAAACGATGATACGTATACAAAATAAGTAACAGACACATGAAAGAACAAAAAAGAAACATTAAATCCGGAAACTCTAGTCTATGGTCATATGAGAAAATATCAACAAGAATAAAAAGCCTTAGCTTGGAGGCCAAAAAGATATATTGTAACTCACTATGGTGGTAAATCAAGAATAAGTAATAAGTTTCTACATATTATATACAGATGCCTCGAAGGTTTGAATTATTGCCATGAATATCATTGTTCATTCACTTTACAGTTTTCTCTCTACTAACCAAATATGCGGTATTATAATTCTAAGGGAAATAAATTGGTTAACACAAACTGTGTATGTTGTCCTTTCGAATTCTGTTTCAGGTATCTATGGGAATGAATAAATGAATGAATAAAAGTGAGTGAGTGAGTGAATGAATGAACTCATGCAGAGACTTTTAGCCAATTTGGCTTAGTCGACAGTTCTTCAATTCTTAAACGGGAAAACCTATAATAAACGCGTTCTTGATGAGTTCTCACATTCAATAAAATGATAGGTAAATGCAATGGGTAACTCGTTATAATTACAACCACCAGCTGCGTAAAACAGTTACCCGGGCGGGCATTCTGGGCAAAGGGTAAAGTATGGACTGGTTCACTGGGTCATATCAGGACATTGACCTTTGGCCTCGCTCGCGCGAACCAGGTAACCGGAAGAATATAAGGTTGCTTTCGATGTGAGAAGACTTCATCAGGTACGGTTGGTATTACGTTATATACATGTTAACTTTACATACAGTCCAAAATGGTAACCAGGTCTCAACAACGTTTGTAAGAATTGGCAAAACAAATCGAGAAGACAACATCAAATGTTTTGCCCAAATAAAATAGTCGTCGTGCCAATACTGTGTATATGTAAGAGGGGGGGGGGGAGGGAGGTTGATACATTTCACATTTCTGAGTGCGCATGTACAGTATTAAAAATATTACACGATGCTCGATGTTACAAATCGTTTCCAAAGTACCTTCTGTTTCAGCAACGTCCTTGGCTTCAGGTGAAACAAGAATTGGGATACAGCATGTCTTTCACGGAAATCCCAACCTCCAAAGAGCACATCACTGTTCCTTGGGTACAGGAAGTACTGAGTAGGTATTTTTCCAACCAAGGAAACACAGAAGATACTGATGACAACTCTGCCCAAGTTGTTGTCAAAAGTCTGGACGGTCAAGGTACTGTAGGCCCAGGACAGGGGTTCCTTAGCAACAGGATTGCATTGGTTGCCATGGGAACAGTGGGTGACACGCCCATGACAACCCACCTGATGGTGAAGATGTCCACGAATGACCCGGATATAAGTCAACTTGTGCACGACCTGCGGTTTGACAGCATAGAGGTCAACTACTACAACCTGGCACTGCCAGCTCTCAGGTCAGAGGTTGAAAGGTTAGAGGGCACAGGGTCAAAGGTTGTGAGGTCAGGTGAGGAGGAAGGTACTGCAGTACCGCTTCCAGTCCCCAGGTGTTACCATGCAGCATATGACAACAGCTCAGGAAAGTCTGTGCTTGTGTTGGATAACCTACAGTCTAAGGGCTTCTTCACTAAGAAGTTCTCAGATGGGCTATTGCTTGAAGAGATAAAACTTACAGTATCTGCTTTGGCCAAACTCCACGCCATCTCCTATTCAGCCATGCAACGTGGACAGCTGCCTTCCACTGGGTTTGATTGGCTATTCGATGCATCGGAAGAAGCTGCGAATTCTGCCATCTCTCAGGCGTTTCACGACGGGGTGGACCAGTTTGCAACGGCCTTTCCTGACCAATCAGAACTGGTGTCGCTGCTGAGGCGACTGGGTAAACGTGTGCATGGCATCCTGGGAAGCGAGACAGAGGGTCCACTCATGGTGCTGTGTCATGGGGACTGCTGGGCTAACAACATCATGTTTAAGGTAATGTCATCATTAATCTCCAAGCAGATACCAGGGTGGCAAAAGACAATATCCGTTGGCCAGAGAGGGTCCAATACGCCACCCTGATCTCCAAGCAGATGCTAGGGTCTTTTGCCACCCTAAGATCTGTTTGGAGATTATGTCATCATAGCTGTCAGCAAAGCTAGTGATGTACAAAGGCCCACAAGAACAATTTCACAAACCAGTTTATTGCCTATCCTATTCTAGCTCCCATTGGCTCCTTTGATTACCAAAAAATATTGATTGGCGGTTGACTGCCTCTCAGTTAGTGATGTATGACAGCCCACAACTCTTTTCACCCAATACAAACCAGTTCATCAGCTAGCCTTTATAGCCCTTTGGCTCTTTTGATTGCCAAATAGCATGGCACCCATTATTACAGTATTGATTGTAGTTAGCTTCTTTTAAAGTGAGGTTATAGGTACTGTATATTGTTTGTATTGTTATGTATTACTATGACTAGGTATACAGTCATCTGTAACAGCCTGTTGTATAATTAACAGGTAGACGATGCTGGAGTCCCAGTAGATGCCATGCTGGTGGATTGGCAGTTCGTGTGCCGTGCGTCTCCAAGCTCCGACCTGGCGTTACTCCTTCTCTCCAGCACCGACCGGAGTCTACGACAGCGGCACGTCGATGAAATCCTCGCGCACTACCACGGCGTACTGACCGCTACCATCCAGAAGTACGGACTGGCTCTGCCAGGGTACAGTTTGGACATACTGCGTGCAGACTACCTTGCAGAACGCGTATTAGGACTGGTTCAGTGCATGGCCTCGTATGACTGTTTTGTAGGTCACCAGGCTTCCATGGAGAGGCTTAGAGACTCTGTAGAAGAGCTCAGGGAGTCAAACCTCATTTGAGTCTCATTTCATTTAATTTGGTGGTTTTGAGTACACAACTGAACCAATAGTGCAGCACAAAACACATATTTGTGGTGAATATGTTCTTCTTGATCATAATTTTGCAGTGGACAAGTTAGGCCCCGCAAAAATAAAATACAAAAATTTTACATTGATTTTGAGATTTCTACAAGTTACTATTACAGTAAAAACCAAACAAAACAGCATGATCATGAAAGATACATTTATTTTGATTAGTGAATAGTTCCACTGTCTTAGTTCCCAGTAAGTGTACACTCTCCCTCTTTACTCAGTAAATCGCCAGGCCGAGTGTTGGGTGAAAGTTACAAAGGTATACCGTATGTCGAGCTCACAAATTAATAAAAATTTATTAAATACATTATGCAGAAGATTGTAAATGATAGAGAAACAATGATTTCCTATTAATATGGCTTCATGCAACAAATACAGCAAACAAAACTCTTTTAAAAGAAACTTTTCTATAAAGGATACTAAACTCCTTTGCCAAATTTACTTCTTTCACCTATACAATGAATGTTACTTGTAAATGTGCAGATTAACTTGACAGTAGACTGAAATAGTATTACATTCCAGTAATGTTTTTGTTGGAAAATATTTGTTTTCAGTTTCTAAATGAAACATCTGAAAGGTTTTGCAACTAGACACCAATCAAAGGACTATGATACACTTAGATAAAATATACAATGAAAGAAAATCCAGTAAATTTACCAATCGTTATGTACACTTTTTTTCGCCAAAAACAGCATCCAACTCCCCATCTGTTGAACTTGAAGTAAAGCAACTGTTTACTTTTAAACTCCATCAAAGTGAGATAGCTTTACAACAACCATGTGGTGTTACCGCCATTGCCACGAATATGATTAATTGCACATGATTGAGGAGCTTAACTTTATAATGCGTATGTCATATATAAAATACCAATAATCGTGAAAGTCATACAACAGTTAGGTATGAGACTGTTACTTTAGGAAAAGCATTATGAAATAATTTGTATCATCTAAGTATCTAGACAATAATATGCTTTACTATGATGGGTTTCTTAGTTTATGAATACATTATGCTAATTTCCTGAAGTTATTCCAAATCCATGTTGGTGGTAGGGTTGTAAAATATATCACAAGGCAATCTTTGATACATATAGTTTACATATTTTCCTCCTATGAAGGAACTCCTGGTTGAAGTAGTATATAGTAGTGCTGCTTGATGGGATATTCTGACGGGCTGCACTTCCAGTTATAGCCGCTTGGAGGCGCTGTGTCCAAGAGACACACTCTTGGTCTTCTTGTTAGGGGTGACCAGTGTGCCCATTGGAGACATGGGAGCATGCTGGAGGAAGGATGGAAGAGGACAATGACAGGTTACCACATGTAATGTCTCAAACACATAAATCAGCAGTACCAATGCCAATAGTTTCTTTAGAATTATAGCGATACATGGACGTTTTCTGTATTCTATATAGACAAAAATAGATTCAATAACTTCTGTTAAATTTGTAAAGTACTAGTACATGACTTTGGACTTCAAAAAGATGGGGGTGACGTGGCAAAACTAGAGTATTCTGTACATGTACTTGTACAGTTTGATTTGAATGTATGTATGAACAATAAGGATCATTTAAAGTGATAAAAACATATTCAAATATATTCACTGAAATAGTGAAATGGGGCAGCATTATCTCTTGTAATGTATGTCTAGTATTTGAAAGGTTCAATGAATATTAGATAACCCACAGAAATTTGAAGTGACAACAGAGGAACATGTATGTTAGAATGAAGTGCTGTGATGTGAGTAAAACAAATGGTTAGTAACATGTGAGATGAGGTAGACCAAAGAGAAAGATGAAGATGATTTGATTCAAGTTTATGGGGGATGACAGCGCCAGTTTCTCTGAAGCTTTCTCTTAATTTTCATTATGGTTGACTGTTTCTAGAAGTAGAACTACAATAGAACAACACACCACACAACCAACACCATAATGTGCACACAACTTCACTGCATCACACTGTAGTAACCTACAAGATAAACCTACAAGTATTACAACACACGGCCTCTCCTATGACGTCTTGAATACTAATTCTTTGTTTTGGTCACATTTTCCACATCACATTCAAATGACCCTCCAATCTTCAAACCTGTTGCTACCTTTCAAGATTCCCTGTTATCAAAAACATTGGCGATTTTTTTTACCTCCTCCTAGCAACCTACTGCACTTTGAGATCAGGCTGAGTTTACTGTGGATATCTATGATAGGTTATTACTAATTAGGTTCCTAAACCTACTGAATCTTGATTAAGAGGACATCCAAAGATGAGAGTACTACTAACTACAGTAGTACAAAGAGGGTACTACTAACTACAAAGTACATTGCCAAGCCAAACCACGCCAAGCCAGGACACTGCGTGTCCAGATCCACCTACCTGACCAGACTTTCTGCGTGCTACACCGGTAAGAACCGGTGACCGCCGCCACAATCTGTCATGTGCGCGCACAATCTGAAACAACGGCAGGGGGAGGGGGGGTTGATTCTAGGGGATGGTAAGGCCTTACCACATACGTGTGCATAACAGTTTTGTGTCACAGTTAATCACCAAATATTGTTAGATTACATCTAATCACTGGTTATGACTGAGTTAACAATGGGATGTGAGACCACACAGTTTAGTACATGTAAATTAGTAGTACAATGATACAGTCTGTGTACGACCATTGGATCTTCTCCTAGTCACAAAAACTTCAAGGTTACTTGTACAGTACAGTATTTGGCCCAGCAAACTATTTTGCGATATGAATGCAGTTGTACATTGTGTGCAATAATTGCATTTATAATTCTGAATTTAAAACTAGGTCCCATTCCAAAGCCTTTAAGGAATAGTTTAACACATATGTTGTGCATTAAAAGCATTATCAGTTTTGTTTTTTAAAAGTTCTTACCATTTTAATTGTTGCAAGTCTTTGATCATCAATTATAAAGTGGAGCAAAAGCAGCTTAGTTTATCCATTGCATCTGTGCACACCAGCCTCATTGATCAAATTAACTGACAGGACTTCTGATTGGCTCAATACACACACCATATAGGCCACCACTGATTCAGAGAATTAAATTGAACTGTCAAAGGAAAGAGCTTCTGTATATCTTGATGCTTATTTCTTATGCTATTCCTCAGGTGATTCAGAATGGTGAGGTTCAAGCACAGCAGGTCCAAACTAGATGCTGTCATAATCTGCTTGCAGTTTGGAGATTATTGTTTAAAAGTTGTCAGCACACACAAGCCTGAGCGTACCTTACTGTCCCCGGCCAGCCTGGCCCCGATCGTATGAACCCTCCTGTTGTAGGAGCCCTGATGGAATACATGCAAGATTCCAGCTTTTCACAGGTTAACACTTCTATACTAACTCTATCTAGCCACCACCTCACACCAACTAGGTATAGCCAGTATATATGTAGCATCTTTGTATAAAAACTTAAAAAGACACCAACATGAAGCCAGATGATGCACAGTTGTTTGGATTTCAGTGAATCGTACTCTACTCATATTCTGATCCCTAAAAAATACTCGAGGAAGTGTGCATAGCTCACATAAGAGAATAACAGAAGAATAAACAAAAAGTGATGATAACTGTGCTGATAACTGATGTGTACACTTGAGCAATGGTCCACTGAAATGCAAATCATGGACACCAAAAGCTGTCAGTAGCTGCCTGCTTCAGTGATACGGAAAGCAAGTAAAAACACCCTACACTATTATTCAAGCAAAGCCGCTTAATTAATTTCCACTCCAGGATGTAGTGGAGTATTAGGAAGTTATTTCTTTTCTATATCATTATCATTATCATTATAAAGATTAGAAAAGGACCAGCCTTTTTAGCACACTTTGAGCCTTCGCCTGTTAGGATGATTACAATTAAAGGAAATAGTCTGTGTCAATTTTAAGGTTGTTAGAGCTTTATGTTTGACACCACTTAATGTGCATGGTTATTAATAGGTTTTATAGTGTAGTTGCACACCAGCAATGCTACTTGGTATAGACAGCAGATGCCCTCTACCTTGAGTAAAAGCAGGACCAGAAAAGCAAAACAGCAAAGTGAATAAGGAAGGCTAGTCTACCATGATGCAAAAGAGACCATGCAGGAAGCAAAATACAGAAAACAATGCAAAAGCAAGAGTCCAACACAATACACAGTATACCAAGTAGCTATACATATATGCACACTTAGTTGTAGCTGCTCAAAAAAATTTAAAGGAAGAAACTCAGTTGTAAAGACATTGAAGTATTAACAAAAAACATAGATACAAGAAAAAGTGGCTTTTGAGTAGCATTGTGAGAGTACTTAGGAGAAAAACATCAAGTGGGAAACATGATGTTTAGAAATATCATCTTCCTTTTTGTCCGTCAAAATGTACCAAATGGGATGACCTTACCACCCCTGTAAGAAAGCGGTACCTACCAGTCTTGGCAACTTTTAGCAAACTTTTGTTTTTTGTTGTATTTGCAATTTCAGGATCACACCATTTTCTTAAAGGGGTGGACAGGTTATAACTGATATAATGCCCTTATTCATTACCTGTAGGTCTATACTGCTCGCCATGCGTGCTCCCTGTAAGTCACCCAGGGGGGTCTCGGACCCCTCTCGCTGCATCGGCATGCCCCCCCTGGCCGGGCTCATCACCATGGAGACCGCTCGGTTGATCATCCGCCGCGGCGTCTTGCTGAAGGAAAACTGCCGAGTGACCCGTTTGGCCTTCTTGGAGAAACCCCTGCAACAATGAATGAATAAAACATGTTTGATCTCAACAGGTGATACATGTATATCCTATCTTGATTCTTGTTTAAGCCTTAGTTCCAACACTTGATCCTCTTATCAACATCTAAATATATGTAAATCTGTGATTTCTTGCTTTCAGAACCACATATAACTTTTTAGTATTTGCATGTACCGGTGTGTTCCAGTGTCCACCCATCCTTACCTGGCTAGTTTGTTGAAGCCCACTGTGTTCAGTATGGCACTCCTGTCTAACTCCACATCCTCTGGGTTTACACTGTGTAGGAAGTTCTCCTGCAAGCAAAAACAAGCAAGAACAGAAAGTCAACATCAGGGAAAATGTACCAAATAACCCACAGTATTTAAGGTAGAGGTTGTCATGTTGTATTACAAAACTAAATGATGTAACATTTTAGTATACCGAATTGCGATCTAGCCAAAGGTTATAAAAATCCAGTCATCCCTTTTGTTTTAATACCTGCAACAAAAAATGCATCTGCAGTTCCAAGGAAAGCTGGTAGGTGACCAACCATCAATTCTTCTTATCATTTCTTAGATAAAGATTTAGCCGTATGATAAATCTTGTGGCAGTCCGTTGAGAGCTTCTAAAAGAGTTAGAGTGTCTGATAAAAGTTATAAAGACATAACCTTCTTTGAGGAAAACATGAAACATCCACAAGTCACTACTCACAGCATCTGCCTTGCAAGTAGTGTTGGCCATGTGTCTACAGAGAGACTTTAGCCAGGCCTTCTTGGTGGTCTCCTCTCCCAGCAGAGTGAACATATACAGACAGACCTCCTCACTACTTGTGCCTGGGGCCTGGTAAACCAGCCCAAAGGCATTCTTGCATTCTGTGTGTTGAAAGAAAAAAGTGACAACAACTACTCACATGTCGCTTGTAAGATCAAACCTAGAATATGTATGGGATACATGTACAAAGAAAGACAAAGATAAACTGGAAAGAGTACAGAGCCCAGCAGCAAGATTCTGTACGAGCAACTATGAAATGGAAATGAAAAGAAATCTACAGTGGGTGTCACTGGAAGACAGACAAAAAATGTCCAGACTATATAGGCATAATGTACAAAATGGCCAATAGACTGGTGGATATGTACCTAATACCAGCCCAGAAAAGATCATGTGGCGTCGTGTGGTGTAGTGGTACATCACTGGACTACGAAACGGGAGACCCGGGTTCGATTCCGGGTCGTACCCGAACAAGTCCGAACATGCGCCGCGACGTTGTACCCTTGGGAAAGGTACTTTACACGACTTTCCTCACTTCACTCAGGTGAAAATGAGTACCTAGCTTCGGCTAGGGACGTCCCTCGGATAGGACGTTAAATGGAGGTCCCGTGTTTGGGAGAGCCACACCCCACGCACGTTAAAGAACCCACCGCACTTATCGAAAAGAGTAGGGGACCTTCCCGGTGTGAGTGGTTCAAACATTACTGTCTGGTCTCAGGTTTGACATCTTTGAAAAGGTGATAGTCACCTGTTATGTCAATCCTTCCACAAATGTGGTAAATCGTCATAAATAAAAGACACAGTCATGCCTTCGAAAATCTCAGACTTATCCACCAAGAATTGGGGTGTTCAAAAACTCATAGTTTCCAGGAATCATCTTAGAGTGGAACTCATTGGGGGGGGGGCATTATCACTAGCTTAAAACAACTCCTGCAGGTAGATGCACAAACTTCGGGTGTAAAAGTTTGTTTGCTGTAATATAGCTAGCTGCCACCACTTTACAAAGCTGTAACTATGTATGATACTGGGCTGTGACTTACCTTCTGTGTCTCTGATGTCCACAACCCTTTTGATGTGTGCCAGGTTGAAGAGTTCTACATGTTTGAGGGGGCCTGTAGGGGCTTTCAGCAGCCCTGGACTCTTGAACACGCTTTTCACATCTGCCATCATGCTGTGTCGCTTCTTGGATACCTGGAAAACCAAATAAGAGCCTTGAAGTTGAAGCTTAAGATATGGCTAAGTTACTGTAACTTGATAGTTAAAATAACTGAAATGGCATTTGGTTTTTTAATTGTACAAAGTCAAAGATGTGAATTGACAGTGTTTCACACTACATGTGTTGTACCATGGATTGAGGGCCTTTTTCAGCACATAAGCAGAATGTACTGAACCTGCAAGAAACCATGATTTTTCCTGGATTTTGTTGAATGTCAGAATTTTGCCTGTTGCAGATTATATCTTTTCCGACAAAACTTTTGTAAACTATAGACAGGATGTCATCCTTAAACATGAATATGAGACATTCTGCTAAAGTGCTACGCAAAATTTTGCCAACATTTTGTTGGTCTTAATTCCAACTTACCTCTAACAGGTCCGACATGAGGAACAGGGTGAGGTACTCTCCCTTCCCACACAGCTCGTGTTCTCCCCCCAGCTCCAGCACGTCCACCCTCCCGATGAACTGTCTGTGAGAGGACAGCACGTCTGCAGGACAGCCCTCCACCTCGTTTACCACGTCAAACATCTGAACCTGCCCCTCCGTACGCCGCTTGTCCTCGTTGATGTGGTCCAGGACTTCCTTGATCGCGGCAATGGCACGTTCCATCGCGAGATGGTCGGGGCTGGACTTGTCCGTTTTCTTGAGGATATCTGGAGTGAGAAAACAACAGAACTACGGTTCAATTTCACATTAAAATGTCTACATTAGTAACATAATTCAAGCTGCATTTGCAGTTGAAGTACATGCTAAGAGCATTGACTTTTACAATTGTTAACAATGCTAGATATATTGACTCTAGGAATACACAAATTCTTTGAAAAATTCCAGAAGGCGATAAGTCTTTCCTGGATAAATAAATAAAACAAACAAACAACCCTTTTCCTTACCAGTGAGCAGTAGGATGATACTGGGTAACCTCTGTACAGGTCGGATCAGCAGGTCTGCAAGTGTCTCCCGACAACATTCAGGTTTGCTCTGCTGGATCTGAGAGGTAAAATATCACAATCAACAATTGTGCATACAATTAAAGGGAACCTAAACACCTGGTCCAATATAAGAGACCAGGTTTTCAGAGCCATGAAAACTACTAACCTTCAGGAAAGCATGGAAACGTGGCTGTGTTCTCATACACTTCTGCAGGGTCTCTTTGCTCATCTCGAAAAAGTTGACAAACTTGGGGTAGGCCTTCAGCAACAACGGTTTCTGTAAAACAGACAATCCATATCACAATCATCTACTAACAGCAATACATACAGTGTATAAGAGTTACATTTACATAGGCAATATTGACTGGTTCACTTTTGTATTGCAGCTAGGTGTTACAACTGTAAAAAGATTGTTTTACCAACCTGATGAAATTATTTACAGACATCTACTACAGTATTCTATCTAATCTTAAAACAGATAAATCTGAAATAGATGTTAACAATCATGTTGGAAAGACATTTTAGAAAGAGTTGCTAAATGTCGAAGTCTGGTTTGACTTACGTATTTACAGATGATATCTCCAATAGACTTGTCTTCTGACCAGTCAGCAACAAGCTGAGTCAAGGAATCCTGTAACAATAAAGTAAGTAGGGAAAAATCATTATCGTTCAAACCAGAGTCCATCAAATGATGAAAATGACAGAGGTGTCATCCATGCCAAAAATGCAAGATCAGTCCAGCCATCAATCCAATATGCAGCAGTTGCTGTGCACACTGATCCAGTATTACACATTACTTTTACAAAGGTCCTTCTCCCATATATTGCACATGTACTTTTATTCCACTGAAAGAATCCACAGAAATGTGGAGAGTATTTAAAGAGTGTGTACTAACCCTGAGCTTGGTGTGTACGTCCAGGATCTCAGGAATACTGCCAAATATGGTCTTCACCTCCTCAGCAGCTAGCGGCAGTCCTCCCAACTGGTCTTTGTTTTCAAGGGGCTCCTTGAACACCTGAAGGAATGAGAGGTATCCAATTGAGAAAGTTTATGTATTGAATATAAAAGTTCCACAACCTTTTTGAGGCTGCAGGAGAAGACAGTGGGTTGTTACACTGTATCTTGGGCACACCGTACCCATCCCTTTCCTTCTAGTTCTACCCCAAGATACCCATTTACACCTTAGTGAAGTCATGAAAGTGATCTCAATCCAGTTTTAGCTCACTAAAGAGCTAGTCTCCCACTGGTCATGACAGGGAAGACAGATGTTATGTACAGTATTTACAGGTTCATTGTTGAATAAAAGTACCTTTCCCAATGCAACAGTGGCCTACTGGGCCTACTGGGCTAACTTTAAAGAAAACTCTTTCAGTTTTGATATGTTACAAAAAAATGAGGCTTGCGTACCCTGACGATAGTCTGCAGAATGTTGACGTAGTTCTTCTCCGTCTGTGTGAGTTCCAGCACCCGCTGGTGCCTGGCTGAGAGCGGTTTCTGTGGGGTGGGGGGGACAGGGGTGGGGGCTGGGGAGTCATCCAAGCCAAGATCTGATAAGGGAAGAATGTCATACTCATAGTTAAAACAAGAAAAAAAAAGAATTCATCATAAGGTAAAGAAAACATCACATGTGAATAAGTATCAAACCAGTCACATCTATACTAAAAAAAGGGCATCTGTACTCTTACAACTTGCCGATAAATGTTTGAACACTTCGAAAAGTGTGCTAAAAATCTAAAGCCAAATTGAAATGGTTTTCAAAGCGGTGAATGCAACCAAATTTTGCCCCAAAATGTCTTCTCCCTAAAGCTGTTATGCAGTACTTCACATTGAATCAGCAAACTAAAAGAATCCAAAATGGTAAAAATGATGGTAAAAAAATGGTACTAACCATCATCATCTATCATGCGTTCAGGTGTTTCTGTGTAGTCCAGGAAGGACCCAGACATGGACATCATGGCCTTGGCATCGCTGCCTCCCGGGCCTGCGCCCGACCGACGTTTCCTTGCGGGGAGCAGCGGGGAATCGTTGTCGCTGTCCTGCGCGAGCAGCGCCGTCGTTTCCTTCAGACGCGGGCGTTTCCTGCCTCGCGACGTGGGCGTCCTGCCGAGGGGAGGCTTCAGGTCTCTGGCAGGGGTTTCCATCTGCAGGAACAACAGAAAAACATTTAACAAAGACTTAATCATTGAATTTCTTCCAAAGTTGCTTTTGTGTCTCGAGATAATAACTTATCTGTGCCACCTAGCCATTCACAGGAAAACTGCAGGTACATTCTCCCAAACAAGGTCAAACTTAGAGATAAGCCATCTTTTGTAGCATGTCGATAGTAAGTTTTAACCAAGTTACTAATATACATGTAATTATATAACTTTGGTAGCTACTATAATGTAACTTTTAATCACAGAATTTATTGACGAAACTGCAGTAAATTTGGAAGAATAGACAAATCATACCCTCTTGAACTGGTAGATCATTTCGTCCGCTCTGGCCTCAATCTGAATGCTTGCCCAGAACCACTGCAATGGAAAACAGGAAAGTTTTACTTAGCAAGGAATAATATACATCAATAGTCATAACAGAGACATAATTTGTTATGGTTACAAACATATTGCACAGATTGAACTACCCATTTCCTTGCTGCTGAACGTAATAACAAATCCAACTTTTTTGCAACAAGTACTGCTTTGGCAAGAAGACAGCGTAAAATGGCCCCATTTTTAGAAAAATTAACCGTTGAAAATACCTCTTGTTTGACGACGTACACCTTGGAGGCATCCACATGTTGTGGGAAGTCTTTCACCTGCGAGTCATCGATCACCAGGTGAGTGGAGCTGGGATCACCGACAGGTGTGCAGGTGCCACCTGAAACAACAAATCCACCCGGTAAACAATGCTAGTCAACAACAAACATACAGATAGAATGCTCACAGCTACAAGTAGTTTTGAGTTTCTACTAGATGTTTGACAATTTTTGGTAACTTATGCCGCACCAATCAAACTTCCTGGTTCTCAGATTTTTGCAGAAAAACAACTAAAACATTAAAGTAGAAAATAAATGGATTAAAGACATCAAATTTGTGTGGCATAAGGCTCACACTAAAAGTTAGAAGCACATATTGATTTGTTTTCCATACTTACACAGTGGACTGCCCAGCAGAGTATGAATGCAGCTGTCACTTCTATGTCTCTTCATTCTCACAACAAATAAACACTGCATACTATTGCAAACTTCTTCATAAAAATACTAGGCTGCTCTAAAAACCACTGGTAGGTCTAGAATAACAACTGGCAGTCAGACATGACAATTCCTGCAAAAATCATGACCGAATGAAAAGACAGAGACAGAGCACTGGTGCACAGAGGAGCATCCTTCAGAGGTACAACTTTGAAATGACAGTTCCCACATCTGAAAGAACCTAATCATATCGTAAGCCAATCGCATGCAGCTTGGGCTCATTTGCATGTGCCTCATTTGCATATAGGTTGGGCTAGACAACAACAACCTGTCTTTTCACAGCTTTAAAGCAAAACAATCACCTGTTTGTGTTAAAAAATACAAGCTTCCTCACTCCAAGCCTGAATGAAGCTGTGAATCCAAGATACTAAATTGGACTGGCCCTATTGTATGAATCAAGAATATTTTATTTTGAAGATTTAAACAAAACCGTCATCTCACCTTGCATTTTTGTCAGCTCTTTCATCTGTTCCGTGTCCTCTTGGCTGAAACCATGGAAGCTCAGCATACAGCAGAAAAACGGCTGCATCTTGTACTTCAACTGTCAATCAAATTTTTATCAACTTGTCAGTATCATCAAAATACAGTCAAAGAAATTAAAGAAAGTGCACAATTTAGCAAGGTTATCTGAATTCACTAAGTTCTAGGATACAATTTCTAGATGTGAACCTCACAAGATGTTTATGCCACATTTGGACCACTATTGAACCGGTTAACTGTTAACACTCACTCCTACTGAACTAACACCAACACTTAATTAGCAAATCTGCGTTCACAAACTCTTGTCCACATTTACTTAGCAATATAAAAGACCAAAGCATTATTCTAATTGCTAACAATGAGTTGTGAAGTGCAAAGTTCTTCAGTACAAAAATTACCCTAAAGCTGAATCCTGTTGTTTCTACCTTTTATCTATTTTTGTTCACGGCTTCCCAAAGCTGTCAACCTGCGCTGGAAGTTCACAGCTTGGGTCAATTTTCTTTCCATAAGAACTGACACAAAGACTATTGTTCACCCGCTTGTTTTCTTACTAGCAAGCTCTAGGTACTTGTTTTTCTCATGAACCTTTTTCAATACAAAAACATCTGGGAAAGTTTGCACATAAGTGTAGATAAAAACAATAAATTACAGGATAGAAAACTTACCATTTCTTCATCAGTGCTAAGTGCAGCCCTAGAGAAAAAAGAAAGATATCTTTGAATGTTGACTTTGACAGCAGAACAATGTACTCAACAAGAATTTTCTTTTGTTTATGAATTCTTTGATTTAAAATACCAAATGAAGAGCAAGGCACTAGTACTAGTGTAACACAAGGTAAGCCAGCACTATACCTAGCTATATTGTAGATAATGTACATTGTTAGTGGTCACTCAAACATTTGCAGGTGGTATCACAACCACTGATATATTCTTTAACTAGCCTGGAATCCAAACCTTTTGTCCTCTCCGCAAATAGCGAGAACGTAAGAACTTCAGCAGCCATAATAGAATACTAGTAGCTTGAATGCCAGGCTAATAGTAATATACGGGTGAATAACATGAAAATCTATGCTAAATGTTTCCATCAGTACTTACGGGCTGTGCCTTCTCTGCCAGGACTGATGTACCCACTCCTCAGTCATAATCGGGGTCCCCAGACTTACGGCCACCTGGGTGAGGGAGGGAATCACGACCTGTTAGCATTTTCATACTTCTGTCATCTAAATATCACACTATAGAATAGCAGACAAAGTGTGAGCAGTGTATTATAGCTTCCTCTATTTTTTACTGGATTTAATTTCACGGTAGAGGAGAAGTGAGTTAAGTTGTAATTCGGTACTACAGCTGTTACATAAAGGTCACAGTGAGAATAAAACCACCAGAAAGGTTTCAAGATGTACAGTATGATACTGTCAGTAAAACAGAGATATCCTCTCACCCTGTATTTGTCCCCTGATGTAGAGTTTGCTACCAGATGTGTGACTTTTGTGCTGAAGTCCTTTCTGATGCTGCCTCCCATAAAATGTACCAGGTCAACAAGACGGGACTGAAATTTCAACAGAAAAAGCAATGAGAAATGAATCTCCAACGATAACAGTTCAAATAACACTTGCACTTGACACTTCAAACTAACAATGTGCAACTGTAAGAATCATCAATTCATTATATAAATATAGAACACTTATACACAGTGTAAGTGGTGCACTTGGCATATGCAAGAGTCAAGACACATTCAAATTATTTTATGGAACATTTGGAAGCCAGGGTGATAACTGTTAGATGGAACACAGTGTGATACATATAGAATACAACACGGGGTATTCCGTATCACCCGAGGTACCAGCCCGACAGCGCGTCGGATTGCCCGACGGCCGAAGGCCGGAGGGAGATCCGATCCGCGGGAGGGCTGGGACCGAGGGTGATGCGGAATACACCGTGTTGTATTTTATTTATGTCATACCAACCCAAGAAAACACGCCTTTCAATGCCAAATGAGCGAAAATTTGGTGTCCCTAAACCCAACAAATGCAACAACATCAATTCCAACGTCCGAATTTTGTATTAGAATTTTCGAAAGCGGTGCAAGCGGTTAGGGCGAAACGCGTTCGAATCGTTCCATGGAACATTTGGAAGGGCCGGGCCGTACGCGTTAAGAACCCCCGGGCTGTACCGCTAGTTATCACACGGGCCGGAACACCCGTATCGAACGTAATCGCGGGCCAGGTAGGACATAAAGCTAGTTATCACACGGGCTGGAAAACCTGTATCAAACGTTATTGCAGCCCAAATATAACATAAATCATCCACATCTCTCACAAGGGACATACTGACCAATTGCTCCTTTTGTCTGAAGCCAGTAAAACAGAGGATCAGGTCCTTCATGGAAGTGCAGTACAGGGGGCGCTGCACACTAGGAAGACCATCTCCCATCTCTGCATAACGCACCACAGCTGACGGGCCTAGAACCCGGGACCTCAGGTCCGACTTGTGCAGGGCCTCGAACCCCGGCCCTTCAAACTCTGCCAGGACGAAAACCGTGTCATAGTCATCGGAGTCTGTCATGTACTCCTCTCCGGTGGAGGACTTTACCACAGGAAGGTTCAGCTTCTGTAGGGAGCAGCAAGGTCAACAACATATACATGTCAATAATTATTAACAAACCTTTGCACAAATCGGTACATTTTTTTCAAACATTGTACATTGAAATGTTATGAATGTCTCAGCTTTGACTCAAGTTTCCTTCAAACGTAACTCTAATTTCAGAAAGAGGACATAAATTTCAATCAAGCATACAAAATACTAGTAATCCAGCTCAGGCTCAGCATTTTATGCTGTTTTTTTCAGCATTTATCATATTGCAATATTGCTACAAGATCTTTGGGCAGAATCGTTTAGATGTTTATTACAGGGTCGTTTAGATGTTTATTACAGGGGATATAACTTATAAGCATGTGTTGCTTTTTTTTTCCTTTCAAAGTAGTAGTAAGTAACAAGATAAGAATAAAGTACAAACTGTTATTCTAAACAAGAAAGAGTGTTATATGTATGTATGTAAACTGACCTGTAAAGCTTTAGTGAGTGTCTGGTTACTCTGCACATCTGGTCCCACCAGACACACCCTGGTCTCTACCATGTCCATGTCCTGTATGTCTGCAAACACAGGGACTTCACAAGTCAATAACAGATTCAGTACAGTATCCGGGTTCCCCGACTAATCTACAATTCTCTATACTATAGAGTTATCTGTAAAATTTCAGGGAATGGCATTTGACCATAGGGTGTCAGCAGAAATATTCCAGACCAATACAGACAGAACACCTGATCCCCCTTTGACCGTTGGATAACAGTCTGCAAGATTTGGACACAAGAATTTCAATGAGATGCTCAGTTCTTCAAAGGAGTCAAGAAAAAAATGTTTTAGAATTTCGGATAAACATCATAACTTACTTATGTGCAGCGCAAAATCTTCCTCTTACACATATGGAGGCCAATATACAACTATTTCAAAGTACAAGTGTATCAAATGCAAGGCTAAAAAAATAGCACTCCTACTCACATTCCTGCCTGAAAAGCCTACATCTCTTGAATCGCTTCAGAAGCTTGGATACATGAACATAGATCCCAACTGCTAATTTTTTCATACGTATCATTATTAGCTATACTGATAAATTTTGGAAGCATTCTACTTCTAGGCACAATAAATTTTGGAAGCGTTCTACTTCTAGGCACAATAAATTTTGGAAGCGTTCTACTTCTAGGCACTACCTGACCACTTCTATAATTAAGTGACCACTTCAAAATCTGAAGCCTGTTCGTACTTGCCCGGACTTGACCAAATTATGCTGGACTAAAATTAAAAACTAAAACGCTACAGTTGTTATGCTAAATTTACATCACATGACGCCCCCAAAAACAAGGATCAAAATAACCAGAAGAAAATAGAAAGACCAACGACAGAAATACACTGATGTGCAATTTTGATTTGTGCTTTGTACATACAAAGTCGCTCAGAATTCAACTTGAAAAGATCATAATTTCAGCTGAAAGTGAAACAAAAGAAACGTAAAGCTTACCTTCCGCCATCTTCCTTAGCTTGGGGATCTGCGTATAAACGGAGAGCAAAACGCGATATAAACAATTAAAATAACAAAGATCACACAATAAATGGGTCTACATAGACTCCTGAATCTCTCTAACGTTCTTCATCTGCAAAATTACACACAAAAACACTAATTAGCGGGAATATTGGCGATACTTTGAACAGTATCGCTAACCCAGTAATTTGAAATTGTGCGGTCGTTGTATGACGTCACTGGCAAGTGTAACGAGTGCCCTCATTGGTTTTCGCACATCACGTGACAAGAAACGTTAGCTTTTATCGCCAGAATAACGTATAAAACATATTTTTCATACTCCATAAATAATATTTGCAACACAAACTTGATTAACATGCATAAATGCTGCAATTTATGGCTGTAAAAAGATATGAAAAGCTGGATTTGCGAAAATATAACCTTTGACCCATGATGTCATCGAAAATGGCTGACAAGAAAGCGAGGGAAAGCGGTTTGTACAAAAATTCTACCATTTTGAGGCCAATTTGTCCAGATTTCGACGTAATAGCAGGGATATTTTGTTGACAAACATTTTAGGAATGCGGCAGATCTAATATAATTCTATACGGGCTCTTTTCGTTGAAGATACACACACTTGAGTTTGCGCCCCCCTCCCCATTTTGTATTTGAATTTTTGAAACGAAATGTAAACTATATTTTCTTTCTGCAGGGCGACTTCGAGACGCGGACAAGAGAAGAGTGATCGACAGCGTCACACGACTAAAGCGACAACGGCGGCAAATAGAGAACCTGGAAAGAGACAACTTCCACGACGACCCACATGCGAATCTTGTCTTAGTCAACAAAAAACTGCCACAGTTCAGTGATACCAACGACTCACGTGAGTTTTTCTTTGACTACTCATGATGTCAATTTATAGTCTTCGCCAACATACTTAAGGACACATTTTTTAGACCTTATTTTATTTGCTCCTGGCCTATCAAGGTATAACTTTTATTTGTGATTTTCTTTTCAAACTAAAAAGTGCTGCTATCAATAAGCAAAAAGTACTGTATGTCACCACTGTGGTATGTCACCAAGGAGCTTGATATAACGCCCTTGATGTCACTTTTTTTTTCGGTAGCAAAAGTTCGCGGTCTGAGAAAAGTGTACATGTTCACGGAACTATACATTCACACTATCACAGTGGTCGCAGGTGCAGCAAAAAGAAAGTCGGCAAATTATTTGTGTTAACGATAAGTTTGCTGTACAGAAGTGACCGCAAAAACCGTGAATATAAAAGTACTGCCAAAAAAATTGTGATTTACAGTATTTGTCAGTGATAAATTATGTGCATTTAGTAATACAATGTACATGTACATGTAATGTAATATTGTAATCTTTGTTCTCCATACATCTCTTTGGACTCAGCTGCTACAAAGAAGAAGAAGAAAACAAGAGGAGATCATTTTAAGCAGAGGTTCAGAAAAAACTTTCAAACATTGTTAGAGGAAGAGGTGAGTTCAGATTCAATCTTCTCATAGTTGTCATTGTTTAACTGTTACATAACATGTTGTTCTTTGCTTCCAGAAATGTTGGCAAACACATTAGACAAAACCAGTTCCTATTAACATTAATGGTTTGTCTGTCTCTTTGATTGGCATTTTTTTGTTGATTTGCCTGTATAATGTTTCATTCAATGTGTTTGTTGTTTTTCTGTAATTTTTCCAGCAACTCAGCATAAGAGGAGGACCTAACTACCTCACAGCACAGGTGCCACCATCCGAGTATCCTGAGAGAAAGTTCTGTGCAGTGTGTGGATATCCTTTCAAAACTACTAGTATTTCATGTAACATATACTAGTACATTGTATACATTATCAGTATTGTACTATGTCTAACTTTTCTTGAAGGCTCATCTACAATTTTAGGCCCGAAGACAAGGGCTCACGAGGTCACAGGTTCTGTTCCTGACAAGGTATTGTGTTGTAATGTTGGGCAATACAACACAACTTTCCTCACTCCACCCAGGGGTAAACAGTTACCTGACTTTGGTTGAGGAGGTAAATGGCAGTGGCAATGACACAGTCCAACAACCCACAGTCCTTAAAGCATCAAACAGGCTATATGGGACCTGTACCATGTACTGCTATCAAGTTTTGAAATGAATCATTTCCTGCAGACACAATCCTTAACATAACCCTACCTTCCCCTCCAACTACACCTGTGTCACCTGTGGTGCCAGGTACTGCTGTGTCAGGTGTTTAGGAACACATCAGGATACAAGGTGAGCAATATCATAAAAGATATACATGTATTCCTTTACTCACGATCCAGGTTTTGATTATTCTGCTGCTGGTATCCCTGACACATTGGTAGGTGGCAGTCGGCTAAGACATAGTACATTGTACTACCGGTAGTAGTTTTTCCAAAACGGGAACAAAGGCACCTTGCTCTCATTCAGGATATTATGACTGATCCTCTAAAACTCTACACTAGGAGTATCTGCTCACTCAGGCACTGCACTCTTTTGCATTACTTTCACTACTTTTCCAGAAAAAAAATCATTATTCCTGATTAGGTTATATGCTTTTCTCAGTTTCGTTCCCAAGGTTCAGCAACAACATGTACAAAAATATGCCTGGTGTAACATTTCATGACTTTCAGTTTAGATACCATGGTAACAATGCGTTCTGCTGAAATGACTTTGAAATATGACAATATATTAGACTGCATGAAAGCCAGGAAACATATCTGCCAATACAATGTATTTGAAATATTTTGCTTCAAAGCATTTAACACAACCTTTTACTTCTTCCTCAGGTGCCTGAAGTGGACAGTGTAATGTCAAGTCAACTTGTAAATAAGGCTCCTGGGCTGGAGGTGTGAGATGAGTGGTCAAGTCAAGTCTGTTTTTGCAAGGAATGCCACAACAGCATCACATCCTTCAAGACACAAGTCATGATAACAAACGTCCTCCACAATGTTGCAACATTACAATGACAGAAATTTTTGCATTCCAGAAAACTTGGATGTTATAAAACTGTAAGAAGATTGATGTAGATCTGATGGGCAAACAAGAGAGAGTTTTTCAGAAAACATAGTTAAAGTCTGCAACCAGCATTTTGCGAGACATCATATGGACACTAACATGGAGGCACATACAGCTATTTGCATTCTAGTGTTGCTCATTCATTTTTGTACATTTACTTTTAGTAGAGATCTTCTGACCCTCTCTCTCAATGAATTGTGTATGTCTCAAAGAACAGAATATCAGAAGACTGCATAAAACCTGCCAATGAAATTTTACAATGCTGTGTACATATAGGCACCAATGTGCCCACTTTATTGATATGAAAAGTTAGTAAAACTCTGAATATATGACACACTATGCCACAGTCTTTGTGTACGTGTCTGTTCTGTTGCAATAGTACATGAAGCAATAATATAGATTCTGATCAATATAAGATCAATGAGTTACATGATTTCCATTAGATGTTGCCATGTCTTTTTTGCTTACAAATTTTTGTGGTTTAATACCCATATGGATACCCATAATGCTGTAACAAGCCCCTAGTCAATAATTTTACACTAAAATCAGTAAACAGACTGAAAATTTGCACATGTACAGTACCGGTACCTGGCTCTTTTTGCATGAAGAAGTTTGTTAATGTTGCTGGGTACTGCAATTATAAATAGAAAAAACAGCACAATGGGTATGAATGAAACTTCATGCTTACTTAGGTACATACTCCGATAACAGGGAAAAACCATATGGGGCCATAGGAATATCATGCTTGACTCAATCTCTGGATTTGCCTCTACTGTTTTTATTTCAAAACGACCCCTTGTGTACTAATCTCCAAGCAGATCTTTGGGTGGCTGAAACACATTGGCCAGGCAGTATCCATTTGCCAGACAGTATTTCAGACAGTTTCCCTTGGGTCCCAAAATGGTAACAGTCTGGCAAATGAATACTGCATGCCTGGCCAATTTGCGATACTGTCTTTGCAGCCACCCAAAGATCTGCTTGGAAGTTGGAGATAATTGTTTACACGGTACTTGATAGTGTCACTAAGGTCAACTCCATGGAAACTTTTGACGTCACCGAAACTGTTGACATATTGGCAAGCTCAAGTGTGTGCTGCAGGTGAACGTATTGGCAAAGTCAGACACCAACTAACGACTGGCCATATATAGTCCATCCCTTGCCTTTCTTCAAGACAAAGAGCTTTACTTGCTGAGGATCGTAATTTCAATCTTCATCGCCAGTAAGCTGTTGAGATAAAAGGTTGGTAACTTATGTATGAACCTTAATAAGTCTGTGCACGTATCGTACACAACAATGACAAGTATCGTACAAAACCGAGACACAACAATGAGGAAATATACATTTTTTTCAGTCTTAACGTACGGAATTGTATCCGATATAACCAATGATCGGCATACAAATTGAATTACTACTGTATGTTAGATCGCCATTTTAGATTGCCCAGCTATTATGGCGACGAGAGCCTTCTTAATCTAACAGAGTAGGGAACTGCCACGCCTCAAAATGGCGTCGAAAAACACCTGACGCTTGGTTAACTTCGCATACTTTGCCCCCACGAAGTGCAATGATGCACATATAGTGTTGCTATAGAAGGACGCTATGTACTAGTGTTGCACTGAGAACGAGAATATAGAAATAGTTCCTCACTAAAGTTAGTTGTTTCGTACTTACCCACAGCTTACGTCTGCAAAAACGTACGTGATAAGGTTATATTATATGTCCGTGTATACCAGGTTCGTACATAAATGTATGATACTAGTACTTTCGAGCAGCTGGGTAGCCCTGATACCTCCCCCCCCTCCCAAGGGCAATACTGACTGAAAAGTGGGGAGATACAAGCTTTAGTTATAATACAGTGAGAATTAGAACCAGCATTACCAGGTAGAAGAATTGATACCGAAGCGTTTGTCAGGTAAACCCCTTGGTTGTGCAACAAAGAACCTTTGTACATATATAATATTACATTGTTTACGATTACAGGTATCATGGCTGAGCCAATCCAACAGACCGTGACGGATTCTGACAGGCGACATTTTGACTTCATTGACACCTTGCGGAAGATATCGGACGGCCTATCGAAGAGGGAGACCGCCATCCTGAAACTCTACTGCACCCATATCATCCCCAGGGGTAAACTGGAAAAGATGAAGCGCCCCATCGATGTCTTTGACCACCTTCGAAAACTTGACAAACTAAATCCGGAGAACTTAGACTTCCTTGATGAGCTGTTGCGTCGGATTCCCCGACCAGACCTGGTAAGAGAAGTCCTGCGACCGTTCCAGCCGGTTGACAGAGTGCTTCCGGAGAGTCAGGAACTTTTGCCTGGGACCAGCACGGAGGGTGAGTTATTATCTACGCTACTACCAATCGTTACAGTATTATTTGATGATCTAGAAGTATGTTTGTTACGAAAAAAAAAACGTAAATTCCTTTGGTCTTTCAAAAGAATGATAATGTCTATGATAACTTTACAGAAAATACATACCCGAGCGCTAATTTCAAAACAATGTTATACAAAAAATTTTAACTTACAATCCCTGTTCTTTTTAATTTGTGCTTCCACAGTTTTTCATGATCTTATTTTGTTTTGTTTTTTCTATTCAGAAGGGTCCGTCGTACAGCTCACCATTCATGGTCACACCCGTATGGTAGAAGAAACAAAGGATAGATACAAAAACAACCTTGCACGTATTGGCCAAACAAAAAAGTCAAATATCAAGTTCGTGGGCTACAAGAAACACGGCAGCATTTTGGTACAATTTGTTGTGCCACAAGAGACGACAGATTTGCTCCGGATAACAGCGCGAAATTCGGACCCACGGCTTGTGTTTATGGGCGTGACGTCACTACAGATAGGCAGAGAAGCCGCGGTAGAGGTGTCTGAAGAAGCAATGTTTCATGGTGAGTAGAGAAACCTCGTCCGTTATTCATAATATTCACGACATTGTCGCAATTACTGTAGATGTATTGGTAATGATGATGTTTTATTACAATATTTTATTAACATTTGTTACCATTTATAAATCAAGATAAATTTCTTGATCAACGTTTTTTTTGCAGACATTCAGAGTGAGTTTGCGCTGACAGACCGCATGCCACAAGACGACATACAAGTTGGCTGCAGGGTTAGACCACCGCGAAAGGCCATTCCAAAGTGCTGGTCCTCCCTATCAGCTCTGAACCTGTTCTCGGATGCTTTACCCCTCCATCTGCAGATAGCCGAGAGTCTGGAGTACCAGGGCTTCTCCTATTGCCTGGTCCAAGCTCTGGTGCAGAAAGATCAGGTGAGAGAAAGCCAGATGAGGCAAGTCGTCAAGACACTGGAAGTGGATGAGCACACAATGATGACAATGCGGTCAAAGCTCGCCATTGCCGACAACAGGGCTAAGACTCTGGAAGAGGAAAACGAAAGTCTTAAAAGACTGCTGGAACAAGCACAAGAAGAGAAGATGAAAGCCGAAGAGGCTGCCACAGCAGCATTGATGGAGTACACTGAAGAAAAGTACACAGGAGAAAAGCCAGCAGCAGATTCTGAGAAGAAGAAGCATGAGGCGTCCGCAAGGGACACCGACTCACCCGAAGAAAGTGAACCGAAGGCGGAAGCTGGTGTTCCTACTGGTGAGGAACCAATCGCGTTTGGTGGTCAAGGGTCGGAGCCAGGAAAGTTTGCTGCGCCACGTGGAGTCATAGTTTCGCCCGATAATCAGATTTTCATCGCTGACATGAAGAATAACCGAGTTCAAGCTCACGACATCCGGGGTGCCCACCTCCTGCAGTTCCCGACAGTTGTGTCAAGCGGCGGTACCATACGTCCGCAAGACATAGCAATGGACAACAGTGGACACCTATGGGTAGTAGGGCGCGATAAAAGTGCTGATTTCCTTGTTCAGTATACAAGAGAAGGCCAGGTACTGCAGGAAGTACCTCTGCGGGACATCGGCTATCGGTACCGCGGTGTTGCAGTTAACAGGCGGAACGACGAAGTTCTCGTGGCCGAGTCGGACACGCAACGCGCCGAGATACTGGTGTTCCGACCAGACGGTTCGCTTGCACGGCGGTTTGGGCATCAGGGAGTTTTGGGCAGGGCTGTCCGACGGCTGACCGCAGCTGCAGGGATTCCCGTTGAAGCGAGAATGGAGGACCCCGGGTTCATCACCGTGAATGAAGAACAGAACATAATCATATCCGACTGGGATGCTGCGTCTATCTTCGTGTACGACCAAACCGGACGTTTGCTGTTAAGATTCGGAGGTCTGGGGAGCAGCGAAGGTCAGCTGAGGTGGCCTTGTGGCATCTGCACGGACTCTTCTGGGAATATCATCGTAGCCGATTTCGGCAACGGGCGGCTGGAGCAGTTCACAAGCCGCGGGGAACACCTCCGCCACATAGACATCGCCACACGATACGGTAGTCCGGACGGCGTTGCCATGGGACCCATGGGGCACCTTGTGGTCACGTACGTCGAGAAGAACACCGTGGCTGTTTTCACAGAATACTGATCAGAAGGAGTCAGGATGTAATCCTGAAAATATCAGCCCATCCGCTGGCCAGCCATACAACACGTATGCTTGATGGCCAGCGATATCAGGAGTCAAGAATTCTCTTCATCGTGCACATGTGATACAAAAGTATTATCTAACCAAGAGCTGTGTGGCCCAAGGACTACTACTAATCCACAATGGTGCCAAGATACATATACATGTAATACTAATCAACAATACTGTAGTTGGGAAAGACAAGAGAATTCAGATTCAGATTTTCAGATTCAAAGTCTTTACAAACATGTTTCTGATGAAAGCAACAGTCACGCGTACGTCTGCGCGTGTTACAGTTTAGCTCAGACAAACCTAACTCAGTGCGAGGATTACAAGAGAGGAGGAATTTTAACATTGCGATATCTCCACAAGGGTCATTGGTGTAAAATGGAATTGAATACAACTATAGAGAACTAGTTGTCATTTAATAGCATAGAGCAGCTAGTCTTAAGGATCGTGGAATGAAGGACATAGTATTTACTGCTTTTGCTAGCTGATCATTGTTTGGTGACGACGTCCACTACAGAGGTTGTAGGGATTGTACGTCTAAGGAGCTGGTTGATTAAGGCGTATTATTGACTCAGCTTTTCGCCAGTCAGAGTGCATCCGACTTAACCATCAAGAAATATATGCATGTATACAGTAAATAGCAATTATGAGTTCAGTAGTTTTTCATTTTCATTCATTTGTCCATTCTGGTTTGGCAGGGCTATCACAACTATCCAGTAGCTATTGCGACTTGTTCTTCGATCCAGACTGATACAGTATAGAGGAATGCTAAAAGTCAGTAATAAAGCTTAGTTGTTAGTTCTTCATCTGTGTATTTTGGTTTGCAAATGACGACTTATAGCCAGGACTGTCCCCAACTAGCCAGTGATTATTGCAGTTTGTTCTTCGATGCACGCAGTTCCGAAATGTACTCGTACTTCGGCCGCAACTTCCCGTTAGAGGCAATTGTGGCCTGAAAAGCAAACAAGAAACAACATTACTTGCATGTTTTGTCTTGCAAATGTCAGTTGGGCAAGAAAGTTGATCCCTTGGAAACACATGGGATAGACTTTGAGAAAGGTTAAGTTGATAAGATAGCTCGCGTGTTTACTTACGTCCTGGAGAGTCCGGCAGAACAGGTGGGCTTGACTCTCAAAGGGAACCTCAGCCATAGAGTGGAGCTGTGGGGAGAGAAACACTCAGAACATCTTGCAACAGGAGAGGTAATATATGTAAGATTACAATGTTTATGTCATCATGTAGTTAAGCTGTATGGACCAATCACAAACATCCATCCTAATTGATTATGGATCTTCGCTCACTCCGTGGTTTATTCCGAACAGGCGTTATTTCAACATAAACACCTTATGGTCGGTCACTGACCCTTACTTCTTAATCAACAAAATTTAACCCAACGATAATGTGAATGTATTTTCTTTAAATTGGTTCTAGCAATGCTTATGTAGAGTCCATGGTACCAGTACGCTGTTGGCCATGAAATGGTGAGAGATCTAGACAGAGACTGCGCAGCTGCATAGAAGGACATGGAAACTAGCTATATAGCTTTGCTGCCAAATGTGCCAGCTTTAATAGGCACAGGAGGAACTAAGATAGGGCAACTAAAGGTCAATCAATCGTTCGCAAGCATTAGTGTCTGATGCATGGTGGCTGCAGACACGTGTAACAGTGGGGTTCAAGAAGTCTGAACCTTGTAGCCTTGCGCCGGTTAGTGGCACTTGAACCCCTCTGTTACACACACATAGGTCTTGTCAGGTTGATCTACTCTTAGGCTTGGCGGAGACCCTCCAGACAGTTCTAGTGACAACCAGCACTTGGGGTTTAAGGTTAACCGTACCATTTCCCAGACGTAGGGCAGCAGCTGGTCGCCGAAGATGTCCGTCGCCTCCCGGGGCAGCTGCGCGGGAAGGTTGTCCACCGAGCAGACCACAACACCGTCTCCCATGATCCTTTGATTTGGGGGAACAACATCCTCAGAGTAAGAAATAAGAGGGTATCACGCAAAGGCATGATAATCATGACATACAAATAAATCTTTACATATGACAGAGCTAATACTGTATTTCAGAACTGTAGATCCTACCCTGGCACAGACTTTGTGCCGTCAGACACTTCAAACTGGCTGTCCATGGAGGTGCATCGGGTCATGAACTCCAGCGACCCGCCCTCGTCTGCCGAGATGTCGCTCACAGCGATCAGTCGATGGGGCAAACGGGGACATCCGAGAACTTCGCCGGGACCTCCGTTGTCCGTTGCGTTGTTTCCCAGCAGCCCCTGCAGGTCGGCGTTGGTGAGCAGGCGCGGCGCGGTGGGAGGCCAGTACATGCCGTTCACCAGACACGACACGTACGGCGCGAACTAAAGACACAATCACGACGACGTCTCTTTATAACAAAGTTATCAGATAATGTTGTAATCATAGCTCTTACGCACATAAAACTTGACGCCAACACTTCATATCGATCAGAAATATCCCAATATGTTGACTTTATACAACACTACAGGATCCGGATGACACATGTGGGTACACTTTTTTGGTCTGTCACACCGATGCCTTTGCAGTACCTTTGGACTTCTTTAGTGAATCTATTGCTTCCAATTGTTCCGAATGAAAGTCTTTTTTATTCAAGCTATAAACGAAGCATAGCTGAATCTGCCACTACTGTGTTTCCATGTTAGTGATGAAACTGACCTGTTGGGCAAACGTGGAGACATATCTGTCCGGGTGTGCCGTGTACTCTTTCTCGTCGTACTGGCCGGAGTCCCTCTGTCGGAGGTGGTGGTGGCGACGCAGAACGGCGGCGTAAACTCGGGTCGTGTCTGGGAACGGTATCAACAACACTGACTCTTTTTACGCAACCAAGTGTTTTGTTCATTCAGCCGATGTTTCGTTGACCGTCTGTCACCTTCGTCAGGGCAATTCTGAGCTGGTTCACGCTGCACAGCAGGCGTCGCTGCTTATAGCAACACTGTTAGTACACGGGAAGTTCATCTGTGGTGGTAGGGTTAACTTAAACTTGGGGAAATCACCGTCAATTGCTACAGCTATAGTATACCGAAGAAGCAAATCTTAAGACTCACCGCCTGAAGCGCAAACGTCTCTCAACTCGGTAGGATCAACGAACTGGACAGGCAGCTCCTTCAACATCTCCTGTGCACCCTATGAACGACACAGATTACTGGTACTGTGAACATCTGCAGGTGGGTACCTTGGGAACAACACTACCAGTACCAGCGCAGTGAATTAGAATATCAAGAGCCTCGGATATTTGGAAACGCTTTGCTATAACAATGAGGAGTTCTATATCTAAAGCTAATGCGTTTGGAATAGGCATTTGTAACGGTGCGCATCTACTGGTAGTCACTGATATCTTTCACTACCAACCAGAAAATACATGCGCATATACGTTTAGAATTACCAAATGTACAAACACATAATAAGTACATTGACAAAGGTTATCCTGTTCGGACGTTGGAAGTAAACATTTCAAAGGAAGCTGACTAGTTTCGTCAAAATGAAAGTACATGTATTTGTATCCCAAGCCTTTTACCAAACCCATCAGGCTGAATGTCTCCCTGACATTGATCTAATTGCCATGTCGGAACTGTCTTCTAATTTGAGTACATGGTTATCTCACCTTTGACACGTAACCTGACCCAGTGAACAGGAAGGTCAAGGGCCCCATGGACTCCGGCATCCTCCCCAGGGCAAGGTCATACCCACAGTCCCTCACGGCCTGGCGGCACATCTCGATGTTCCTGTAACTGTGGGTGGGGCCGATCCTCTGAAAACGAACAAACATCAAATATCAAAACGGGTACCGGTAACGGCGTGTAGAATGATTACGGCGAGTACAACGATTAACGGAACAGGAGAAAAAGACACTTCATGATTTGGGACATACCGTGGTAAACATTTCGTAAGCAGACGGAATTACGAATTGAATGTTTCAAAGATAGTCAACATTGCGCAACAACTACAAAACTCCTCACCAAAAACGGCGTGTAATTCCCCAGGGCCAGTAGGCGAGTCCCCATGGCGTGCAGAATGTTGATCATCCCTTAAAGTGGTAGGAAATATAGTCTGGTTAATTAAGAATATCAAGATTGAGAACTGCACGTTATTTATTCAGTGTAGCCTGGGTGCCAGCCTTTATAGTTTTAAATTTAGTACGCTGTTAGACTGGGAAGTAACTGGTATCCAGGATATGTATATATATATATATATACTTCTTCACGGAGTTGCAATTGCTCATACATTCATACATTCGCCCATGGTGGAAAAGGATCGAAGCTAACAAAATGGTGTCAGAAGTGGGATACACTAACATGGACTTGACGGTATTCTGTTCCTATGTTTGATTCTTTCTAACACACACGTGTACTGTGTAGCCATGCATGAACATCCGAATACAGCCTATACATGTCACGGTTAAACTTAATGTCCAGGAGAAACTACTCATTTCATATTGCCCACATCACCATAAGGAAGGAACATGAGTGATGGTGACTAACCTGAGATGCCGGCGAGCCTGCCCATCGCTCCCGCCACAGGGCTCACCCCGGCCTCGTCCAGCATCATCTCGTAGTCAAAGATCCGGATATTCTGCAAACAAAAAGAGTCAAAAGTCTCCTGCCTTCTTTTTACAGAGTCTGACGTTCTGTCGTTACGATAGAAGTGCGAGCGTGTGTGTGTGTTCAGCAGTGTCATGTAAAGAGGTGTGCATGTTTGTATGTATGTATGTGTGTACGAGTGTATGTGTGAGTGAGTGTGTGTGTGTGTGTGTGCGCGCGCGCCTGTGGGTGTGAGTGTTTGGGGGGGGGAGGATGTGGGTGTAAACGTGCGTGCTGATGACTTACCTTCTCTAGGATGGCATCCAGCATAGGCATGTTGGCCTCCTGAGCCTTGATAGTGTGCGAGAAGAAGGCGTAGGTCTTGTTGGGCAGCAGCTCTTCAGGAGGGACCGTCTTGACTCCCAGAATCACGGACGCTTCGGACAGGTCCTCGCGGATGTGCGCGCCTGCTGCCTGGTACTCCTGGAAATGGAACATTTGGGAGAAAAACAATGCATTTGACGAGTTTACAAAACGTAGTCAACACAAATAAAAGATCACATGCGCAATACTAGCAAGCCATTTCACGTGTTGGCGGTTGTGGATCGATGAGGCCAGAACTTAACGTTAATTAAAGCCCCTTAAACGATGACAATATCCGCTTGACCAGCACGTCTAGAAAAAGGATTGTAAATAATTTCACCTGGTTGGTGAATGATGCAAAAGCAGCGTTGTTCATGAGCCGACGTTTCAATGCCCGTCAGTCATCTTCACCAGTCATAAATGCACTGATGACTTGACCAGTTGGGTAAAGAGGTGGAAGTACATGTAAAAAAAGCCGTACGCGTGCGCTCGTACCTTCCCGCTGTAAGCCCGTTTGCTGGCCGGCTGCACCAGAACCTTCACCCCTCTGTCGACGAGCTTCTGCACATGTGCGGGGGAGAGCGGTGCACGAGCCTCCCACCTGTTGTAGTCCTCCCGCCTGATCCCGAGCACGGGACGGTTATTCGCCACGAACTGCATTCTTCTGTCTATATGGGCACTCCAGACAAATCTTCTTCGAAAAACACAATATGTGTAGTTTAACTTGTTATGGTATCTTTGATTTGAAATCAAAGACATTTTGCCTCAGTTGACTCAGTTAAAATCTCATGGAGCAAAGACAGTATATAATGCGTGGAAAGGACAGAACTAGAGCACAATTAATTGGATTAGAAGTAGGTTGTCGTGTGATTTCCAAGAAGGCAAACTATGACATAACCAACCGCCCAGAAATCTTGAACAGTCTTCAAGACAGCTGAATCTTGCGCAACATATTCCAGGAAGGTATTAAGTTTGCCATCGTTTATGACCTATGCGAACGGGCCCTGAACATGCAAATTAATTTGGGAACATGTTTCTGATAGATTTCGAGGCTACAAGGTGTATCTGAGAATCAGAGCAAGCGTTCAGTCAGGGTAAGCCTCTGCCATCATAAATATAGAATGTTGACAAAATGATGTAGTCTTTTGATAAAGAAACAAGAACCAAACAGATTTCTAGTAGATCTATTACAAATAACGTACGCAATTATATAATACATACAAAACAATGTGCACAGTTACAATGCATGCATTGAAATCTCAAGGCCATAACGCCGTTTGAAAAACCATGTTCACAGGGGCAGAAAACAGGTCTTTAATGACCTATAAGTTGTAATGAAGACATTTTCCCCATCTGTGAGACAAATTGCACTTGAAAATATGTTCACCTTGGCTATATGTTACTGTAAATATATTCTCACCTGTAAGACAAAGTTGCAATGTTGAATAGCTCACAGTTCTGAAATTTATGATGTCTAACCGGTCTGGGTACTTTTTGTCAGGCAAACTGATGTTGTCAAAGCGCCAATACTGACAGCCACACAGTCAAACAACCCAATCAAACAAACTATACGAGTAGTCGTTAGAACAGCACTGCCCTACCAGCATCACAGGCACGCGGCGCGGCTGCAGCTAGCTACCAATAGTATATGACACGGAACATGTTACACCTAAACTTTGAACATCTAACTCTTAACATTATTCAAAGCTATCTGGTGAAAAATACGCTACCAAAAAATAACCATCTTGGCGAAGATAATGATCAAAACCACCCACCGTTCCCCAGTTGATCTGATGTGCTAATAGGTGGGACTGTAGCAGCCGACGTCCTGGACATGAGAAGTGATATCAACAAAAGGCTAAACAGCGTTGACGCAATGTCGGTCTTTCTCCGTGTGCATGAGGCCGTACCGTATGTACGTACTCCATGGTATATACATGCATGTATGCACCGTACATGTATTTGTCACGACCTTCCCTGTTCCTGCTGCTTACTTAGAAGGATATGGACTCTGAAATCTGCCATGAGTCAGACTTAATTGTTCTCGTAAAAGTTGTGAAACTCCGGAAGGACAGAAATTCATAGCTTTGCGACCTTGTAACCTTTGTGTTGGCATTTATAAACACCATGTACGCTGTGTGTGTGTGTGTGAGTGTGTGTGTGTTTGTGAGAGTACGAGTTTCGTGAGGATATTAAGTGGGGGGGGGGGGGGATCTGAGTAAGCTGACGTGCTAGCCAGGCCAGGTGGACAGGCCAGGTAGCCAGGCACCTCGTTTTTTTCTGTAAACCTGGGACAGGGTTGTTGCTGTTGTTTTTCTTCTAAGGTTTCACACTCGGAATAAGTATCTCGCAATAAGAATCTATGTACATGTACTAGTATACTGTCATGCTACAGAAAACATGGAAAGGTTTAGTTGTGTACATCTGCCAAGAATGTGATAAGTTGTTAAGTTTATCTTGGAATGAGACAGTGATTAACATGCAGTTTAACTTTATGCCTTATCTTTATTTTGGTACATTTGTATAAAGACATTCTTACCCCTACAGTTGAACAGTTGTTAAAATGAAATGGAACAAGGACATACATTGCATGTCTTGTATCATATGAAATATTACAGCTCAAGGATGTAAAATAATAAAATCAGTTTCCTATAAAAGGGTTAGCTATCATAAGCAGGCAGTCCAAACTCCTCTGGGCAGAAATCCTCCAGGGAGTCCAGTACAAGCGTGCCCTTGGTGCAGAGACTCCGGTCCAGTTTGGGGTGTGGCACCATCACAACCTGCATCCCAGCATTCAGTGCAGAGTCTACACCATTTGGGGAGTCTTCAAAGGCCAGGCACTGAAACAAAAAGGTGCTTTTTTCAATGAGAATGACTAGTGGAAATATATGACAATATTATTTTACAGGTAGGTAAAGATTGATAATCCACCAGTGTACTGGGTATGGTATTGACAGATATCCCTCTCCCTCCAATGCCTTTTACCTCCCCAACCAAAGTCAGGTACCCATTTTACCCATTGATGGAGTGAGAAAGTGGGAAAGAAGTACCCAGGGACGTCAATGTCTAGCCTGGCAAGCTAGGAATTGAACCCATGACATTTCGATCTTATACTTGAAAGTTCATCTGTATTGATCCAACACAAAAAAGTTCTTTAGACCAGTCACTCTGTGAGAGAACTTCTTTGTGTTGGATCGAAAGTATTAACTTTAAACACATCTCAATCTTATGTCCGCTGCCTAGAAACTGGGCAATTCTTCAACACTACATGTAGTTACAAAGTAAACTGTACAATATTCCCACCTGGGCTGGGTCTGGTTTATCGGGAAACCTTGTTGCAGGCACCAGGAATGCATCAGCGTGAGGCTTGCCATGTTTTACTTCAGGGTCACTGCCACAGGTCACCAGGGGGTCAAACAGCTTGAAAAACTCCCTGTGATTGGTCGTTTTGGTGTTGAACTTTTCTGCGTCCGATCCCGTTGAGAGACCCACTGGGACCTTGTGTTTGTGGAGGTGACGTACAACCTTCTCTGCACCTTTAATGGCATGAAATATACTAGTATACACAGATAGATAAATAGAAATATATATGCATAAGTATATATGTAGGTAAGTTGGTAGGTAGGTAGGTAGGTTGGTTGGTACAAGGAGATTTAAAATTCTTGGTTGGTAGATAGGTAGGTAGGTAGGTTGGTAGATAGTTAGGTAGGTTGGTTGGGAGGCAGGTAGGTACTAGTAGGTAGGTAGATTAGATAGATAGACAGACAGATAGTACTGAATGTAGGGTGGTTTCAAATCTTAAACGCCTCAACTTCTAGCTGGAAATTTATGGGGGAAGTCACCTACCAGGTAGCAGCTTAGCTGTAGGCATGAGTTCTGCATATCTCTTGGCACACCATTCATGGTACTGCTCCTCAGTTATGGGAAGGTCTACAGGGAAGAATGGGGAAATAAGTCACATTCTGTTCTACACAAATCGACCAGCATTTCTGTGCAAGTTTTGCGTAAATTAACCCTAGTAGCTGGCATGTTACACCAAAGGGCGGTTATACCGGCTATACCAATACAAAAAGAAACACCCTTCAAACTTAATCCTGGGTGGGATTTAGACAAACACTGTTTGATAGAAAGTTGGTGAAGTGTGCCTGGCCATGTGATACTGTGTACTAAAATAGTAACGTTATATTTCTATACATGTACATGTACTTCCTTTTGTTTGGTAAATGATTTCCATCCATTCTCAGTATATTTACTATTATTAATTCTAGTAGATGGGATGACAATTTCAGAAAACAGATAAGCATGACACTGAAGAAACACTAAGAACAGAAAAGCAAGAAGGGTGGTTGTCAGATCTGATGTGGTGGCCCAATGGTCAAATGATAAGACTAAGAGATAAAAGGTTTCTACATATAAGACCAGTACAGTACCTAGTTTCTGAATCAGGTATCTGGCACCCTCTTGAGGTGTCACCCCCATCATACGTGCCTTGATGGTCCAGTCAAACGTATGGCCGTATGGTGCCACCAGTTCCTCAAACACTTTGGTGTAGATGTCTTCTGTGTCTGCAGGAGAGTTTGAGAAATGTACACAATGAGATAAAAATCGATCATGCTTCTGAACACAGAAAAGGATGGAAGAACATTTGAATGTTCTTTGCCCATAGTCGTAAGTATTAAGGGACTAATAAGTCTATTGTAAAAAGGGTGGAAATTTTACTGCAGTTTTTGTTCCGTCTTGTCTTGTCATACACCATGCTTTTTTGCATTAAGAAGACCACTTGTCTAAGAAGATATACAGTAAGATGTATTGTCCTTGGTCCCATGGGTGGTCGTCTTAGACCTAAGTTTGACGGTGCTTCTATCTTTTCTAATCTATCTTTTCTGTCAAGACCAGTGCAAGATAAGAGCTCAATATCAAGCTAAACTGGTTCAAGATCACTTTAATGAGCTCTAAAAATGAACAGGTCAGCCATTTTTATTGACAGTTGTAGAATTTATTCAATCAAAATTATACAGATATTCGTACTGCCTGAATCACTTATCTTACCAATACATTTTGAAATTCACAGTTGCAAGAAGAGCAATTCCTTGTAGTCGCCTTGCATTTTATGAAAGTACTTATATGCAATGCATGTATAGCATATACAAGCAGCAAGGCAAGATGCTAATTCATTTACTAACACAGGTATCATATGCAATCAAACTTCCACAATATTTACAGAGAGAAGTGTGATAATTTGGAAACTTGAGACCAGAAATTGTACCATACACAAAAAAATTAACTGTCATGTTTCTTGAGAATGGAAGGAACTTTGGTGCTTGTATATTAAACAACGCACTAGTACTGGCAGAATACAATGCATACTGTACAACCCCACACTAAAGCAAATCTTAGAAGAGTCCAGTTCATTCAAAATATCTTCCAGTCACTGCAAGTTAGCATTAGAGGTACACAAAAGACATGGACAATACAGTACACTTGACTTCATGTACAATATTATCTACATGATAATTTTTCAAGACATAGACTTTTACAAAAAATTAATTGCATAATAGAACATTTGTGCAAAAGTTGTGTCAGAATATTCTATAAACTAACTATGGTTACAACATAAATGTTATATCCAGTGAAAGAAGCCTTAGTTACATGCATTCAGAATTTACAAAAAAGCTTATAGCCACAGCACAGTCATGTGTTCTTCTAAAAAAGATCATTCCTTCTATAACTCTAATCTATTTGCTATGATTGTTGATTATACTGCATACAAACTTGTAATTCAGAGTTCCACATCACATTGTGTTTTGTGTAAAACATGAAACAACTTTGTTCTAAAAACTATACTACCAAAACTGACGAGAATCTTGACCAGTCAAAAATTCAGACTTCACCATATACAGCATACAACAAAACTAGGTAGGACTTAGAACTATAGAAATGACAATGGACAACTGTTGTGAATCTAACATACTTTGAGCACAAAGGCATTCATAATGGGACAGTGGGACAGTGCATGCCTTAACTTCTGAGGTGTCACCAAAAAATCAAGACATAGGGTATGATCATGTGTAGTTACCATAGTTTGAGTATGATGATAGGAACGGCATCCAATTCTGATAATGTCATTCAACAATATACATATTGTATGATATGTTATCTAAGAAGTTTGGCATTAATATACTATTTCAATCAATGATCCCATAATTGTATATAGCAATGAAACAATGCAATGTCATATGATAATGTGTATACTTTTGTTGTATCAATGTAAAGAGGAAAACTCCATACTAGTAGGAAACTTTGGCTTTTGACATATTTAATCTTTTAAGACTTAAATACTGTAACTTACCCTAAGATTGACTTGGCTCTAGAATACCCATCAAAACACCTCATACCCTTCCCCACCCCCTCCCCCTTTACCTACTGCACCCCCCAAAAACTCTTCCAATTCGTCAACTTCCTTCTTTTTGTGCTTCTTCCTTTTCTTCTTCCCTTCTCCTTCATCTGACACTTTCTCTTTCTCTTTATCTCGGTGTTTCTTGTGCTTCTTCTTGTGGGACCTTTCTCCTTCTTCCTCTCCATCACTCCTGCGATCCTTCTTTTTCTTCTTCTTCTTCTTCTGACCGGCATCTTCCCTGTCTCCTTCTCCTGACTCCTGACCAGACAAAGGCTTGCTCACTTTTTCTAAGAAATCAAAATCCTCCTTCTTCAGTTCTACTGCAGCCTCTGCACCATCTAAGCTAATCTCATCTACCTTTGCTACTAATCCGTCAACTTTACCCTCCCCTCCTCCCAACCAATCATCAAGCCCCTTTTGTTCATCCTCACTAGAAATGTCTACATCAGCAGTTATGATTGGTTGATTTGTGTCCTCATCAGCATCTGATTGGCCAGCTTCCTGGACTTCCTCTGAGTCATTTGACACAGTGTGAGGCTGTGAAAGGGGTTTAAGAGATTCTGTTTTTTGTGGCTGTAAGATGGGGGTTGGGAGGTCATCATCGATGTCTGCGTCTTTGGCAACGACTGGTTCATCTTCATCACTGGATAGGTCGATGTCCAGGGATGCAGATGTGGGTTTTGCTGGGGCCTGATTGGGCATTTCATCCTCTGAATCAATCTCCTCAGCAAAGCCTGCCACCATGGGATTTCCTACAGTCAGAACATGAAAAATGAAGAAATAAGCTTTGCGTTTCATCTAACACTGCATATGAATGTACTTAAACTGTGACAAGCTAGTATGTCCTTTCATGTGTACATTATATTACACTGGAGCTAGAATAGGATATTACACCAACTGGAAACCTAGTGAGTGGATGTTATAATCTAACTTCAAGTGCACACTTTTATCATGATTCAAACTTTACCTTCTACATCACTATCGGAGTCCTCCATATTGGCTGGCTCAGCAGTCCGTACAGGTGCAGGTTTGGCGGATTCTGGCTCGTCCAAAAAGTGGCTGTCTAGACCCTCCTCTGGAACAAAGTCCTCCACAGCCTTGATGGGTCCCGTGGGTGGGGAGGCAGGGGTGGGGGAGCCAGCCCCTGGGTCAGGGGCAGCCATGTCCTGCTGGGCAGGGCTGGAGTTCCCAAACAACCTGGACATGAAGCCTTGTTTCTGTGGGGTCGGCTTGTTTTCCTGAACAGGGGTGGGGGAAGGGGTGTATCCCCCGGGTGTTGATGCAGGGGTGTACCCCCCAGGGGTGGTGGCAGGAGTCGCTGGGTTTGACAAGGACGGCGTGGTGGCGGGCGTTGAGAGGTTGGATCGTGCCGGAGTCGTCGCAGCTGAATCTGACTGGTTCTCATCCCCACCGCCATTCTGGGCTTCGGTTGGAAGGTGGGTGGGGCGGGTGGGCGTCGGTCTCCTCTTCTTAGCCAGCCCCTGGATGTACAGCTCGTAGTTCTGTTCCTCGGACTCCGAGTGGATGCCCAACTCCTCGATCATGGCGACCATGTCGCGCTTGTTGGTTTCCAGCTGCCGCAGCAGTGTCTCCCTCTGCAGCTGCAGGAAGGGGATGTTGAAGAACTTGTGCAGGTACTTCAGTCCGAACCCGTTCCTCATGGACGACTCGGCAAACCGTATGTCTGCAGCGCCCTCCGGTCGGTCCAGCCCTTCTATCCAGTAGATGAGGTGGTCGGCGCTGATGACTCGGTGCTCCCCCATGTCGCGAAAATTGGCCAGGATCAGGACGGGGATGTGGGTGGGAACTTTCGGCAGCTCGCGCGCAACGTAATCGAACGTCCACTGCTTGGTGATATCCACCATCATGATCACACCGTTACAGTTCTTGTACACGTCAAGAAACTCTGCATCCAGGGCCTGCGCCATTTCTTCCGCGAGATCTGGGTCGTTCTCCAGCTTGAGCGAGTCCGATTTCTTCCGTTTCTTGGCTTTGTCCACGACGTCCCACACTTCCACCTTTACCACATCATCCGTGGCTTTGTAGTTCCAAACTATGGTGGCTACCTGCAGAGGCAAGATAAATTGGGGAGGGAAAAGAAAGAAAATGATTATCCAGATTTGATAACTAATAAATCATTTGATACATGCAATTGAAAAAACTAGCAACAGCAACAACAGCATTCAAAGCCTCAGCCAGAAAATTTGAATCGCTTCTTTCTATGAGAACATTGTGAAATTTGATCTTTGGTATGATGATGTTAGCAGCTTCACTATACATTGGACTGGTGAAGGATAGACATTTAGGTAAACAATAATCATGGAAAATTCAAACTCTAGGTAAATTATATGACAATATCAATATCAATGACAGTTAGTTCGGTGACAATGAAGAAGAGTGGGGGATGTCACTCAAAACATCCGGAAGTAATCTTCGTGCTTTATCTAGTAGTAGAGTTGGAATTTTCTATGAGTATGATAGCACTATGTGTGTAGCCTAATTACAGTGAGCAGGTCTATAGTAGAGGTGCTGTTACCTGTAGTTCATGAGTGGGAAGATACTCCTCCACAAACTTATGTCCCTGTAGTCGGTGGAACAGGCAGGTCTTCCCTGTGTTACGGTCACCCTGCAACCAAGGAAATGTCAAAGCTTAGACAGGACGTGTGGCAGAGGCCAGATATTAGCATGAAACAATTATTTACATGTAGAAACAACAAGCTCTCACATCACAAAAAAAGTAAACATTTATTGATTTAAGTCAGTTGTCAGGTTTTCTCATGCATTGAAGGTGAATTTTTTGCTTTGGACTCAAGCTTTTATTTAGGCTTTTATCGGAATATCAATGGTAATTATTAGACACTATTATAAATGACACTTTTATGAATCCCATTGCATGCTGGGAGACAGGGAGCATCCTGGGTAATGCAGAAAATGGGGAAAATGTCATTTTCTCATCGTTTCCACAGCCCTAGGACAAAGTAAATTAGGTAACCTATTTCATGCACTTCATAACTTATGAGAGAGATACTTACCTTTATGACAATTTTCATATTGTACTGGACACCCCTAGCGAATTTCCTCTGCAGTGCAGGGTTGAGGGATTGCATCCCCGGCGGCATGTTGACCCCGCCCCTCCCCTGCTCACTCCCTACCAGCTTCTTCAGGGCAGAAAACATGACGACTCTCGCCTCGTAATATCAACGACGAAACAGTTGCTGTGGTCTACAGGGCGTAGGTGTCGTCCCCAAATGCATTTGCAAGTCCACAAGTTCTTGTCAGCAGGTCTTTCCTCTGAAAGTCTGATGCTGTTCCGGTTTCCGCTTGTTTGCTTTCCGATAACAGTCTCAACACACACGATGCAAATGTTAGAAAAAACGCTCTCTACCGATATGCGATTGAATGCCTTTCCTGAGACAGAACGGACGTCTTTCCGGCAAAATTATACAATAGTCTTGCAGTTTCTATGCACAATTTGAGCGCTGGCGTTCAAACAAATTCCTGCAGAGCTGTGTGTACAAAATATACTCGTGACAGAGCTGAGGTTCCCTTGTGGGTGACGTGACTTGTCTTCCAAAAACAGCAGGAACAGAAAATAATGCACGGTGAGTCCTCTTCAGCACGTAATCACAGGAGTCTAGATGCACCTCCTCACGTTCCACGTCGTTAGAACTGCAATCGGTGACGAAAATCTATCGATTTGAGCCATTATAGGTGGAAGAGTCGCACCTCTCTCGGTACGGAAAATGGCGACTGCCAGCTCGCAAAGCAAACGACCTTTGACACTGAACGCATCGCTACGTGACGTGCGTGAAAAGTTCATATGATGATGATAAACGCATCAATAACAGACTGCACAAAAACATAATAACCTAGAACAGTACCTTATAGTTAGAAGGTTTATGTTTTTTCTGGATATTCACATAAGTTTACTAGTAGTATATTGTTTTGCGTTTGGATACTTTCACAAAAACACTTCCGGGTTCAAGAGTTCAAACCAGGGAGTTCAACCCAGAGAGATTTTTTTGCAGAAGCAAAACTGATGTTAACGTTTAAATATGGCAGAACAATTAATTTGGTCAAAATATTGTTGAGCGTTTCTGGTATATGACACTAATGCAATCCATCCTCCAAACGTTACACACATAATTTTATGATCACATTACATCGGAAATCTGTCTAAAGAGCTTTATTGTCTTTAAGTTAACTGCGCTCATGTAAAATTATCAGTGCAGGATGAATAACGCTGTAAAGTTTGATTCAGAAAAAAAGGGGCGAATTTAGGGCCCCACCCGTTAACGTTACTACCATAACACACAGATTAAAGCCATATCAACAAAATACCGATAAAATATAACGTTATACAAGGACTGTACTGTCTTGATCGAAACTCAAACGCTAAATTTCATGTTGAATTTTCAATTTTCACGTGTCTTAAAATATCAAATCAAAAACAAAATAAAGACTAATCTATTTTAACCTATAAAAGTTACCTGTAACGCAGTTGATCTAGGAGGGGGCGGGGCGCTATATTTAAAGTTAAAACCCAGAAGTATCCAAGCTGTGGTCATAATCAATGCCACTTCCACACATACTCACCCAGCAGGAGCCCATCCATGTCGAAGATAACATGGGTAACCGGTTTGAACTTCCTCGTGCTCGCCATGTCTTCGTGTCTTGTTACACCAAACAGCTGATCGCAGAGGCGTGACCTTTGTACCAGTTTTCATCCGTACACGTCACTTCCGGTTCTCCGAAGTGGTCAGACCAGCGCCCGTCCCCCTTTTCCTTTGTCTATGACGCGTTTATACCATTCGTTGACATCCGCAAGGTACCAGAAATACTGCAGAGACAGTTAGAAGTTAGGAACATACTTGGGAGTAACTTGATAGTCAGATCGAGATCTGTTGTGCGCAGTACACATCATGTCGTCTGCTAGCTGACTTCAGTTCTTGCCCCCCTCCCCCCAACGTTAAGTTGTTTTCACAACTTTCCAACGTCAAACAAGGAGCGGTGAGTTAAAAGTCGTGTTTTAATTTTTTTATAACCATGCTTTTGTTTTATTTTCCAATCTTATGTCCAAAACTTCAGCTACATGTCAGATTAACAGCTGGTTTTATTTGTAAATTGATTAATCGCACTGGGCTATGATAAACAAACCTTTGTTGTCCGTGCCACATATTGTACAGCTGTCACCAAATGAATCAAAAGAACCACTATCAGCTATAACTAAAGATATAAGCCTGATTAAGTCATTCTCCTAGTGACCCTCAAAATGATATTCCTCTAGGCCTTGATAGCAACTACCTGTAATGGTTAGGTCTGTATTTCCAAACCGGGGCCCAGTCAGGCTGTTTGCGTGAACGACATACAATTCACATCAATATGTATACAAACAGTACTTATGATTAGTTAATTTTCAACTTTTTTGTGTTTTTTATCTTTTATATCATACTTTTCATTCCTGGAAACTGCCCAGCCGGGCCCTGGGCTGGGAATCATGCTTTACACAATTTCACAGATGTGTTGAAATCTATGCTAACTCATACATGTCAGTTTTGTATTGTTTGTATGACATGACTGTCCCATCCCTGTAGCTGGTCTGTCATGCAGAAGAGGCTGGTACAACTCAACATGTCCATGTTCGACCCACACATGCTGTCCAACCAGACTACAAGGTTTACAAGGTAGGCTGTGGTTGGGGTTGGCTTATTACTAGTACCTATACGAGTATAGAGGTATTGTTTTGGGTATTTTCTGTGTATTTTATTGTGTTCTTAGGCATTTCAATGTAGTAAGTACAATGTACAACTAAGTGGCAGAAAGGAAGTGATTAATAAATTCACCAAAAAACTCTTAACTTCCTGGGACTGTCATGTGTTTTTTCTGAAGTGTGACCAGACTTTGACCCAGTAGTGCTGACGTTACACTTTAGAGAAGCCATATTAGACATTCTGTTCGCTGTTTTTTCATGTTTCTGTCACCGTTGGTGAATGGCAACTCTTGGGTGTGCAGGAGGTTGGGGAGACCCACAACGCACCAGGGCATCACGCGGATGAACATGACGTTTGCGGGGTGCGGTTTCCTGGGAATCTACCATCTGGGCGTGACGTCCTGCCTCCTGAAGCACGGCCAGGCGCTGCTCAGTCAGGTCACCTGCTTCGCGGGGGCGTCGGCGGGGTCACTGGCAGCTGCCATGATGGTTCTGGGGAGGGACAGGCTACAGGTAAGTTGTGTTTGTTTGTTTGTTTGTTTGTTTGTTTGGTCGGTTAACCCTAGCAGAAGCTAAGCTACTCATCTTCACCTGAGTTGAATGAGGGAAATGGTGTAAAGTGCTTCTGCCAAGGGTACAAGTTAAAACTTTGAAAACAGCCCTTAGCACCTGCATTGCTGCTCATTAATGATATTGACATGTACTATGTATATGCTAATGCCTTCTCTCTCTCTTGCTCCAGTACTCTCTAGACTTCACTTACGGTGTGGCAGCAGAGATCAGGGATCTCCCTCTGGGAGCCTTCAATCCAAGGTAGGCTCGTTGCCTTCGTCAGAAGGCTATGTTTTCGGTTTGGGCTTGGTGGAGTGGCTGTGGTGTGGGTCTGTCAACATCATAACTTGAGTAGTTGTGGATAGATCTTATTGATATTTGGTATGTGAGTAGCTGTTGTGGAAATGAAGGTCAAGTTAAGAAATGGTCCACCTGGCTTTTTTCAATGGTACTGCAGCAGGCTTTTTATGCATTTGTTGATTGTGTATTGATAAATATATATTGATATGATACATTGTTTCAATCAATGGTAGGTTTAATATGCTGGAGAAACTCAGGCATTTCCTTGAGGAAATGTTGCCTAGCAACGCTCATGAGCTGGCCAATCACAGACTGCACATAGCAGTGACAAGAGTGAGGGACTCCAGGGGCGAAATCATCTCCACATTCAACAGCAGAGAAGAGCTGATTCTGGTCAGTAGAATTGTAACAGTGGGGGGTTTATAGGCGCTACCAACAGATCCGGCAAACGGGTCTAGACCTTTTAGTGGAGAGGTTAGAGTGTCTGCCTGTGGACTGGTGCCCGGGTTTGGTCGTTAATTCGGAAGATTCGAGGACGAATCTTGAAAAGAAAAGGGGGAGTAGTGTAACAGTGGGGGGTTTATAGGCGCTACCAACAGATCCGGCAACGGGTCTAGACCTTTTAGCGGAGAGGTTAGAGTGTCTGCCTGTGGACTGGTGCCCGGGTTTGGTCGTTAATTCGGAAGATTCGAGGACGAATCTTGAAAAGAAAAGGGGGAGTAGTGTAACAGTGGGGGGTTTATAGGCGCTACCAACAGATCCGGCAACGGGTCTAGACCTTTTAGCGGAGAGGTTAGAGTGTCTGCCTGTGGACTGGTGCCCGGGTTTGGTCGTGGGTTCGAACCCTAGCCCGGGACCAGTGGGGTTTTTACTGGCTCCTCCTTGTTTCTTACAGAATCACCTTGCCATGTTTCTTCTAGCCATTGCTGTCAATAGTGTGTAGATATATTTTGACAATGCCTCAGGGACAATTTGTCCAAGACATTGCAGTGGTAGGTACCAGCTTGAGATTGCCTGTGTAGACTTTGACCTGATTTCGTCTAAACAAAATTTCATGTTGCTACAGATTCTTCTGGGAAGCTGTTTTATTCCCTACTATTGTGGCAGGGATTATCCTGTTTTCAGAGGAGAGGTGAGTACTGTTGTGACCCCCAAATACTGATTTTGGGGCCTCCTAGTAACTTTCCATAGTGCTGCAGTGACACATCTTTTTTTCCATATCTTCTGTCCTGGAAGTGCTGTGGCCTTACATTTTACCAGCAGCTACAGTACATGTACCTCTTGGGGCTGTAAAGAAGTGGTATAAATTTGGGTCTCTATAAACAGCTTGTTTGTGAACTGTAGGGGAAACTTTTGTCAGAAACTTTAGAGGAACTCAGAAACTTTAGAGAAACTCTTCCTTACCATATATATTCCCCTTTCCTTATGCAGAAGTGGCTGGATGGAGGATGGACGGACAACCTCCCCAGACCCCAGTTTGGAGGCCCCACCATCACGGTGTCCCCCTTCTCAGGCAACCACGACATCTGTCCACAGGACAATCCCGGACGCAACTGGCACTTACACGTCGCCAACCAGTCCCTGAGGGTCAACCCTGCAAACACACGGCGCGGCATACACGCGCTCAAACCACCTAAACAGGAGGTCTTGGAGGAATACTACACAAGAGGATTCCAGGATATGGAGAATTATCTTAAGGAGAAAGGATATTTCGATGTGGAAGCTCAGAATGGACTGTATGTTGAGAGAGAGACTACAGTATAGCTGACAGTGCAATCCCCAGAAAGTGTACAAAAGTGGTCAGAGTAATGCTGCTGTCATGCTCAAAGTTTTGATACTGCTGAAGTCTAACATTGGTGTCGACTGCCATGGTGATTTCACTGTTATTATGTGTAGCCCAAAGAGGGCGAATGATAAATGGTGACTACTGGTCAATGTGCACTTAGGTAGCATATACTAATGTAGACTTGGGTGGCATCAATGCCAAAATGCTAGACAAATTCAGCAACAATGCAGCAACAATCCAGCATCAATACAGCAACAATATCACTACTTTTTCTAGGAGTTTACACAGTCTACAACTGTCATGCTGCCATTTTTATATGTGTGTCAATGGTCTCTACAAATTTTATGAGAACCGTTTGAAATGGATGGTGGTACAATCTGTATACTATTATAGATATCTATGTTTACCTTTACAGAAGGAAAACATGTTGTTTTTGCTCTGTTTCTTCTTCTTCTCCAAACACACAATAACCTGGATCAGATGTGTCACCATGGTAACTGGTGTGGTAGCAGACACCCCATGGCGTTGGATTACATCACATAACATAACATAACAGGACAGAGGGGCTGGTCATCATATACATGTGTATATGAATGTGTGAGTAAGAATAAACAGAGCAGTAGTTTTAGTTTATTAGGCTAGACTACATGAAGGTAAACATCATTACATTTCTAGTTTTGTGTTTTCTGAGAGTTTATTTGATACAACCCTTTACACTGCCAAACATTGTACTGTCTCTTGTCTTTGCAAAATCAGTGTATTTGTAAGACCAAAATTGTGTGCAGAGGTGTCCAACCTCTGCGTTGTCTTGGTTAGAACTGATAATTGAACACAATGGCTTTGGGAACTGATTCTGTACCTTTGTCCAAGTGATGTTAAACTTTCTACCTCATTATTGACAAAAATTCTGCTAGTACTACAGTGTAGTATAAGAACCAAAGCTGTCAATATTTAACAAACACACTGTACATAGTAATAAATCTTGGGATCAACAACAAACTTCTTGAGTTATGATGTACTTATAGTGTATATTTACACGTGAAATTTGTAGTGACAGCATCATAAATGATAGGGGTGAAAGAGGAATGAGATCCTGAATTGTGCCAGAAGCTTTCACAATTTTATACTGTCTTTCAGCTAGGAAAAACCTTTTGATAGTAAGAACAGAATTCATTCTGGTGTAGATAAAAGATATGTTATGATTTTATGAGTTGTACTGAAGGCATTTGTATCTGATTCTGTATTGTTACAAGAGCTTGCTTGATGAGTGCCTAGTATATACTGTATAATGCCCCTTTCTTGTCTTCCATTTGTTATTCAATGGTGAACTTATTGTCTTCCTGTCATAGACCTTTTTTAAAGAATCCCATTGCATGATGGGAGACATGAGGCACTATGGGTAGCACAGGTGACAAACAGCATCATTTTTGTGACAGACTGGCTTTTTAAGCATCACCAATGTTTTAGATAGTCTTTTTGCTTGTTTATAGTTATTTTTGTGTGTTTGGGAATTATGGAATAAGGCTATGATTTGTGCAATAGTGAAATACTGGATACATTTGGTTTAAGAAAATTTCCTAATTTGGTGTATTTTTTAGAACTTTTAATATATAAAACAACACGGCCATTGTACATAAGATGTAGATAAGAAGATATGAAGTTGTAGTACAATGTAATTCTGTATATGTATAACATCAAGTGTGATGGATTATTACAAAATACATTTTTACTTGTGTCAAATATTGATTGTCTCATATTTGTTCTTTATGGCAGTGCATGGCAAGAATAGGTATATTTGAAAAATTAAATATTTTAGAGTACACACATTCAATGCAACAACAAAAACCATATTTGTCAGCACATAAATCATTACAGTGAAGACACATGCTTGCATGTTTACAACTGCTTTTTGTGCACATCAAAGTAAATCCATACATTAAGCTAAAAATCCTTATTGTATGTGTTTCAAAGTAAATACAAATATAAACTTGCTTCACTTCAAATGATTATGGACTTGCTTCTATCAATATGCACTTAAGGCTTTTTTTCTGATGTACAATGTAGAAGATCATGCCTGATACCTGTGCATGATATTTTGTATAAATATAAGAACAAGCTAGCCCTCACACAGCACACACGATTTGATAAAACTGCAAAATACATATTTGTGATGTTTCCTCAGATGATCCTGGTAGAATTCTCGCCCTTACTGAAGTTTGTCCACCAGGTCAGGTTGGAACGTTGTAGTTTCTGTCCACGCCTGGCGAACATTGGGATCAACCTTCTCTTTCTTTGCCATGGCCCTGAGGTGAGACACAAAAAACATTCATTTCTTATCTTCTTATCAATTTTTTAAAAGAATTTGAACCTAAGGTACATGTAGCAAAAGTATCAAGCATATCAAGCTACATGTATTTTTCTCAAAACTATAACAAACATACATTTTGAGTTTAATCGGTGTAATTAAAAGCTGGTTAAGCCAGAGTTTAATTAGTTAATTCTCTATGAATGCAGCGTATGTACGGACAACATCATTAATGACTTACTTCTTGCAGACAATGATGGCCACGGCAGTGATTACAACACAAGCAACCACTGACAGGGCAGCAAGCAGTTCGACGAAACTGTGCGTGCCCGAGTCTTCATACACGTCAGGAGCGATGGTAGAATGATCCCTCTGCTGTATGGGTGACATCGTCCCGTAGTTGTCAGGCTGGAAGATACTGATGGACACCACGTGACTGTTGCCAAGCGACATCTCTATCTCCGTCTTGATGTGCGTGATGACTCGTTGGAGGACGTCAGCGGGAAGGACGAGCATGTCGGGACCGGGGTAGCTGGCGTACACTCTCACGGCCGCGTGGTCATTGGTTGGAACGTGAGGAACGACTACTGCCACGTGTATGTCTGATGGACCAAACGTAGCTGCATTCGTCTCCCTAGAACGAAGAAAACATTTACCATTAGTTATCACTCAAAACTGCGTTTAAATGTCAGCAATAAAAGAGTCAAAAGTGCAAATGAAATCATGAGTTAAGAATTGTCAGCTATAGGCAAAAAGGCGATCAGCCCAATATACTAGTAACTGACCTGCGGATTCGGAGCCACCCAGATAGAGGGGGACTCTCACACGCACGATACTCCCGCAAATGTTTCATGCAGAAGTTTGTCAGCCCGGTTGCCACAGTCGCTTTCAGCAGTGCTGCCCTTTCTTCTGTAAACTGTGAGAGGCCACAATTTGCAACATCAGAGCTCCAGGACTATCTTTAAACGTCGTCAATATCCATCTATGTTAAACCAATTAGAAGCTACAAAAATTGCAGTGTTGTATGGTGTCAGTGCATCTAACAATACAATTCTACAGGTATTTGTACATAACCAATGATTCTATCGTCTCCATTGTGGACAACATTGGGTGCCAATCGGAAGGCTAGCCTCATCTTGCACCACTCTATTAGCCATCATTAGCTTAACTCCTAGTCACCAAAATTGGAGTCTTAAAACAAAAGTCAAGTCAGGAATACCTCTGACACGTCCATGTCTACTTCCAGCACAACTGAGTTGTCGTCAGCAGACATCTTGACGTCGCAGTTGTAACCTTCCCATCCTGCACTGCACGCGCATGTGTAGTTAGTAGGACCGTCCGTACAGGTGCCGTGAACACAGGGGGCAGACCCACAGTCGTCAATGTCTGTTTAATAAGTGAAAAAAACTTGTACTTGTCAAAACATCAGCTTAGAGTTAGCTGGGAGGCTGGGTTACTGTGGCTGAACATTCCCTACTCCATTTAGACCGGAATGATCTTAATTCAATTACACTTGGAAGGACCCCTGCACTTAGAGACAAGTGTGGTGAGTTCTATTAACATGCTCAGGTTGTAGCTCGTCACAAACATAGGACCTCCATACTATCGATCTGGACAAAGTGTAAGGGTTTGTACTTAACATACCTGGTATGCAGATTCCCTGGTGTCGATTGGTCCCTAGTGCACAGGCGCAGGAATATCGACCGGGCTTGTTGACACAAACCTCGTTCCCCTCACAATCGTGCAGCCACTCTGAGCACTCGTCCACATCTAGGCACACATTAAAGCATTTAGTTCCCTGTCCCATTTTGCAGTGGCACAAGCAATATCATTGTGACAGTCGTAGTATGTATTTACAAATACTAGCACACGACTTACATGTATCTCCAAGCAGAATTCCTGGGGGGCAATGAGAGTCTACTAGCTGCCTGTAACCAGTCTATGGAGGCTAACTGGTTACAGCCAGCCAATAGACTTCCCTTGCCCCCCAGGAGATCTGCTGTCAGATTAGTACAGTTCAACGTGAAAACGTCAGAGCTTTACCTTCGCAGCCCTGCAGCGGGTCGTCAGCCAGCCTGTATCCGTCGAGACAGTCACAGGTGTACGCACCAGGAGTGTTCTTACACACCTGGTCACAGTGATGCGTCCCAGTTGTGCATTCATCTATATCTGTTCACGATAAAAGGTGTCATGTCAACAGTAGTATAGATGTCGTAAGATACCAGACTTGTATCACTGCTACTTGACATAAAACTTTATCACCATGACCTGTACTTAGTTTGTAATGGTATAAAAGTACAATAAAGGTGTTTCATTCGTTTTTGTAAGAATGAGTCAATCTCTCTGTATTCTTTAGCTGCCACTTGAGAACAAATAAAACCATAAAAATATTCCGATAAATTCATGATATATAGTACCAGGCAAGGGTTTTGAACATATGGTATATTATTACCTTGACATGTTGTTTCGTTCCCAACCAGCTCAAATCCTTTGAAGCAGATGCACTGCGCATGCCCAGTCTCGTTTACAGTGCACCAGCTGGTGGACAGGTCACACCCAGGGTTGTTCTCATCTGTACAGTTGTTCTCCGCTATGACGTATGGAATGTTCGGGTAAATATATGCTTTCAATTTGTGTACAACACATTAAACCGATCCTACAGTTATGTGCAACAAAATAAGAGTTTCGAGCGTTCCAGTATGTGTTTGCCGTACACCGGTAAATTTCTCATTCAAATTGACATGTATCTAACAATTATCTAAATCTAATATGAAAGGCATATAGTCTATTTTTTTGTAAGCTTACGTTGACATTGGCCGTCCGGGCTGGACCTGAACCCCACAAAACATCCACAGGTGTACGACCCGTTGGTGTTCTCACACAGCTGCGTGCAGTTGTTGGACAGTGCACACTCGTCCACGTCTGTACATGAATACCCATCCTCGGCTAGCTCGTACCCTTCGTTGCAGTCGCAGGTGAAATTACCAACGTAGTTCACACAGATTTGTTGGCACAACGTTGCAATTGCCTCTTCCAACTCACATTCATCAATGTCTGGGGGGAAAACGGAACGTTTAGTTCTTTTGGTTTATGCTAGGTAGATTGCCTTAGCCTTGGTGATACCAGAGGGAGTTTATCACTTGCATTTTTATAAAGTTCTCACTGGTATAATTATACATGCCAAAGACCTTCTATATGAATATAACACTAGCCATTTTAGAAGGCTCATTTTTCAAAATTTTCCGGGGGAGCATGCCCCCCGACCCCCCAAGGAACCTCGCACCTTCGGCGCTCGAGGTCCCCTCAAGCAGTGGGAAGAACCCCCATACAAAATCCTGGCTACGGGCATGTGCTGGTGCAGCCGAACACTAGGCAACCACAGCCAACCTTGCTCCAAAGTCTCAACCGTGGTTGGGGGAGTTCAGCTATTTTAGTGTGACACTGACAGGGCCTTTAGACTTCTTACCTTGGCAAGACGTCCCATTGCCTTCGTACCCCAGGGGACAGTCTCCACACGTGAAGCCGTCCTCCATGTCGGCAGGTGGCGGGAGATCCGTACAGGTGACTCCTGGGAAACATGGGTCAAAGTTCTCCGCACATGCATCGATGTCGCTTTCGCACTGTTCTCCAGTGTACCCTTCCGCGCACAGGCATTTCTGGATGACGAGCCTGTAAGGAAAAAAATGTTTTAGGTAGATCACAAACAAATAAACAAACATAGCTGATTTCTTTAATGAAATATACCTGATATTTACAAAACTCGGTCAACTCGGTCAACTCGATCAACTCGGTCAACTAGGTCAACTCGGTCAACTCGGTCCACTACCCTGGTCAACTCGATCAACTCGGTCCACTACCCTGGTCAACTCGGTCAACTCGGTCAACTCGATCACTCGGTAAACTCGGTCCACTACCCTGGTCAACTCGATCAACTCGGTCCACTACCCTGGTCAACTCGGTCAACTCGGTCAACTCGGTCAACTCGATCCACTACCCTGGTCAACTCGGGTCAACTCGGTCCTCTACCCTGGTCAACTCGGTCAACTCGGTCAACTCGGTCCACTACCCTGGTCAACTCGGTCAACTCGGTCCACTACCCTGGTCAACTCGGTCAACTCGGTCAACTCGATCACTCGGTCAACTCGGTCCACTACCCTGGTCAACTCGGTCCACTACCCTGGTCAACTCGGTCAACTCGGTCAACTCGGTCAACTCGGTCAACTCGGTCCACTACCCTGGTCAACTCGGTCAACTCGGTCAACTCGGTCAACTCGGTCAACTCGGTCAACTCGGTCAACTCGGTCAACTCGGTCAACTCGGTCCACTACCCTGGTCAACTCGGTCAACTCGGTCTACTCGGTCAACTCGATCAACTCGGTCAACTCGGTCAACTCGGTCAACTCGGTCAACTCGGTCAACTCGGTCACTACCCTGGTCAACTCGGTCAACTCGGCCAACTCGGTCAACTCGGTCAACTCGGTCAACTCGGTCAACTCGGTCCACTACCCTGGTCAACTCGGTCAACTCGGTCAACTCGGTCCACTACCCTGGTCAACTCGATCAACTCGGTCCACTACCCTGGTCAACTCGGTCAACTCGGTCAACTCGGTCAACTCGATTAACTCGGTCAACTCGGTCAACTCGGTCCACTACCCTGGTCAACTCGGTCAACTCGGTCAACTCGGTCAACTCGGTCCACTACCCTGGTCAACTCGGTCAACTCGGTCAACTCGGTCAACTCGGTCCACTACCCTGGTCAACTCGGTCAACTCGGTCAACTCGGTCAACTCGGTCCACTACCTGTCAACTCGGTCAACTCGGTCAACTCGGTCAACTCGATTAACTCGGTCCACTACCCTGGTCAACTCGGTCAACTCGGTCAACTCGATCAACTCGGTCAACTCGGTCCACTACCCTGGTCAACTGTTTACATTGCTCTTTCAGTCTCAAGCTTTTTAACACGACTTCATCTCAATGCAAAGGGCTTTACCTGTCATCGTACCCCACAAGTGACGGATCTAGATCGTGGCTGGCGTTACAGCGGCCGCCATTCATACAGGAGCACAGGAACAGCACGGGCCGGTATTCAGTCGAGCTGTTCTTGGAATTTATCGCCGTCACCTGCCAGAAGTCATAATCACACACACAGTTGTTATACCTTCATGTTTTAACTGACTGATACTTTGGAACTGCAGGGGCGTTTTCTTGGAAACTTAAGACATGGTACTTTAACATCACTCTCAGATCATTAAGGAGAAGTTCAGGAGACAAGGCAATGTGGATGTCAGAGGTTGAATCATGACTTATATAAAAGATAACTTGTTACCTGGAGATGGAACATCATGTTTTCCGTGACGTTCCAAGTCACTTTTGCATAGTTGCCATTGGCAATCATGACGACCTCTGGTGGTACATCAGGTCCCATCTCAAACGTGATCGGGAGATCCTGAGGGTCTGTAGCATTCAGCTCTATCACTACTGTCTCTCCAACCGACAGGTACACAGCACCTGGCCCAGATATCAGCGGCGGGAAACTTTCTGTATTGATAGATAGCATGATACAATGTGTTGTGAAATGTGAATGTTTGATAAGCACACCTGCTCCTTGATTTTACCTGCTCCTGGCACTACACAATATGGGTTTAAGTCCATAAAACAGAACGAACAAGATGTTTTACCTTCTGTTTGGCTTCGAATTCTTTCAAGACAACCTCTATTTTTGCCATTGAAATAGATGTTACATACGTTAGCCATTTGACATGTGATACTAGTGACTGGAGGATGAGTGAATAGATAAATGTAGAAGACACATCATACACATTTTGACATCAGGTCTTACCTCTTCCCGCTACCTCGTCTTCGAAAGTCTGCAAGGCTGCCAGTGAGACCTCGCCGACCTGCACGTCGCCGGTGTGACTAACGTCGAACAGACAGGTCCTGTCGTCTCCACACACAGCCCGCGCCTGTTGCTCCAGCTCGGCGCTGGCAAACACGATCTCGTCGGTGAAGGCAGGCTCGTAGGACGCCTGGGTGAAGTTTTCAGGACCTTCGCCGGTAGCGTAGTAGAAAAGAGACTTCTTGGGTCCATCTTCGTCCGTCACTTGCCCTATTCATATATATGATACAGGTATAAAATTAGCTTTCCCATTTCTGTACTATAGATACATAATATCTACTTCCCCAATCATTGGACTGAAATTCCTGAATAAAGTACACTACACTGCTTTCTCTCCTTACGTAGCACTCAGCACTTGAGGAAGAGTATGATAGTTGGTAGTTGACCACACACCACTTCCAGTGGACTAGAGAGTCGACCCCTCTTGTCGTGTTTGCTATAGAAAAATTGACGCCACCGTATTTTTGGCGCCATCCTATACAACTACAACATATGGTATGTCATCTGGGAAAGACTGAAGTTGAATTAAGTTAAACTTAGTTTATAGAGCATGGTATTGAACACTTACACGACTGCCCAAATATCTCATACAGCTGTCTCTCTGAGGCGTTGGGAGAAAGAGTCGTTCCATCGAAAGCCTCGAAGTCGTTCGTCTTGTCCCCGTCCCATCTTCCCAGCAGACCTTGCGTTCTGTTCATGTACTCGGGCGGTGCAGAGAATTCCACAAACAACATTGCCTGTGGAAGGACACAACGGTACAGATGGATGTTTATAGAAGTGCGTACTTGCCAATGGTAGTACATTGATACGTATAATTATACGTTTCTTCATATGTTTTGCACGGGAAAACATAAGCCTATATTGTCATGACTAGTCATGACAGTAAAGTCTAAACGTTCAATGCAAGAAAAAATAGCTGTCGTAGTTATCATACAACGTGAAGAAAATGGTTGCCAGAACTTCTGTGTTGTCCCAAAGGTCAAATAATTGGACTAAGGGATAAGAGAGTCAGCGTACCTTTGCTGCGTTGATTTTTGCAGTAATCCCGTTGAAGAAGACGACCAGAAGCGTGTTTTCCTCAGGACTGCTGACCACAGCGCTGTCATCCACTTCCAGTTCGAACCCGCTGTCGTCGAAGGCCGCCATGTTGACGTCAGTTCCGTTAATGTGGAGCTGCAGACCCGACGTTCCCACCAGGTTGATCTGAATCGGTACGCGGTTACGCTCGGCGGCCACGATGGCGGTGAACACGGTGGCACGCCTGCTTCCTGCATGGGTAAGGAGACTTTTTTACCTATCAGTGTGAAATTTCATTAGCTACAATGTGCTCCAATAGCCCCCCTGAATGACCTATCACGTTTACTACGTGACGTAACGAGCACATGACGTCAGGAATAGACTATTGGTCAAAGGTGCCAATTTAAAACCTATTTAATTTAATTTTAAACCTATTCAGTCTTTAGTCTCCCTTCTGTCTTTATTCTTTTGATCTTTTGAAAAATAACATTGCAGAAACACACAATACATTTATGTATAGAATGGGATGGTCCCACTTACCTTCCACGAATGACGTCCGCCCTTGTATTTGATATTCTCCCCTTCCGAAGTCCCCCAGGACGTATTCTCCCAGCCCGTTGAATGTGTAGGCTGTTCCATCCAGTGTCATGACGTGCGGATCACTCCGCACTACCGTCCAGCCTTACATCATACGGATGTGGGGAAAGAGGTGACAAGTTCAAACCTAGAAAACTAATGGCTGATATCTGTATGTGGATTCAAAGGCATCAAACAAAATGTTATAGAGATGGCACAAAGAAAGAAAGATATACTTCAGATTTTGCAAAATAAATTCTTTACCTATGTGTACAGGATAACTAGAGCAAGGGCTCCCCGATTGATCTGGAACGGAGAATGGACGGAGACGTCCGAACTGTCGGCAGTACCATCCCATTCGCACGCCCGCAGACTCCGCACAGCACTTCCGGCGGGCCAAGTTGTCGTCAGCAGGAGGATTATCCTGTCAGGAAATAGAACTGGATATTAGTATTTGCTTTGATTTACTCCCAAGTACAAACTTTAAGGTTCTGCGCTACTCCTTTTCCTTCTACATAATTTGCCATAGATCGGTTGTGGGCTTTTTAGATCGGACGACATCTTTAAACCGTGAGCTGCTGCAGTTAATTTTGTAAAGCAGTGGCTAAGCAGCTACCAATGACGCCAGAAGAAGAAGAAATGTAGAATTGTGCCTCACTCAACATTCAAACAATTACGGCTATGATAATACCAATACATGAGATATCACCAGACTATGTGTACGTACAATTATAAGGTGGCCACCAGCTGGTCCTCGCATAAGACTTCCTCCTGCGACCCTTCTTCTCCAGGCCCACCACCCCCACCATTGCGTCCAGAACCACGAGGCTGTGTAGCAGCAGGTTCGGCGGAACTCGTGTCTGCGTCCACCGTTGTACACCACCAGTAGTGGCAAGATATTGGACCCAGTAGAGCATGGGGCATTTCAAAACCTAACAGAAAATCTAACAGGCTGCAAAAAAGGATTAGGTGGATCAGGGGTGACAACCTACACAGATTGAAGGAGGGTTAACATCCTATAGAAAGACAATTTAGGTGGATCATTAAGAGGAGGTAATCACCTAGGGAATTAATCAAACTGCTGTAGAAGAGTATGCTTTATATCTCCCTTGGGCATAAAATCAATTCAGGTGAATATTGACCTTATCTCAAGTAAAATGCAAAATATCGTAATTGATCATAGCACTAGGCTTTCCCTTGGGAATTGAAAAATGTTAACTACACGAAGGGGTGTGACCATCTCAATCACACAACATAAGGGGTGAGGCCATGGCATCATGGCCTCGCACTCCTACCGCAGGCGTCAGACATCTAATAACATCTCCTAATTTGAGAAGGGTGACATGAAATCCCCGAGGTTGGGCGGGCATGTTCTAAATCCAAGTATTCTAAGTGCTCTATCTATTACCTAACATCTAACAGCATTAAAAGCACACAACACCTGTTTGTAATTGCAGTTCCAGGAAATGTAGACAGGTGGCGCAAATGTCAGCCTCTGTCTTCCCAACTGAAGGCACACACTGAGGATAAAATGACATGCATCTTGAGCTCTTGTCTAACATTTAACACCATTAAAAGCATCACATGTGGCTATCTCAGGGATCATTGCAATGTTACATTATCTTGTTTGGTTCCTAACAGAAAACTAACACAGACACTGTGAAAAAGCAGGACACACATTCTGAACCACCGTCTAACATATAACACTATTAAGCGCACCACATGTGGTTATCTGCATGTGGTTACCCCAGGGATCATTGCAATGTTACATTATCTTGTTAGGTTCCTAACAGAAAACTAACACAGACACTCGTGAAAAAGCAGGACGACACATTCTGAACCACCGTCTAACATATAACACTATTAAGCGCACCACATGTGGTTATCTGCATGTGGTTACCCCAGGGATCATTGCAATGTTACATTATCTTGTTAGGTTCCTAACAGAAAACTAACACAGACACTGTGAAAAAGCAGGACACACATTCTGAACCACTGTCTAACATATAACACCATGGTCCATTAAGCGCACCACATGTGGTTATCTGCCTTTGGTATCTCATGCATCCTGCCTCTAATTAAGAACAGCACGGGCTACCCTAGTAGGGCTACCCATGCATTGCAAGCACTGTTAGATTCCAATCTCCAAGCAGAGGTTGGTGGGAAAGAAAAGTGATAGCAAGGACATTATACACAGATGTCCTTGGTGATAAGAAACACTTTTTTCTTTCTTTCTTCACGGGTCACCACTGCTGCACTCTTCTCCTCCAAGACTCCTCTGGGGGTCAGCACTTCTGTAATAGGGTGCTCTGACCTGATATGTTATAGTTTTTGCTATATATATAATATTAGTTTCTGTTACACTTTTGTACAAATTCCTGGTGCAACCGTGAGTCATTGTAACCCTCCTGTCTTCTGAGAAAGTGTAGGCGACCTTTGAGTGACACCAGTAATGGCCTAACCTCCCATGGGGTCTAAGCCCGACTGCTTGACCATAACCATATTTGGGGATACAAGGGGCTGACCAGTAACGTCTTAAGAAAGGGAGAGGATATGACTCACGATGACTGATATACAAAGAATCCAACTTGTTCCAAGAAACCTGTAAGTAGGCGGGTAAGAGTATAAAAACCCATGTAACCCTGTAGTCAAGGCAGTCAGTATCGGAGAGAGTATCAGAAGAGAGTATCGGAAAGAGAGAGAATACAGTCACGTCACTATGTAGCTCTGGCTCCTGTGTCATTTGTTCCGGGTACGTACATCTACAACATCGGCGGCCATCTTACGAACTTGTAAGGGTCACCCATCGAGACCGAGGTCACTAAGCTACCGTGTCTTCGTCTTTGACCTTGACCACACCCTTACACTTCCAGGTCCTCCGTGGTGCAGGTTTTAGGCAGGAAACACTGGTAACACTTAGAGTTAGTATAATCTCCTTGGTATAATAAGAAGATTTCAAATTTTTGTGTAAAAAGCTACCTAGTGTCCCTTAGTGATAGCAAGGTGGTTAACCTCCTTGGTGATAGTGATAGTCAAGTTTATTGCGCAACAATTGCATTTGATACAATTTGAAAGCCAGCAAGGAATTATATGTAGTACTGAGCGTTGGAGGAATGACTTTACGGAATACCTATTTGCGGAGAGGATGTAGGACTCGGGAGCTATAATAGGTTTGGTAACCAGGCTAGAGCTCTTGCAGCCCCGACCACGAATCAGACTGGATACCAGGCTCCGGTGGCACGTGCCCCCAACTCACTCAGTTGGTAAGTGACATCTCACGGTGACTTGTTTCAGAAACATTACAGCGCCCACCAAACAGTTTACTTCATGGAGTTTTAAAAAAAAATCAGGAAAAAAAAGGTAAAGAATGTAAGGAAAATATTATCATTGCTGGCCTAGGGGTCGGCACAGGATCTCGAGCAAAACTTGTAGCCACAGCTAATCTCCAAGCACTTCTTTTGGTGGGGGTAAGACAGTAACAAATTGGCCAGTCTGTAACCATTTCCCCACCCAAATGGTTACAGACTGGCCAATTTGATACTGTCTTACCCCCACCAAAAGAAGTGCTTGGAGATTAGCCACAGCCCCAACATGCTCTTTGTATTGTGAACCAGCGAAAGCCACTTCTAGCTACTGTGTATTTCTCACGCTTTGGACAGACCAAAGCCGCCCACAGTGAAAGCCGCCATTGTAACAAAATGATGCATGTAATTTCCACCAAGATGTCTATGATGCGGAAGTCTATGTAACAATATTTACTATAATGATAACCTCACCTCAAAGCATCGGCCAAACCTACATGTAGTTGTATCCGAGTACCTTGATGCTCTTGTTCTTATTGTTGTTCTGATTTTCTTTACTGCTATTGTGCCGATTCAAATTAAAGGCAGTACACACACGCACACAAGTGGAGTCGTACGCGTGGGGTCGTGTGGCGCAGTCGGTAGGCTCACACCTGAGAGGTCGCGGGTTCGAACCCTGCCCATGTCACCGATCTTGTGCCCTTGGGAAAGGCACTTTACACGACTTTCCTCACTTCACTCAGGTGGAGATGAGTACCTAGCTTCGGCTAGGGACGTCCCTCGGATAGGACGTTAAATGGAGGCCCCGTGTTTGGGAGAGCACCCCACGCACGTTAAAGCCCCCACCGCACTTATCGAAAAGAGTAGAGGACATTCCCGGTGTGAGTGGTTCAAACCTTACAGTCTGGTCTCGGGATTGACATTTTTGAAGAGGTGATAGTCACCTGTTATGTCAATCCTTCCACAAATGTGGTAAATCGTCATAAAATAAAATAAAACAAGGATATCGGGTGTCACTTTACGTGTAGCAAAAGAGTCATAAGAACACAGGGAATGTGTAGTGCTGTATTTAATAAAGAAACGTGTTACGGTCTGAAAAGTATCAATTTCTGCCACGCCGTGGCTATATACACTCCCGGTGTGTATATAAAAGACAAATAGATTTTATATACACTCCGAAATACTAGCCTCCTTGGTAGGCCCAAAACTTGGGTTTTGTGAGTGTTTGAGGATTCAGGGGGCACCAAGTTTAAACCTCGGTC